>NC_090930.1:437717146-438019246 GCF_040938575.1 Ambystoma mexicanum | reverse complement strand
TGTGTGTGTGTTGGTTTATCCTAAGCTCACCCCTTTGACAGGGATTGGTCAAGGTCTCCTCTCTGCCTTGATAGGAGGAGAAAAACAGGGTGTCACCTTTATGGCGTGGGTTTATGAGGCTTAGAATCCACCCCTAGCTCCTTGAACACAAAATCTACTTTTGGTACAATACATATTACCACACGTGCAACCTCTATAACAACCAAATATACAGATTACATATTTTGTGGAGCAGATACTCCTCCAAGCCCTGTCGCTGTGGGATCTTGTGTCTGCTTTTCATAGAATTGTGCCCTTTTCACCTGGGACACAATGTGCAATTTAGGAGCAAATTTCTACCAATGTGCGCTTTGAACATGGGCATACGTGTATAAAGTTTTATGCTTCTATCAGAAATACATTTTTTGTGTAATATCTCATTTTCTGCCGTTTCTTCCCAGAACATGCCACAGAGTTCTGACGCCTTTTCACCCGTGCACCCAGAAATTACATTAACAATGCTGTTATTTCTATATTTTGTACAATTTTACATAGGAAGTTATCAGTCTTTTTCAAATGTATCTTTTGTCCTTGTTAAGCAACAAATGGTTGTTTAGCTCCACCCCTTTGGTCTCTCCCTGGGACTCAGGAGCATCTCCTCCCTGTTTTCTTGGCACAGGCCATTTTACGACTGTTCACACCTAGCATTTCCTTTAGCTGGAGGATGTCCATTGTTTAGTCCTGGGCTCACAGCAATTCGCACCTCCCCGTGAGTTTCAGCTGGGGGGAAGTGTCGTCCTTTTGTGAGTTAAGCTGTTATTCCAGTTTGGGTAGCTTTTAGCCAGGCTTACATTTAAATGTTAATTCTGTTACATTTTTTATTATTTTAAAACAAACCTGTGATTTCAAACTAGCAGCTAGAACACTTATTCCATATTCTAAACCATGGGCTCAAACAATTACAACATATGTTAATCTCAGTAACAGGGCACTTAGATTTCCAACATTTGATTTCAGTTTATAGAACTTTTAACTTTTATCATGGAGGCTTCTGACAGCTGTCGTTCAGGCGGCCGAGGGTACTGCACCCAGATTTTTAAAGATTCCACAGGCAGGCAACTTTTGCTGTGGATGTTTCTTTGATACTTTCAGCTTTTCAGGACATTCTAAGTTCACAAGGAATTCTTGAACTAAGTGAATTGTAGCACCCAGCAAGAATTCTGGATGTTTGAGGGTGTTTTGTACCAACATTCTGCAGTTTCAGCAACCAAGAAAAAGGATTTAAAGCAAGATTTTGGATTTCCTTTAGCAAAGCACCGCTTTTCCTTCTGTGCTCCATTTTCACTTGTTGTGAAGCCCAGTGACATATTTCAGGAGTGAAATTTCTGTTCCACCACTGACAACATGCGTGGTAAATTGGGCAGCCATCTTTTTGTGCTTTGCAGAGCGTGATTTTCAGAGGTTTTGGCGCACAAGCGTTTTGCGGCCAATTTGATGTTTCTGGCACCATCAGATCACAGTGATGCCGCATGGCAGAGCCACAAGTCGGTTGAATCATCCCACAGAGCCCCCACTCATTACTTGAGTTTGACCGCCCATCAAGGGGAAGTCGGGAGATTGGGATGTTCTTTCTTTGGTCCAGGTGGAGAAAGTCATCTGCTTCTCCCATCAGTGCTGGATCAATGGTTCTCCTTGCCGGTTCTGGATGGGAGTGTGGAGCGATACTCCGGGCCCCTTGGGTCTTTCCTCCCGGTCCCTGAGTGGTCCTCCTTGGTGCTTAGAATCCTTGGTTTCAGTGCTATGAGACAGAACAGAGCATGGTTATGGAATTTTCCCCACTACTATTCATGTAGTGGGGCAGATGCATACATTTGACATATAAATGACAAGGTTCCCCGCCTGTAATTCCTAATAATTTTGACAGGTGGAATGGTTTTAACAGTTGGAATTTTCTAGGGATCCGGAATGTCCCCCTCTGGGTTTCTGGTTGGCTCCTCTAATTGCCACAAAGTATGTCTAGGATGGCAACTCTTCAGCTTGTTGATGTGGACCCACTTGTCTTCCCCTTCTGCCAAACTGCCCTCGGGGATGCAGATTTTGTAGGCGACTGGTGAGATTCTGTCTACAATTTCAAAAGGACCCCGCCAAGTAGGGAGGAATTTGCGCTGTTTGGATTGGTTCCTTTGGAAATTGTACAAGCAGACTCAGTCTCCTACTTGGTATTCTTTTTCAGTTGTCTTAAGGTCGCAGTGGGTCTTCATACTGTCTGCAGATCTTTCTATATTCCGCTGAGCATAGACAAAAGCATGTTGAAGGTGTTTTCTCAGATTCTCAACATACTCATGAGTTGTGGAGGCATTTATCAAGGTCTGCTCTTGGGTTCTGTAGAGCAGATGCTGGGGAAGCACCATAGTTCGTCCAGTCATCAGCTCAAACAGAGACATTTTTGTTGCAGAAAAAGGGGTAGATTTGATGGCCATCAGGACAAGAGGTAATCGAATGTCCCAACTTGGCCCAGAATCTACCACACACTTTTTTAATATGCTCAAAATAGTCTTGCTGTATCTCTCAACTCCACCACTAGAGGCTAGCTGGTAGGCAATGTGTAGTTTCCTTTTGACCCCAAGTATCTCCCACATCTTTGTCATCACTTTGCTAGTGAAGTGGTTACCTCGGTCTGACTCAATCCTTTGCAGTAGTCCAAAATGCGAGAAGATGTGATTGATCATAAGGCAGCTGCTGTTTCTGTCTTCCAATTTGGGGCCGGGAGACATTCCACCCATTTAGCACAAGCATGTCACGGTCAACATGTACTTGTTAGCCCTAGAGGTGTGAATCACGGGCCCGATAAAATTGACTTGTAAATCTGACCAAGGCAGCGTCATCCCCCTCTTTTGGAGGGGAGCACGGTGTGTGAGTGATGTTGGCTGAAATTGTGCACACACAAGACACCCCTTCAAGTATTGGTCGAGGTCCTGCCCCATGTGTGGCCAGTATGCAACCTCTCATAAGATTTCTAGTGTCGTATGAAACCCCCGATGACCGCTGTGGCCGCATCATGGGTGTGACTTAGCATCAGGCTTCGGAATGAGGTGGGGACCACCCACTGGTCATGGCCAACAAACCGTCTTGAATTTGGAACATTTTTGGAAATTTCATCAACACTCTGAGGTCCTCTTTCCCTATGTAATCGGTATCCGTCAGGGGAAAGTTCTCAGGGTCCTCAATGTGTTGATAAAACGTACCAATTATTGGATCCCCTTTTTGAGCCGTAATCAAATCAGCATCTCGGGTCTCCTTACTCCATTGTGCAGTTGAGAGTTCATTGTGAGCATTTGTCTGGGACCTAGTGATAGCAGTGACCTGGATTTCCCCCAACAGGGATTCCATCTCAAGTAGATCCTCTTGGATTTGTCTGGTCCCTCTACTGTAGAATGACCCTTGATATTTTTCTAGTAGATGGTCATCCCATTCGAGGTGACCAGATCATCAATATTTTGTATTCATTTCCAATGCTTCAATGGTTTATTATTAGCACATAGCATGCCTCTGGTTTTCCAGTTAACCAAGTGCTCCACGAACCCGTTGCTTACATAATCTGAGTCAGTGATTATGACCATTTCGTGGAGTTGGTGTTGGACAGCAGTGAGGATGGCTTGATGCACAGCCATCAGCTCTGCCACTTGACTACTTCGGGGACAGATTTTGTACCCAGCGGAGGGTTCTGGGGCATCATTCACCAATGCATTCCCTACGCCGGCAACAAGTTCTTTTTCCCCGTTGTTGTCAACATGGTTGGAGCATCCATCCACAGAGACAGTGGGCATACCCTCACACTGGTCTTCTTCATAGACTTTGTGTGGGGAATTGAGGTAGGCCTCCATGTTGTCCTTGATTCTAAGACTTTCGTCCTCGAGACAGTTGTCTCTGGTCTCTGGCACAATCATGCAAGTCAGCCAGACCTTGCGCGAGGGGACTCTTCTTGTTTTGGCCATATCTGACATCCACAGGAAAACCTTGCATTTACAGAATCCAGGAAGTAATTTGGGAACTACTTACATTTCCGGGCCGGATTCTGTCACTTTGAAGATATTGCAAAGGTTGGTGTGGAGTCTCCACTATGATGTGTTCCCCCTGGATAAACGGGCGGTAATTCTTCAATGCCCACACCGTTGCCAGGAGTGCCTTTTCACAATTCTTGAATTTGTCCTCCACAGAGGATAAAGTCTTACTGGCATAGAGATTACTTTATTGACCTTGTCATGCTTTTGATATAATACTCAGTCAAGCATGTATTTGAGAACCCTGTCTCCAAGAAGAACTCCTTGTTTTTGACAGGGTAAGCTAGGCCAAGCGCTTGTGAGAGGCTTCTTTTGAGTTGTCTTACTGCCTTGGCTTGTTCTGGACCCCACTCCCACTTGACCCCCCCTTCAAAAGATGGATCAGGGGTCTTGTGATCTAAGCATAGTCCTCAATGAACTTTCTGATGTAATTAGTTAGTCCAAGGATTCTCCTTAGTTTCCGCAGAGTTGTGGGTTCTTTTATTTTCTGGAGTGCTTCCACTTTCTTTTCCTGGGGACAGAGACCCTGAGGAGTTATCTCATGCCCCAAGAAATTGACACGGGTTCTGCACCACTGTGCCTTTTGAAAGGAGAGTTTTTCTCCGGCAGCCCTCAACTGTGTCAGAATATAACAGATCTCTGCTATGTGTTCCTTCACAGTTGAGCTTTTGACTAGAACATCGTCTACATAGGCCAGGTTACCCCTTTCACCCAGGTCGGGCATGGCCTTATGTAGAAAGATGTTAAATTCATTGCCGGAGTTGATGTATCCCAAGGGAGTCCGGGTCCATATGTACTGCTGCCCCCCGAAGGTGAAGGCCAGCTTGTATTGGTCCTCCCTACTGACAGGTACAGCCCAGTAGCCATTGGCCAGGTCAACTGCAGTGAATCCCTTAGGTCAGCACAGAGTCTCCACTGGCCGTTATGTTTCAAAATCCCCAGCACCGGATTATTGAAGGTGCTGTGGACTGGACAAATTATCCCACGGGACTCAAGGTTCTTAATTATTTCAGTAAGAGACTCCATTGATGCGAGAGGCAAGCAATATTGCCTCAGAAACACTGGAGCCATGCCATGGTCCGTGGGAATTGTTGTTGTGTGGATGTCGGTGCGACCACAGTCATATGAGTCCACCGCAAGAGATCTTGCAAATCTAAGAAAACCTGTTTCCATTTTTTCTTTTGCTCCAGAGTCTCACAGGCATCAGCTTGGTTGACTCTCTCTTCAACCATCCGCCTGAAGCCTGGAAAGACTTTCGTTTGGCTATCTCAGCGGCCTCCTCCAGCTGGGTGGAGAAGTCACTGGTCAAAGTGCTGACTCATGGACTTGAAAGATCACCTCATCCCTCCTGAAGTCACAGGTCACATCTTCATTACCATAAGGGCAGGAAGAGTACACCAGGAAATTCCCCCATGACGGGTGAAGATCCTGTCTGGTGTTGTGTCACCGTCGCTATCACTGTCAAAACAGTCCTTGGGGATTGGTCCCAACAGTTCATTACCTAAATCTATGGAAAAATGTCCGTCATCAACCGCCATTCCAATAATGGTGCCTGCGCCTAGAGTGATACTCTTTAGGTCGCTGTTATCCACCTCTATTGGAATGGTGTTGTGTTCTATGTTGACTAGTGGTGTTGGGTTTGCCCCAAACCCTTGCTGTGAAATGAGCATTGAGATGGCCCTAGGCGTCAGGGTTTTTCAGTTTCTGTCCTCTTTTAATTTTTACTTCCAGTGAGAATTGTCGGGTCCAATCTTGGATGGTGACTTCCTCTTCAATCTGAATTTCAACTGCATATGGCAGCAGTTGAGCTGACCGAAATTCTTTCTCTGGGTCATCAAAGTCCATGGGATTACCCGCTAATCGGGACCAAGCTTTTAAGTTTATTAGGTCCAAACTAATGGCAAAACAATTGAGAATGTCACTGCCTAAATAAAATGCAGCAGGGACATCTCGCACGACCCAACAATTATGGACTATGCTCTTGTTGCCTATGGAAATTTTGAGCATACACCTGCTAGGTGGGAGATGTTTGGAATTGAGTGTTTCCAGGTCCATTTCCTATTTGTCTAACAGTTTAAATGTGGGAATGGCTGGATCTTTTGGGAGTTTGCGGAACATGGCCTCGCTGATGAAGCTCTTACTGTTGTTCACACATACTCGGGCGAGAACAGAGTCCTTCCCCTCATTTAACTGAATAGGGATGAACAACTGCTCTCCAATTTTCTGAATATCAGCCAAGCTTTGAGCTGATTTCTCAACTTTTTGGACTATAGGAATGCGATTTTATGATTGTGAATTTGTATAGAATTTCAGAGTGTTTGCTTCCTGTGTAGAATGCCACCTTAGACTGGAAGGAAGGTTGATTTTCAGAAATAGAGAGGACTCCCCTTCATCAGTTTGTTGTCCTACGGCAATTACTGTCACGTCCGGGATTTGATTATTCTGGAAGTGAAAGTCTATTTGGTCAGGATTTTGTTCAACCAGGTGGCATGTGCCATTTAAACTAACATGGTTGACACTATGTTTCAATTATATTGGTCTGCTATTCTGTGTCCAGAGGACCTTGTTTACACAATCTATGAGGGGAGACAATCTACGCAGGATGTCATTCCCTAGTAAACAAGGTGTTCCATCTGGAGTCACAACTATGACCGGGTGCTTCACCTTGTGTCGCCCAATTTTAATGTCTAAATCCGCAGTCCCCTCGACGGGAATATCCTTCCAGTTGAAGTCCTGAAGTTGTCCAGGAAGAGGGGTGAGAGGAATTTGGTATTTCTCCCCCAGTCCCAAATTCAGTTCATCAAAGGCCCTTTTTGATGGAAAGGTAGCTTGGGATCCAGTGTCCACCAGTGCCAAAACTGTACATTGCCCCTGTATTTGGACCGGGGCATAAAATCTTCCCTCCTTTTCTTCAAGGGGGCAAAGATAATGCACATTTTTGGTCAACTGGTGGGTTAATTTCCTTGCTTTGGATACTGACAGAGAGGTGATTTGGGCAGGATTCTTTTTGGGATCTTGGGAACCTGTAAGAAAGAGGTGACAGCTAGATATGGGGGAAGTTTTGGATTCCCCTGGTTCTGATTCTGGGCTGCCCCCTACTCCCTTTTTGGAGGCAGTCACCAGGATGGGTTTGAACCAGGGGATTTTCGTGCTGGTCATTCTGGGTACTGATGGTGGGCGGTTTTAACTCAGTCCCCACATCTACCTAGTCTGGATTTGGATCCTTTGGGACCCATTTTTCTTTGGGAGGAGTTCCCCCATCCCTGAAGGAGAAGATCCTTTTCCCAGAATCCTCTAAGGACCCCTCTCCTTCAAACTGGAAGATTTGCACCTCCTCCACAACATGGGTCTTTTTAGGCTCTTTATTTCTCCTCCCCACCCTCTGCTCCTTGGGTTGCAGACTTTCGGGGGCAGGAGATTTTGGTTCCGGTTCCTGGGTTTCCAGGGTTTTTCACAAGTGGGGAAGGAAGCTTCCCCCAAGGCTTTACACCCCCTTCCCCTTGTGCCTCCTCCCTGGGAACCGGTGGGTTGTCGGGGTTCTTCCCCCGTCATTGTTCTGGAGCACCAGACCCTGGATTCGAGGAGTTCTGAGCCGCCATGCTCATCTGAGGGTTCTGTTGAGCCCTCAGCATGCGACCCAGAACCTGTGCCATGTTCTGGACCTGGCGCTCTAGTTGGGACACCTGCTCTGGCTGGTACGGGATCCTCAGGTCTACCCTGGGTTGATCCCGGGAAGGGTAACTATCCCCCCTCACAAAATACCCTTGGTTAGGAAAGTTTGGGTACCCCTCCACCCTTGTCCTCCCCTCTCCCGTATTGGGCTATCTGGGTTTAGGAAAGTGGGGAAAGAAGGAGGGGTTGTTTTGGGGGTTGAATTTTGGCGGGCACCGGGGAAAAAAGTTTGGTCTGACATTTGGGTGATTACTGCCCTCCTGGGGAAAGTGAGGAGGGAAGTTTCCTGGGTTTCCAGGTGTCTGGTTGGATCCCCCCCACTTGGGCTGGAGGAGTCCACACATAGCCCAGGATGGGTCTATTTCCCTTGTAGCATGGGCTGGTGTAGTCAGGGGAGTTAGGAGTCTCATTTGGGGGGTTACCTCCCTGGCTCTCTGTTTGGGATTGGCCTGAGGGCCTTCCGGGTTTGGAGTTGGTTGGATTTTGCACGGGAAGGTTCTTAGGCCCCTCCATCTCCAGATCTAAATGGGGGCAACAGCAGGGGTGTTGGTTGTTTTGAAGCTCTTGCTAAGATTTTTACTTTCCAATGGCTTCTGTACTTCATGGATGAGCGTTGCTTGTTCAATGACCCAGTCTAGTGATCTTTTCGCATGTAAGTCCCTCACTAGCTGGGTCATAATGTACTTAGGGAGAGCATGAAAGAAGGTGTTCACAAATTCCTTACTGTCAGTGCGCACCCTTTTAGTGGTCTGCGTGTCTCTAAGAAGTCACACTACCAGCTGCACCTCCTCAGAGGTATTCTTCCTCTCCTCTCCTTCCCCCAGAAGCTTGCCGTCTCCAGAGCCCTGGTTCTCTCTAAGCTGCCTCTATCTAAATCTGCCTGCCTCTACTCTCCGCCCTTTATACAAAACAGGACTGCAAGACTTGTCCTTGGCCTCAAGCCCAGGGATCGTATCTCTCAAGGACTGAAATCTCTGCACTGGCTCCCAGTGGCTGCAAGGATTAAGTTCAAAACCCTCTGCATTATCCACAAGGCCTTCTGGGGCCTGGGGCCGCATTACCTTCAACTCTCTCTTCCTAAATACCTTCCTTCTCCGGCTCTTCGCTCATCTGCCTCCAACTCACTCAGGGTTAGCCGCTTCTCCAAGCAATGAGTTGGTGGTTGATCTCTCTCTTCGGCAGGGGCCTCCCTCTGGAACAACCCTCCTGCCTCCCTGAAACTTGAGGAGAACCATCTCTGTTTCCGGAAACACCTCAAAACCTTGCTTTTTGCTTCTGCTTTCTCTGCCTTTCTCCCCTGCTGAAATTCCCTGCTGAATCTGCACTGGTTACCTGGCCACCCTTTCTGATCTTGGGGCCAGGTCCCACCTTTTGCACACCTGCCCTGCCTCCCTGGCAACCCCCTGCACTTAGGGACTGGTTCTGTATCCCTACAGCCCCCCTACCAGCACTTATGTCTTCTCTTACCTTGCACTTGCCACCATCAGGCCGTCTTTATTTAGCGTATTTATTCTTCTATCCCATGTACTGCACTTTCCCTTCCCCCTGCCACTCTTCCCTTTTTCCCTACCCTCGCACTTGCGCGATATGAATGACACCTGGCCTAGTAAGATCGCTGTGAGTCTTCCACTGATTTCCCTTCCCTTGCCTCGTCGCGCCTTGAAACACTTGTGTATAGGTGCAGTAACAGGCCACTGTATGGGAGGACAGGTCTGTAGGACCCCCTCCCTCACATCCCCACTCCGTGAGGCTTGTGGACCGTCAGCGCCCCCCCATGCACCTGGCCCAGGAGGCAGAATGGCTGCTGATTGACACATAAGGTCACACGACCCTACTGTAACATACTATAGACACCATTCTGAAAACGCCAAGACTCCATTTTAGATGTACAGGCCAAAACCCAAGCGAAATAGCCTGCATGCGAAAGCTGTAGCTGTGCCTCCGCTCACCGTGCACAGGGAGTCATTCACTTCCCCCGCGCCTCCACCCCATGGCAGATCTGCTGAAGGCCCGTTCTCACGAGCAACCAGACACAAACAAGTATCAGAACAAACACTGTATCATTTACCTTCCGCAGTACATCACTGTCCTAGAAGTGACCTGACATGTAGCTTGAGTCTGGAAAATAACAAGAACCATCCTAATCAAACAAGTCTTGACCCTGCATCTAACCCCCAACATTTAAAATATATGGTGTCAATAACCTTCCTCCATGAACCCCTGCCCACTGTAAAATACCACATGCTTGAAGGTCTAATGAAAGGGCTTGATAGATTCCGCCTTATGCTAACTAATGATTGCTGCGAATGTACAAAGGATAAAGAGAAAAGCATTACAGAGAATACATGTGTGTAATGTAGTATACAATCCAACCTGATGCTACCTCACTTTGTTATTCGTCTGTTTGTCTTATGAATTATCAATTTGTGTTCAACTAACACTATGTAATACACATGTCGCTGCCAGACCCCCTTTGCACATATGAAGCAGTAAACAAATTTGTAAACGATAGAAACATGTAATCATCCTAATGACACTAACTGTAGTAACTGTATCCCCTTATGGTATATTGTGTAGTCCGGGAACAGAGAATCGCTTAGAGCTACAAGGCCATCTTCCCCTCCCCCCGTCAAGGCCCGCCAGGGCTTGCTGGTGTTCGAACAGCACAGCCTCACCTCCCCACATTCCTGCTGGACCCGCTTCAAGTATTTGCCTCCCCCATGTCAGAGGCCGCCATGGTTTGACCAAGTGAATTATGTACAACCTGGTCCTAAATTCCACCGTATCAAGGAGCCGGAGATGTGCCCTTACTGATCCAATAGTACTCCAGTTCATCCCAAGTTAATGGGCCATAGAGACAGTTATTCACCCCTGTACTAACATATTGCAAAGCAATCTCTCACCACATCTAACAGAATATAATGACAACGCAGCTCACCCCGTCCCCTCTGACAAGACACCTGGACTTATGACACTTGGTCGATAGGTCAAAAGCAATTGTACACTGATGTATTGATGAAGTGTCACATTGCATGTTGCTTCTCCTGTCTCTCATGTGATCGTAGATTAACCTATTGTAGGATTTGCAGGACAACTGGAATCATATAATGTGATGAGTGTGTGTGTGTGTGGCCACAAGGGCAAAGTGTTTGTGCAGCCTCCAATCACCGACACAGACTGCGTCCAGCCTTGCAACTCCAGCCCGACGAGCCCAGCTGACCCGTCCACCCCACGTTGGCACCACGCAGATGTCCACCAATCCTGGAGCAGCTCATCAATACACCACCTAGAGCTTAGTCCACGCCACCCAATCCCCGAGACTTTTGTGCCCCCTATAGCTTACTGGATTTATGACATAGTTTTGTAATAAATATGACTTTCTTTCCTATTGTCAGACATAGCACTCCCGGAGCTTGCAGAGTCCTTTGCATGCCCTATACTGATTAAATAAACCTTTTGTACATCACCCGCACTTGGTCCTGGCCTCATTCCCTCCTGGGGTGTGTCCTTTATTGCCTCTCATTGCGGGGAGGTTATTGCCTTATGGAGGATTCTTGCTTTCAGTGGTGACCCCGAAGACCTGATTTGTTTTGTATTGTCCCTTTTTGGCACGAGAAGTTCCGGGCGGCAGTGGAGATGCACGGTGCGCCCGCTCAAGAGACCTGCCCGCCTACGGCAACTGGTACGCTTAGACGTGCGCATGCAGTAGGCCAAAGCGTACGGGCCCCGTTCCAAAAAACCCTTCAGTACCGCTCGCCGGAGCAGGGGGGGCGACCATTGAGTGCGAGGCAGCGCCGCCTGGGCGGACCCAGTCCGGAGAATCTCGGATCAAGATGGGTACGTGAGTATTAAGTGCGAGTGATCATAAAAGGAGAAGGGGGGAGCCAGATTATACGAGGTCAGTCAATGGGTACTATCAACTATTAATACTATTCTATTTCTCTGCATATGGCCGTTAGGATAATAAGGTGAAATAAGGGAAGATAAGGACGGGAAGCTAGCTCTGCAAGGGGGTAGAAGGCGGCGCCGCATAGTGCTATCTTGACTAGTACTGGGAATAAGTTGAATAGTGGAAAATAAAATAAGGGTGTCTGAAGAATAGGGAGACACAGTGTATACATTAGAAACTGCTTCTTTCTTCTTCTTTATTCTGGGTACATCGATACTAGAAAATGTGTTATAATTTCTAAGGGTTAAGGGGGAGAAATTGGGTGTGGGTCAGGAGGCCTCATAAAGTCAGTAGTACAGGGCAAGAAAAGGGAGAGTCAATGTTATATGCTGTATGTTAAAGGTGTGTTAAACGTCTGTTTCATGTTGCATGTGCTAAGCTATCCATGTTTCAGGGAATTGAATTGTAAAGAAATGATGTTGAATTAATGATACTAGATAGTTCTGTGGTATGGTCATTGTAAGTGTGACCCGGTAAGATTTTAAGAAAGTAAGATTGTGGACAAACATTTTTTAACGTCCAAGAATTATTAGAGACAAGAGATACGCGCACACATAAGTTACAGTGACAGACATAAACAACATAGACAGGTGACCAACGAGAATACATTATGGGGGCGGAAACACCCCTGGCCCACATTTGCAAAAATCTCCCTGGTTATGCAGACCGTATAAACAAGTACCACGGAATTGAAAGGAGAGGGGCTACCCCAGGTATGACCACAAGGAGGATCACTTGATAAAAGTGTCTTGGATATGGTAGCCACGTGCATATTCATAAAATACAAAGGAAAGCAATTCCATAATAGGAGTGAGATATTAGATATGTGGAGGCTGTTTGAGGAAGTTCCTCCCCTCAAAAGGAAAGACATAGCGCCCGACCAGCCCACCACCACTACCACTCCCTTAGTAGCATGTGCGAATGAGGGTGAGAGTAAGGAGAGAGAAGAGTCAATAGAAGTAACATATATCCCCTCCTAAAGAAACCAGTGCCAGCAGAAGGGTATAGTGATCCTACGTATGTGCCCACCACTGCCCCTACAGCTGCCCCACGACCAACTGCACCACCACCGTATGAGTGTCCTAGACAGAGTGGACAGGTAAGTACCCCTGAAGTAGACATTGAGAAACTGACAGAGGATTTAGACTCTAGGCTCTCAATGGCCAGAGATGAGCTATCTAGAATAAGAAATATATGTGAACAGAGTGGGACGAAAGCTGCAAGAACAGAACGAACGCCTAGGGCGCATACGCTCGACGGGCCTTCTGAGAAAGGGTGGAAGAAGGGGGAAATACTATTTAGAATTCAGGAAGAACCAACTTGAATAATAGAACTGGGACCACACACATTCGAGGACAACACAGGAGAGGAAGGGATGGCCACTGGGGGAGTGGAAGAACTGTGGTGTGATATTGAGAATGAAGAGCAGGAAAATGGAAGGCTGGGGGTAGCAGCAGGAGGTGGGTCAGGAAGATTGGACGAGACGCCCCTGAGACGAGCCATGGAAGAAGAGTGGATGGGGAGGCTAAGGAATAGAATGGGGAGAATGGCCACATTAGGGAGGAAAGGATTGAAGGTAAGTACAGGAAAAGTAACCGAGAGCAAACTACAACTCCCATTGATACATAGGGGAGCTGGAGGCCAAATTACCTACCTTGGGCCGAAATGGACAAAGCTAATTTATTATCACGCTATCAGGAGGGGCAAGTAAGTGGATATATGCATTTGAGAAGCATACCGCGGGAGTGCCATTGGCGGTAGGTGATGTTAAGAGCTTGCTAGTATCGGCAGTAGGTGACCAAGCAGACAGAGTATGGGCAAAAACAGGTTTCCCGGGATTAACATTGGATTGTGACCATCATGATGGAGCTTCTTTTAATACAGTGCGTGCGAGAGTATGGGACCCCTTGAGGGAACACACACAACAGATTTACAGTCAGTGATGCAATGTACCATGAATGATGGGGAGGATGCTATGGATTTTATTTTCCGGGTGCAGGAGATGTGGAGAGCCGAGACGGGTACGGTCTGTGGAATCAGAAAAAATACAATATTACGGCTGTTACACCGAGCAAAGGAAAATACACCGACACAGGCTTATCAAGATTCCCAGAATCTTTATTACAAAACTGAACAGTATTCAACAAAGTACACAAATAGCTATTTGGCTGTCAATAGAACACAGAGACCACCAGCAGGGTTCAATGTGAGCAGTGAGAGAATTTCCTAGCTGGACATCGACGCATTTATACAATTTGTAAAATGATGTCCAGCCCCTTTACAGCTTAAACATTCACTGGGCTAGGGTTGTGCCAGGTTCACTTTCCTAATTTACATATCCCGTGCTTATGGTTTACTTTTTCAATACATTTACTAACACACTTCATTATTCTTTAATTTAACATTTACACTCTTTACATATTGTTTTAATACATACCAATCAATGTTTCGCATATTATATCCGGATAGCATTATTGTTCTTGTATACTTGTATTTTAACATTGCTAATTCAAGTAATCCCCTGCTCCCGAGGTCAGCAAAGGACAAGGTCTACATGACCCTAACATGTAGCCTGAGGGCAGGTTGGACATTAACTCCCCTAAAGAGGTTGGAGAGGTTAAGGCAAGAACAAGGACACACGAGACGGCCATTTTAGATTACACGGTGACTTTGTATAAAACCCCAAAATGGCGGTTTCTAACCTAAAATGGAGGCTTGATTCAATATGGCGGCTTACATCAATTTCTAAGGTCAAGATCTTGCCGCAGCGAGTTATTCGCGTACAATTTTAAGCAACTTGGCGTAGGCCAATATACATACAAATTGTTTGTAATAAGAGGCATTATTTAATATCCGGTTTGACAAACCCTCCTTTTGGCCTATGCCAAGTGCTAATTTCTACCTCTGATTTTGCTTGCTAGCAACTCCATGCGTCATCGTCCATACACCCCGAATCATTGTCGGACATATCTATTGCCATTAGGTCTGATACCAGAGTTTCTTTCAACACATACTCTTTGGGGAGCTCCTTTGGGGCATATATTTTATTCCCTAATACACTTGTTGCTTGCGCGCAACATCACTCTAATACTGAGCATGTACCAGGGAGACACTGTATACAACAACAAAGAAACAGAAAACTTCCCAAGATAATCAGTAGGGCCGAGAACAACTTCCATCCCCATGATCGGAGGAGGTCCCAAAACCATGTACCAAGTTCCCAATTTCCCTCAGGAACATGTACTTCTGAACTAAGAACATGTAGATTTTGGATCGCCCTAAAGATCGTTGGAGAGGAGTCTGGAACGTAAACGCAGCAAGCGGACCGCACTAATTTACATACTCCTCCTCGCTCTGCCAGGATGACATCTAATGCCATCCGGTTCTGAAGAGCCACTAATCTTATCGCTCTCTGCTCTAACGTCATATTATAGAGTATGTCAGTGGTCCGATTGATGGTTCTCTCCAATACTCTCGCTAGTCCCCTAATATCCTCTGAATTCGTAATTTGCCCAAAAAATGGCACAACGGATTTCATAATATCTCCTAAAGTTTGTGCTGGAGTATCCCCTTTTACACCTCGTCGTGGACGAGTCTTTGAAATTTCTGTAGTACTGGCAATAAATACCCCAGGTAATAGAATCCCTAAATAACAGGTTCCTTGCCAATCCCTGGGCAACCACGGAAATGCCACATTACCGCAAACAAAATAGACAGGTTTGCCTACGTACAGAGGTCTGTTTTCACTAGTCAAATTCGCAACGTTGGCGCACTTTCTAAAATTACCCATTGACCTTGTTCCATTCCTCTGTATGCAGAAGGATACTGAATTGGGGCTGTGATTAACAGAATAAGATGGAGACGTGGCATCCTTATTGCCTATAGGAGCCATTTTGAAAGAGATTGAAGACTAAAAAGGACCAGACAATCTATCAGAGGGCCTAACAGAAGCAACATTTGGCTTACTTCTATTTGTAAAAAGTGAGAATCCCAGGAGCATCAAAACATTTTTTTCGAAACTATTTAAATTTGTACCATCAAAGTTCCCTGAGATGCTGTCATTCCATCGACCAAAAAATAGTGCTCTAAGAGAAGCGTAACAGGCAGTTGTCAGAGGCAAAGGGTAAATATACCAACCTAGCCCTATCCCCATGTTGCAGTAGATGTGTACAGATCCAGCAATTGGTCTTATTAAAAATTGCATGAGTGGCATTCATTATTAACAAAAGGGTATTATTCTGATAATTCCGCCTATGTAAAGAATCTCTAGGCGACAAAGTATGCAATTGCACAGTGGGAATCACAGATACATTTTCAATAGGTAAAAAGTCATCTAACGGATATGCTTCTTCCAGATACCATAACCCAAACCCAAAAGTCATTACAAATCCAGAAATTAGTACGAGAAGGCAACAATACACTTTGGGGGTCCCCTTACATACTTGATCATTGTCTCTGCTAGTCACATTTTTATCTAAAAGTTCAGTATGAGCGGTAGCGGGTGCAGGCATCGTAGTCTTCAATCGAAAAAACACCAATTGTTCGTTTGCTGGCGACTCCAGTCGCGCGTCTTCTTAATGTCTTTCCCACAACCCATAGCCAACAGAATCTTTCGTACAATCGGGCCAAAAAAGGCAAGCCTTCAAATGATTTGTTTTCAGTCGCAAAGTCAGAGCATGCTGTACATTTATTTTCCTTGGGCGCAAATTATATTTTGCAGTTTCTGGTGGGAACAAAGTGTCGTCACTTCATCCTGGAAGTGCGAACGGACGGAAATGGGATCAAGAAAGGATTGATCCGGAAGTTCCACTGTTGGGGAGTGCGGAGACAAGATGGCCGTTTTGTCCGGCCTTGCGGATTCTGAAGCGGTCTCCAATTCTCCCTTGTCGGTTGTTGCTGTTTCAGGCACGCGAGTTACAGCAGTGGGAAGAGATTCAGTGTCTTCTGTATCGTAAGGCACGGGCTGTGGGATCCGTTTGGTGTGCGTCGCATGGATCCAGTGTTTACGACTCGCTACCCACACGGCAGTCTGGGTGACTAGCAGGACTTGGTAGGGACCCCTCCACTGAGGTGCAAGGCAAGATGACCTCTAAAAAACCTTCGTGAGGATCCAGTCCCCCGGTCGTAGACTGTGACCGGGGCCCTCATAGTGCACAGGTAATGCCTCTCGTACCTGGTGATAAATTGAAAACAGATTTTTAGTCAACTGGTTACAGTAGTCTGAAAGAAGCACATTTTCTATATCCCGTAATGAGCGACTTTTTGGCATACCTCAAATATTAGCAGGTCTCCCCATTACCACCTCAAAGGGAGAGAACCCAGTCTTAGTTTGAGGGGTCGTTCTCATCGATAGTAACACGATCGGTAAGGCGTCCAGCCATTTTAGCTTGGTGCCAGCACACGTCTTAGCGAGTTTGTTCTTCATAATGCCATTGTGCCTTTCCACTAATCCGGCACACTGGGCATGTCTAGCTGAATGGAACCACTTGTCAATCTGTAATCCTTTGCAAATTTGCAGGATTACAGTGGCAATAAAGTGTGGCCCATTATCAGACCAGATGACTCTCGGCAGCCCGAACCTAGGAAAAAATTCTTTCAACAGAGTTTTTGCTGTGGTTATGGCCGTGGCATCTTTAACCGGGAAGGCCTCAACCCACTTACTAAAGGCACAAATAACAACCAATACATATTTAAGATTGTTACACCGTTCCATTTCAATAAAATCAAAGTGAATAACCTCAAACGGGACAGAAGGTGGAGCGAAACTTCCTCTAGGAGTCGAGGTACCTTTTCCTACATTGTGCTGCAAGCAAACCATGCAGTTCTGGACAAAACGCTCCGCAATTTTGAAAATCTTATCATTGGCCCATACACTGTGTAGCATTTTTGTTAACGTCCGCGCACACACATGTGTCGGACCATGAGCCATAATAACCATCATTGTAATGTAGGCGTCAGGGAGTAACCATTTCCCTTCAACATTGTCTACCCAACACCCATCATCATCCAATTTCTCTGCACCCTCGATCCATCTCTTAGTTTCCTTTATGGTAGCACCTGCTTGAATATCTTTTACAACATCGATACTTTCTCCCAAAGTGCAAACATTTACAACTTCTTTTACAGCGTACATTTCTGAACTGCAATCAGTGGCAGTCTGTTTAGCTATCTGATCGGTGAAGGCATTCCCTTTTCCTACATCATCTGTAACTTTTTGATGTGCTTAACATTTTATGATAGCTAACTGAACAGGGAGTGCAAGTGCTGAAAGTAATCGCACTATTAAAGTGCCGTGCTGGATTTTTGTTCCGTGCGAGGTCAAGAAACCTCGTTCTTTCCAAAGTCTACTGAAATTGTGGGCCACCCCAAAGGCATACTGACTGTCAGTATATATATTCACTGTACTCCCTTCAGAAAGCTCACAAGCTCGAGTTAACGCTATAATTTCTGCGGCCTGCGCAGAGTTATGCATAATTCTTTTAGTTTCCACAACCGTGCTTAAAGTAGTGACAGCATAAGCAGCCGTGGATGTTCCGTCTGGAAGTTTAAAACAAGAGCCATCACAAAATAGCTCTCCTTGAGGGCTATTCAAAGTCGTGTCTTTCAAATCGATTCTGCCTCTAGTCTCTTGTTCTGTCATATAAAGGCAATCGTGTGACGTATCGTCATCATCAACAGTATTTTGTGAGACAGGTAAAAGTTCAGCCGGATTTAATACGCAACACCTCTGAATTTGAATGTGGGGGGCAAACAAGATCAGTTCATATCTTGTCAATCGTGCAGAAGTGAGGTGTTGCGTTTGAGTTCTATTCAATAGAATATCTACAGAGTGAGGTACCATTAGGGTTAACGCATGACCCAGGACCATTCCCTCACTCTTTTTGACAGACGCAGCAACAGCAGCAACATCGCGCAAACATCTTGGCAAAGCGCATGCTACAGGATAAAGGGCAGAGGAATAGTAGCCGCACAGCCTATTCTTCCCTCCATGTTCCTGCGTTAACACAGCCAAAGCACATCCATCAGGTTCATGCACAAACAATACAAAGGCCTTATTATAATTCGGAGTTCCCAAAACCGGCGCCGAACACAGCGCGGATTTGAGCAAATCGAATGCTGTCTGGTGTTCCAAGGTCCATGGCAATGGCAAAGAAATGCCCTTCTTTGTCAAAGCCAACATTGGTTTAATCGTTAACGAAAAATTCGGGATCCACAATCTACAATAAGAAGCCATACCTACCAAGGCTCTAACTTCCTTTTGCGTATTTGGGACAGGCATACCAGAAATGGTCTTTATTCGTTCAGGTGTCAACCGTCTTCACTCCATTGACAGGAGATAGCCTAAATAGGCGACCTCCTGGCAACTATATTGGAATTTCTTAAGTGAAGCTTTCTGGCCATGTTTTGCTAGATGACAAAGCAACAACACGGTGCCTTCTTTACAGGCACTCTCAGAATCAGCAGCCAAGAGGAGGTCATCTACGTATTGTAGTAACGTGCAAGTAGTAGGCAACTCGAGGGTATCAAGCTGCTCTTTCAATGCCCTACTATAAATACTTGGACTCTCAGTGTACCCTTGTGGTGCACGAGTAAATGTAAACGAGCGTCCACCTAGGGCAAACGCAAACAAATACCTGCTATCCTTGTGTATGGGAATACTGAAAAACGCGTTTTTAAGATCAACAACGCTAAAGTGAGTGGCAGAAGCAGGAATCATGGTTAATATCGTTGTAACATCAGGTACAATAGGAAATTGAGGAGCCACAATTTTGTTAATAGCGCGTAAATCAATTATAAAACGAAAGGGAAAAGCATTATCACCTTTTTTGTATACTGGCAAAATAGAGCTGTTACATATGCTACCCGTAATCTCCTCAATTACTCCACGATGTACAAAATCAGCAACTATACATTTCAAAGCCTGTTTGCCTTCAACTGAGATCTTATATTGCGGGATGCGAGGCAATTTTACTCCATGTTTCAAAATAATTTTAACAGGTTCAATCTGGAGAATGCCCACATCATTATCATCAATTGCCCATAAGCATTCTGGAACATTACTAAATTCTGGCGGTAAAGGTCGAGTCAAAAACTGAGAGGCGAGTGATTGCTGGGGTGAAATTGTTAGCCGAATTCCATCTGGAGAACAATGAATTACTGCGTGTAATGCTTTCAACAAATTTAGCCTCAGCAAGTTCTCCCCACAGTTTGTGGTAAGTAGGAATGGACACTGTTCCGTGAAGGGACCCAGTGTTATCGGTACCGGCAAAGAAACCAGACAAACTACAGGTGTGCCTGAAAACCCTACGGAAACATTGTATTGCCCTGACAGGGGAATATTTGGAACCCGTGAATGGTCAATGGAACATTTCTGTGCTCCCGTATATACTAAAAATAGATGCTTCCTATTTCCCACCGCCATCTCAACGTAGGGGCCTTTCTGATCAAATTTACTCATCTGCGCAACAAATGAGGAAGAATGTAGAAAAGACTCCATTGCTCTTTTGACATTGCTGGGCCACAAGAGTTACAAAGTTGACAGAGGGAAACTACAGTACTGCCAATGAGAGGTGTTGTACCTGGGACAACTTATATCACAGGATGGCAAGAAAATAATACCAGACAGAGTAGCTACCATTACAGCAGTGGGAGTACCAAAAACAGTAAAGGAAATGCAAAAATTCCTCGGCATGTGTATTTACTGCCGAGCATGGATATTAGATTACGCAGCATATACAAGACCATTATTGCAGACACTCAAGGAGGCCCAAAGAGAGAACACAGAAATACAATGGTCCACAGAGCTAAGTGACGCGTTCACGTCACTCAAGGAACTGATCTCAAGCGCACCCGTGCTCGCAAACCCAGATTACGAGCGCAAGTTCTACCTGTTCTCCCACTGTAAAGGGACCCTCTTGACAGCAGTACTAACACAAAAGACATCCCTGGGACAGAAGCCCCTCGGTTATTACAGTGGCACACTGGATGCTGTAATGCAAGGACACTTCCCCCGCGAGCAATCTCTCGCAGCCACAGTGTTCGCCATTGAAAAAAGTGCAACCGTAGTGACGGGGTGCTCCATGACACTATTTGTGGAACATTCCCTGTTTGCTATCTTGGAAAAGATCAAAAAGCACACTCACAACGCAAAGAGCCACTGCCTACGAGATAATTCTGTCTAGTGCAAACATACACATAGTAAGATGTAAAACAGTGAACCCCGCAAGATTCATCACAGAACCATGCACATTGGAAGACATGCAGGCACACGACAGTGCTACATACAAGGGGGAAGAGGAAGAGAGCACCGTGGTGAGCGAAAATGCATTTAATGAAGGAGAAGTATTCTTTATAGATGGATCAGCATTAATAAACCCAGACACAGGTGAAAAGCACATAAGAATAGCTTTCGTAAGGATAGAAGACGGTGAGTACGAAGTGATAGTACATCAGCGCCTGCCCACCCATTACTCAGCAGAACCCATCGCACTAATTGAAGCATTACATACAGCAAAAGGGTGTGCAGTCACAATCTACATGGACTCAGCATACATCACCACTACTGTACATGGCGGGCTGGCAAGGTGGGGAAGGAGGGGGTTCCACAGGGCTGATGTGTCGCCTGTACAACATGCAGAACTCCTCAAAGACCTTATTGAAGCACTGAAGGACGCCACCATGGTAGCCATAGTGAAGTTCCAAGCCCACACCACCAACACAGATGTTATTTCTTTGGGAAACGCAGCGGCAGACGCTGCAGCTAAAGAAGCCTCTTATCTAGTGAAAGAATTGCCAGGTGAGTACTGAGTGCTCAAACAGGTAGAGGAAGACCTCCCGGATGGCTATAATGCCATGCTCGTGTCACAAATACTGGAGTTACAGGAAGGAGCAAGTGAAGAAGAGAAACAGCTGTGGGAAAAGAGGCAATGTAGCCAGTCAGCAACTGATCTTTTATGGCATCAAAATAACACAGGAAAAGTGGTAATGCCAGTCAAACTCTTACAAATAGCATTCCAACAGCTACACTTTCCCGCACACAATGCAAAGCAACATATTGCCGCAGAAATACAAGAAGATTGGTTTGTCCCAGGGTTACAGGAACAGATATCAAAATTGGCAATGGAATGTACAACATGCCAGATATACAATTCAGCAATGACATTGAGGACACTGCGGGGGACAATACCAAAACCAACAGGTCCCTTCAGAGAGCTGCATATTGATTATGTGGATATGGGAGAAAGATGCAATGTTGCACGATACATGATAGTGGTACTTTGTCCATTTTCCAGGTGGGTCGAAGCAGGGCCCTGTGCACGTCCAGATGCCAAGTGCGCTGCAAAGTTCTTAGCGAGGGAAGTATTCCCACGCTGGGGAATTTGCGATGTGATTCGCTCTGTCAAAGGCACGCATTTTGTCAACGACTTCTTCGAAGAAGTTACAGCTTTGCTAGGAATTAAACATAAACTGTGCTCGATTTATCATCCGCAAAGCAATGGCGTAGTTGAGAAGATCAATGGCCTCCTGAAGGGGAGGCTATCAAAATTGTGCTTTTCCCTTAAAAGAAATTGGGTGCACTGTCTGCCTTTGGCCTTGTTCGAGCTGAGAAATCAACCCTGCAAGGACCACCATCTGTCACCGCACGAAATAGTGACTTGAAGGGGCATGCACACAGCACACTCCCCACTCTGCAGGCATTCAGATGCTCAAAAAAGGGCCACGATATTAGGAGAAGAATTTAATGACTATCTGACAAAACTCACCATAGCAGCCCGCATGATATCAAGACAGCTCGCACCACCATTTACACATGAGGAAGGAAATGAGGCAATAAAATGTATGGAAGAAAACCTGCAAGGCCAGCTAATGCCAGGTGAGATGGTGTACGTAAGGAGCTTCGTGCGAAGGTGGAATGCCCCAAGATTTCATGGCCCATATGAGGTAGTGTATTGCACACCGACAGCGGTAAAAGTAAAGGGCCTGAGATATTGGATACATTTAACAGACGTACAAAAAGCCTATGATAATGTTAGAGAAGAACAAGAGGAAGAAGTACAAAGCACAGCAGAAGTGTCACAATAGAAAGACAGAACCAAAAACATCTATGTCCTACATGCGTACAGGATGATGCATGATAAAAAGAAAATGTACTGAAATAAATTATTTTCTCAGAGACAAAAAGCATAGATAACATTGAACTGCAAATATTGAAAACTCTCTTTCTCTCCCTCTCCCTCTCTCTCTCTCTCTCTCTCCCTCCCACTCCTCTCTCTCTCTCTCTCTCTCTCTCTCTCTCTCTCTCCTCTTTCATTCTATCATAAAAATTATAAATATAACTGTTTGAGTATACTTAATGAACTTTAATGTTTTAACATATAGGAATAACCATGGCCATGAACGGGCAGCCCGCAATGAATAATCTTAGAGCAGTTAGAAATGTAAATGATGTCTTTTATTTATGCAGATATTCGTATGAATGTGGATTGTTTGTGTGCACTGTTCTATTTTTTACCATGATTTTTGGTCTTGTCACCTACTGGTTCATCACATTCATCTCTATGGAGAGGAATGAGGGGGGAAGGAATGGAAGCAATATGGGGAATGGAACCAAAATGGTTAAGCAGGGGGCCTACTTGATATGGGATGGGTTTCAGTTTATATGGGGATATGATACAGACCCTACTCATGTGCAGCCCCCAACTGATACCAACCTCAGGCCAACCACAAGTCCAGCTCCCCCCTCAAATGTCTCAGAATACAATGTCTATGGTTTAAATGATTGTAACCCTTCTGTCATATCATGGTTGTATGACACTACTGCCGAAATGCCCACACCAGAAGTTAACGTACCCGCAGAAACTGGCCCCCCCGCGAGTAGAAAAGAAAAGAATGCAGAGATGGCAGAGAGATTTTTTACTCTATATGATGAATGGGAAAAGGGGGCGCGGGAAAGGAGGGGGGGATGTCACAAGCAGCAAGAGAAGCGAAAAGCTACCTTAAAAGCAGTAGAAGAAGGAGGGGGTGGGGAGGAAGAAATATGACGGATATTCTGGCCTGGGCCTAGACACCATAGAAGACCCTAGACATCCACATCAGTCAAACAAATGGTATGCAGACATGAGCTCTACTGCAAAACAGACAACCAACGAGAGTTGTTATGTCTGTTCCCTGATCCCCCACGCTTCAGGCACACCTAAGGTCTTGCTACCTAAAGAACTGCCCAGATGCCCAGTGTCACCTTCATCTCACTCTGTGCAGAATTAAGAACACCTTCCAGGCACCCGATGTATCTTTTGAAATGCTGCAAAATGAAAACACTTGCTATTCAAGAGCTAAAGGAGTAATATGTTTAAAAGAACCTTTTTTCGTGATCAAAGGGACATTGTTTTTGGACTATAAGTGGAAAGATGAAGTAATATCATGTAAAGCTGAAGCGCTACGAGGACTGCCGGGAGAAAAACTACAATGGATTGAGAAAACCTGTACACCAGTGTGGAAGGAACACATTACAAAGCTGACCTGGGTGACCGCCATAGAAAAACCATTTAAATTGCAAAAAGAAATTTCATATGAACTGTGCTTCCATGGCGAGGGGAAAAACATCATGGGTGCAAACAAGAACTGCAATCGGACACTCATTATCTCAAATATGAAAAAAGGGACAGCAGCACTCATGGACACTTACTGGGTCTGCAGTAAACAGGCGTACTTGCACCTCCCACAGTTCTGGAGGGGCACCTGCTCTCTGGCATCATTGCATTCAACATTGATGGTGATCCCGGAGAGCCACATTGATGGAGGAAAAGGAGCCCCAGCTGCCCATCGTGAACAAAATATACAACCAACAGGAGAACCGCCATTGTATGCCCTGTCCTCAGGCAATACGCAAGAGGTGATATCAAGGCGGCGGAGATCCTCCAACTACATATCCAAAGCCTCTTCAGGCCTGTTGGCACAGATTCCTGACAAGTACCGGTTGTTTAATTCCGCTGAGACGTCCTTCGCCTCCCTTATCCCGAGTAGTCAGGCGCGAGCCAATGCAAAATGGCTCCAGATCACACGCTGGGAGCTGATCCAGCTGGCCAACGACACTGAAGAAGGGTTCAATGTGATCAAGGTGGAGCTAAGGGTCCTACGGTTAATGACCATGCAGAACAGGTATGTCTTAGACCTGTTAACGGCGATGGATGGAGGTTTTTGCCGAAAAATCGGGAGCGCATGCTGCACCTTTGCACCTTCTGAAGATGCGGACAATGGAACGTTATCACATGTTATTGCTGCGGTGCACAACCTGGGGTAACGAATGAGGAACGAAGGTGGAACAGATGCCAGCACTTGGTTCGACAACATTTTTTCTTGGGTACCTTCCTGGCTGGGGCTGACAGTAAAAATGTTGATGCCCATCGTGGTATTTTTACTCCTGACTTTTTGCATGTGCCCGTTGGGTCTTCGATGCTGCGCAAATGCAGTGCCGAATGGCGCAATGATGATGGTGACAATGGCCAACACTAGAGGAGCAGCACAGATCATGCAAGAAGCACAAGTACAAACAGGTGAGGACACTGAGCCCAAGTATAGAATGGTGCCATTATACTATGATGGGGACATAGTGGACAGGTTATATCATACCACAATAAAAGAGCCCAGAGAATGGGAATGGTACACAGAGGTATGGGTGGACTTGGAAGGAGATGGGGGATGCACACCTGACGAATATGCTAGGAGGGGGGAGAGTCTCATAGGGGTATGTAGAGCCTGGATGCCAATAAAGGGTACGCCGGCGTGGGATGAAGCAGTTGCTAATGAGAAAGAACACCAGAGGTTGGGCGAGTTACAGTATTCGTTACTTAAGTAACTAAAGAGGGGAAATGTATGGGAGGACAGGTCTGTAGGACCCCCTCCCCCACATCCCCACCTCCGTGAGGCTCGTGGCTTGTCAGCAGCCCCCCATGAACCTGGCCCGGGAGGCAGGATGGCTGCTGATCGACACATAAGGCCACACGACCCTACTGTAACATACTATAGACACCATTTTGAAAACGCCAAGACTCCATTTTAGATGTACAGGCTAAACCCCAAGTGAAATAGCCTGCATGCGAAAGCTGTAGCTGTGCCTCCGCTCACCGCGCACAGGGAGTCATGCACTTCCCCCGCACCTCCACCCCATGGCAGATCCGCTGAAGGCCCGTTCTCACGAGCAACCAGACACGAACAAGTATCAGAACAAACACTGTATCATTTACCTTCCGCAGTACATCACTGTCCTAGAAGTGACCTGACTTGTAGCTCAAGTCTGGAAAATAACAAGAACCATCCTAATCAAACAAGTCTTGACTCTGCATCTAACCCCCAACATTTAACATATATGGTGTCAATAACCTTCCTCCATGAACCCCTGCCCACTGCAAAATACCACGTGCCTTGAAGGTTTAATGTAAATGAACATATTGCTTCTATGATCCTGCGTATACAATCCAACCTGATGCTACCTAACTTTGTTATTTGTCTGTTTGTCTTATGAATTATCAATATGTGTTCAACTAACGTTATGTAATTATGTAATACATATGTTGCTGCCAGACCCCCATTGTCACGTAAGAAGCAGTAAACGAATTTGTAAACAATACAAACATGTAATCATCCTAATGCCGCTAACTGTAGTAACTGTCTCCTCTTATGGTATATTGTGTAGTCCAGGAACAGAGAATCACATAGAGTTACAAGGCCATCTCCCCCTCCTCCCGTCAAGCCCCGCCAGGGCTTGCTGGTGTTCGAACAGCACAGCCTCACCTCCTCACATTCCTGCTGGACCCGCTTCAAGTATTTGCCCCCCGAATGTCAGAGGCGGCCATGGTTTGGCCAAGTGAATTATGTACAACCTGGTCCTAAATTCCACCGTATCAAGGGGCCAGAGATGTGCCCTTACTGATCCAATACTTCTCCAGTTCACCCCAAGTTAATGGGCCATAGAGACAGTTATTCACCCCTGTACTAACATATCGCAAAGCAATCTCTCACCACATCTAACAGATGATAATGGCAAGGCAGCTCACCCCGTGCCCTTCGACAAGACACCTGGACTTATGACACTTGGTCGATAGGTCAAAAGCAATTGTACACTGATGTGTTGGTGAAGTTTCACATTGCATGTTGCTTCTCCTGTCTCTCATGTGATCGTAGATTAACCTATTGTAGGATTTGCAGGACAACTGGAATCGTATAATGTGATGAGTGTGTGTGTGTGGCCACAGGGCAAAGTGTTAGTGCAGCCACCAATCATCGACACAGACCGCGTCCAGCCTGGCAGCTCCACCCCGACGAGCCCAGCTGACCCGTCCACCCCACGTTGGCACCACGCAGATGTCCACCAATCCTGGAGCAGCTCATCAATACACCACCTATGGCTTAGTCAACGCACCCAATCCCCGAGACTTTTGTGCCCCCTATAGCTTACAGGATTTATGACTTCGTTTTGTAATAAATATGAATGTCTTTGATATTGTCAGACAGAGGGCTCTCGGAGCTTGCAGAGTCCTATATTGATTATGTAAACCTTTTTTACATCACCCGCACTTGGTCCTGGCCTCATTCCCTCCTGGGGTGTGTCCTTTATTGCCTCTCATTGCAGGGAGGTTACTGCCTTATGGGGAACGCTTGCTTCCAACATTTGATTTCAGTTTATACAGGTTTTAAAGTTTATCATGCAGGCTTCTGACAGCTGTTATTCAGACGGCCGAGGGTACTGCGCACAGATTTTGACAGATTCCACAGGCAGGCAACTTTTTCTGTGGATGTTTCTTTGATACTTTCAGCTTTTCAGGACATTCTAAGTTCACAAGGATTTCTTGAAATAAGTGAATTGTAGCACCGTGCAAGAATTCTGGATGTATGAGGGTGTTTTATACTGACATTCTGCAGTTTCAGCAAACAAGAAAAAGGATTTAAAGCAAGATTTTGGATTTCTTTTAGCAAAGCACTGCTTTTCCTTCTGTGCTCCATTTTCACTTGTTGTGAAGCCCATTGACATATTTCAGGAGTGAGATTTCTGTTCCACCACTGACAACATGTGTGGTAGATTGGGCAGCCATCTTTTTGTGCTTTGCACAGTGTGATTTTCAGAGGTTTTGGCTCGCACAAGGGCTTTGCAGCCATTTTGATGTTTTTGGCACCATCAGAACACAGTGATACCGCATGGCAGAGCAACAAGTGGGTTGAATCATCCCACAGTTTCTATCTTTAAAACTGAGGGAGTAATGGAGGTTTTAGTGAGAGGTGTTTTTCGAAAATAAAGAAACGAATTTGGACAAGAACTTTTGTGTAAACCAGAAAATATGGGTTATGCTTTTACTCAAGACTAGAGCATGTAGACTTGACAACCTAGTGGGGTCGAAGTATGCTCTGAGACTGATTCATGACTTCAGTAACAGATCTGCAGCGCCTTCCCCAGTGGAACCAGTCCAAACACTTGAAGTGGGATTTTTGGATGAGAGTTACAAAAATAGAAAATGACTATGAAAATGACGCTTTAGCAAATAGGCAGAATAAGATAGCACTAAGATTTTGACACTATTACTGGTTTTGAAAGTAAGGGTAGTTCAGAGATTAGGGTGGAACAAATAAGGCAAGGTATACAATAATTCTCTAGCATACTGTTAATACTCACAATCCACTGGGATTTAAGATTTAAGGCCTGTCAAGATTCTGGTCAATGGATCAGGTCTATCAGGGAAGGACTGCACATCAGGCGCGGGACAGGATCAGCGAGGCTGGTCACCGCAACTGCACAGGATCTGCCCTTCTTGTTTCTGGATATTTCAGATCAGCGGGATGGTGAGTTCAGCAGGCAAGCATTATGGTAGCAAGCCAGATAGTTTCAGGGTGCTTCCCCACACCACAGCGCTCCACTAGGTTGTAAGGATTAGTTGAGGATTAATTGAGTATCGAGGCCTAGCTGAAAATGGTTCAGCTACTACTTGGCCTGGTGATTGGCATCTGGATCTGGAAGGATGTTAAAGGCTGGATTTTGAATGCTGGATCAGAGTGCTTCACTGGAATAAGAAGAGAGAGTTTGTCTATGTGTTGTCAGCTGTCTCTATTTATCCTTTCCAATGACATCACAAAAATGGGTGTATGGGCCGGCTTAACTAAACTCGCCCCTGTGAACTGGGATTGGATCAGAGCCTCATCTCCACCTTGCATCCGAGTGATTGGATCAAAGACAGATGATGTCAAGTTAATGATTTGAATTTTACAATACTTAGAAACCTCCCCTAGCCACTAGTATCAGAATCAAATTTTGTCCTAAATACATATGTATACGTTTGTAACCTCTACGAAAATTACATACAAGGATTACATATTTTATGGAGTATCTGTTCATCAAAATCCCACAGCTGTGAGACCTTGTTTTGCCTGTTTGCAGTATTTTGTCCATTTTGCCCTGAAAACATTTTCCAAACTTTCTCCAAATTTCTACAAATATCCATGTTTACCTTAGGAATGTGTGTGCAAAGTTTAACAATTATAGCATAAATAAAGTTCCCATAAAACCACATATATTGCCATTCCTGTTTAGGATATGCTACACAGTTCCACCACATTTTGAAATATAGGGCCAAAAATTAGATCAACAAATCTGCCCTTTTTATATTTTTCACCACTTCTGATAGCGAGTTATACGTCTCTAAAAATGTTCATTACAGATTCTTAGCAGCAAATGGCAGCCTTTTGTCTGTCTCTGGAGGCAAGGAGCAGCCCCCGCATTTGGGATTTCCTTCTGCAAGCCTTCTTTACGACCTTTTCACATGTCCATTTCCTGGCCTGGAGAATCTGCCATTGTTCAGTCCTTGGTAGCAAACAAAAGTCTGGCCTACCCCACAATTATCATGTGTCAGTGAGCATCTGCTGAGAGGAATGCCTTCCCATTGGGTGAAAACCTGTTTTTCAACCTCTTGCAGGCCCAGCCAGCCTAAGTTAATTCTTAATTTATTGACTGGAAATCCAGCACAAAACAAACTTGTTGGATCAGATGACATAGGTAAATCACATTCTTAGATTTAAACCTGTGGGATCAAAAACAACTGAGATCCGTGTTACTTTCATCAACAGTCCTTTTATATTTGCTAATCTGGCAGATCTTTAGTTTTAGACAACTTTAAAGTTTAATCTGGAGTGCCCATTTGACAGGGGCTGTCACTCACAGGTAGCCCAGTGTGGCTGTACAAAGATTTTTGACAGGAATTGTCATTTACAGGTAATCCAGTTTTGCTGAGAAAATGTTTTGCTCTTAACATTTCAGGACCTTGTAAATTCACAGTGCTTCATTAGATTAAATGAATTTTAGCGCCAAGCAAGATTTCTGAGTGTTGGAAAGTGTTATGTACAGGCATTTTGAAGTTTTAGCAGCAAAGTAAATGTCATTTACGGCAAATTTTGGAGTTTCACTTGCAACGCACTGATGCTCCCTCTGCACTCTTGTCTTGGAGCCCACTGGCACTTTTTCTGTGTTTCCTGTACTCTGTTCCACCACACATGCACCATGGGTGGCAGGCAGCTTGTGCATCCATCTTTTTGGCGGTTGAAAACACAGTTTTGGAGGCTTTGCCCACACAAGGGTGTTGCTGCCATTTTACTGTTTGTCGCACCGTAGATAGCAGAGTGAAGCTGCATAGTATAGCAGAGTGTGTCAATACATCCCGCAAATCCCCCCTCCCGACTTTTTTTGACTTACAGTCGAGGTGGAGTCAGGAGATTGGGATGTTCTTTTCTGTCCATGTGGAGAAATTCAGTTGCTTCTCCCGTCAGCGACTGACGTGACAAGCTCTCCTCGCCGGTTCGGGTTGGGATGGGACGATACTCCGGATTCCTTGGGTTTTTCCTCCCGGTCCCCGAGTGGTCCTCGTTGGTGATTCTTGGGATTTCAGTGCCAATACTAGAAAACAGAACATAACACGGTTATGAAAATGTTCCCATTACTGTACCAACTCATCTTTGGGGGATCTCAGCAGTGGGAAAGACACTTGCATTCTCTACAATTGACAATATCCCCCGTCTATATTCAGTGATCATTTACTCATTTTCTCAGGTGTAATCAATGAATATTTAATAATTTTTCTAAGTGTCCATATTTTCCCTCTGGGTTTCTGGTAAGCTCTTCTATCTGCCGCAAAGTATGCCTGGGTGGCAACTCTTTAGCTGGCTTATGTAGACCCACTTGTCTTCCCCCTCTGTCAAATTGCCCTTGTGGATGCGGATTCTGTAGGCGACTGGTGAGATTCTGTCCACAATTTCAAAAGGACCCCGCCAATTTAGGAGGAATTTGTGCTCTTTGGCCTGGTTCCTTTGGAAATTGTACAAGTAGACCAGGTCTCCTACTTGATATACCTTTTAGTTATCTTAAGGTCATAGTGGGTCTCCATACTGTCTGAAGATCTTTCTAGATTGTGCTGAGCATACCAAAAGCATGTTGAAGATGTTTTCTCAGATTCTCAACATACTCATGAGTTGTGGAGGCATTTATCCAGGTCTGCTCTTGGTTTCTGTAGAGCAGATGCTGGGGTAGCACCATCCTTCGTCCAGTCATCAGCTCAAATTGAGATATTTTTGTTGGAAAAGAAGGGGTAGATCTGATGGCCATCTGGACAAGCGGTAATCGAATGTCCCAACTTGGCCCAGAAGCTGCCACAAACTTTTTTAATATGCTCACAATAGTTTTATTGTACCTCTCAACTCGATCACTAGAGTACCATCCGGTAGGCAATGTGTAGTTTCATTTTACCCCAAGTATCTCACATCTTTGTCACCACTTCGTTAGTGAAGTGGCTACCCTCGTCAGACTCAATCCTTTGGGGTAGTCCAAAATGCAAGAAGATGTGATTGATGATCAGGGCAGCTGCTTTTTCTGCCTTGCAATTTGGGGCCAGGAGACATTCCACCCATTTAGTAAACAAGAATTTTACGGTCAACATGTACTTTTTCCCCCTAGAGGAGCGAATCATGGGCCAGATAAAATCGACTTGCAAATCTGACCAAGGCAGTGTCATCCCCCTCTTTTGAAGGGGAGCACGGTGTGTTAGTGGTGTTGGCTATAATTGTGCACACACAAGACACCCCTTCAAGTATTGGTCAAGCTCCTACCCCATGTGCGGCCAGTATGCTACCTCTTGCAAGATTTCTAATGTCATATGAAACCCGTGATGACCGGCTGTGGCAGCATCATCGGTGTGACTTAGCATCAGGCTTTGGAATGAGGTAGGTACCACCCACTGGTCATGGCTAGATATTGATCTCCTCGCCAACAAACCGTCTTGGATTCGGAGCATTTTTGGACATTTCATCAACACTCTGAGGTCCTCTTTCCCAATGCAATCGGTATCCATCAGGGGAAAGCTCTCGGGGTCCTCAATGTGTTGATCAAACTATTGGATCCCCTTTTTGAGCCATAATGAAATCAGCATCTGGGGTCTCCTTACATTGGGCAGTTGAAAGTTCATTGTGAGCATTTGCCCGGGACCTAGTGATAGCAGTTACCTGGATTTCCCCAACAGGGACTCGATCTCAAGTAGATCCCCTTGGATGGCTTTGGTTTTGGCCAGCTGATCAGCTAGGTCATTTCCAGTTTTGTCTGGTCCCTCTACTGTAGAATGACCCTTAATCTTTTTCCAGTAGATGGTCATCCCATTCAAGGTGACCACACCATCAATATTCTGTATTAATTTTCCATGTTTTAGTAGTTTATTGTTAGCACATAGCATGCCTCTGGTTTTCCAATTAACCAGGTGCTCCACGAACTCGTTCCGTACATAATCTGAAACAATGATTATGACCAGTTTGTGGAGTTGGTGTTGGACAGCAGTGAGGATGGCCTGATGCACAGCCTTCAGCTCTGCCACTTGACTACTCTGGGGACCAATTTTGTACCCTGCAGAGGGCTCTGTGGCATCATTCACCCATGTATTCCCCACGCCGGCCACAAGTTCCTTTTCCCTGTTGTTGTCAACATGGTAGGAGCACCCATCCACATAGACAGTGGGCATTCCCTCACACTTGTCTTCTTCATAGACTTTGTGTGGAGAATTAAGGTATGCCTCCAGTTGTCCTTGATTTTAAGACTTTCGTCCTTGAGCCAGTTTTCTCTGGCATAATCATGCAAGTCAGCCAGACCTTGCGCGAGGGGACTCTTCTTCTTTTGGCCATATCTGACATCCACAGGAAAGCCTTTCATTGCCAGAATCCAGGAAGTAATTCGGGAATTACTCACATTTCCAGCGGGATTCTGTCACTTTGAAGATATTGCAGAGGCTGGTGTGGAGTCTCCACTATGATGTGTTCCCCCTGTATAAACGCACAGTATTTTTTTAATGCCCACACCATTGCCAGGAGTGCCTTCTAACAAACATTGAATTTTTCCTCCACAGAGGATAAAGTCCTACTCGCATAGGAGATTACTTTATTGGCCTTGCAATGCTTTTGATATAATACTGCAGTCAAGCATGTTTTTGAGAACCCTGTCTCCAAGAAAAACTCCTTGTTTTTGACAGGGTAAGCTAGGCAAGGTGCTTCTGAGAGGCTTCTTTTGAGTTGTCTTACTGCCTCAGCTTGTTCTGGAACCCACTCCCACTTGACCCCCCCTTCAACAGATGGATCAGGGCTCTTGTGATCTCTGCGTAATCCTTAATGAACTTTCTACTGTAATTAGTCAGTCCAAGGAGGCTCCTTAGCTCCCGCAGAGTTGTGGGGTCATTTAGTTTCTGGAGTGCTTCTACTTTCTTTTCCTGGTGACAGAGACCATCAGGAGTTATCTCATGCCCCAAGAAGTTGACATGTGTCCTGCACCACTGTGCCTTTTAGAAAGAGAGTTTTGCTCCAGCAGCCCTCAAAGTGTCAGAATATAACGGATCTCCGCTATGTGTTCCTCCACAGTTGAGCTTTTGATTAGCGCATCATTTACATAGGCCAGGTTACCCCTTTCACCCAAGTCGGGCATGGCCTTATGTAAAAAGATATTAAATTCATTGCCTGAGTTGATGTATCCGAATGGAAACCGGGTCCAAGTGTATTACTGCCCTCCGAAGGTAAAGGCCAGTTTGTATTGGTCCTCCCTACTGACAGGTACGGTCCAGTACCCATTGGTCAGGTCAATGCGAGTGTATACCCTTGATCCCTGGATCTGGGCCAGCCCTTGGTCAATGTAGGGAAGAGGCCATCGGGAAGTATGGACCCATTTGTTGAGCTCCCTTAGGTCAGCAGAGAGTCTCCACAGGCCGTTTGGTTTCAAAATTCAACCATCTGCCTGAAGCCCGGAAAGACTTCTGGTTTGGCTATCTCAACAGCCTCCTCCAGCTGGGTGAAGTCCCTGGTTAAAGTACTGACTTGGACTGATGGCTTCAGGTTGGGAAGGCAGTACTGGTGGACTTGAAAGATCACCTCATCCCTCCTGAAGTCACAGGTCACCTCTTCCTTATCATAAGGGCAGAAAGAGTACACCAGGAAATTCCCCCCATACCGGGTGAAGATCCTGTCTGGTGGTGTGTCATTGTCGCTATCACTGTCAAAACAGTCATTGGGGATTGGTCCTACCAGTTCATTACCTAAATCTATGGAAAAATGTCGGTCATCAACCGCCATTGCAATAATGGTGCCTGCGCCCATAGTGATACTCCTAATCCATTGGAATGGTGTTGTGTTCTGTATTGATTAGTGGTGTTGGGTTTAACCCCAACCCTTGCTGTTGGAAATGGGCATTGAGGTGAACATATGCGTCAGGATTTAGCAGTTTCTGTCCTCTTTTAATTTTTACTTTAAGTGTGAATTGTTGGGTCCGTTCTGGGATGGTGACTTCCCCTCCAATCTCAATTTCAACTGCGTATGGCAGCAATTGGGCTGACCTTCTCTGGGTCATCAAAGTCCATGGGATTACCTGCTAATCAGGACCAGGCTTTGAAGTTTATTAGGTTCAAACTAATGGCAAAGTGATGGAGAATGTCACTGCCTAAATAAAATGCAGCAGGGACATCTCGCACAACTCAACAATTATGGACTATGCTCTTGTTGCCTATTGGCATTTTGAGCATACACCTGCTAGGCAGGAGATGTTTGGAATTGGTGTCTCCAGGTCCATTTCCCATTTGTCTATCAATTTAAATGTGGGAATGGCTGGATCTTTTGGGAGTTTAAGGAACATGGCCTCGCTGATGAAGCTCTTACCGTTGTTCACGCACACTCTTTCCCCCCGTTTAACTGAATGGGGATGAACAACATTTGTCCAATTTTCTGAATGTAAGCCAGCTAGTTTATCATCATTTTAGACTATACCAGCGGGCTTTTCTGATTGTGAACTTGTATAGAATTTCATAGTATCCCCTTCCAGTGTGGAATGCTTGAGACTGGAAGGAAGGTTGATTTTCAGAATAGAGAGGACTTCCCATCACCAGTTGGTTGTCCTACTGCAATTACTGTCACGTCAGGGATTTGATGGTTTCGATTTGGTCAGGGTTTTGTTCAACCATGTGGCATGTGCCATTTAAACTAACATGGTTGACACTATTTTTTAATTTGATTGGTCAGTTAGTCTGTGTCCAGAGGACCTTGTTTACACAATTAGGGGAGACAATCTATGCAGGAGGTCATTCCCTAGTAAACATGGTGTACCCACTGGAATCACAACTATGACCAGGTGTTTCACCTTGTCGCCCAATTGTAAGATCTAAATCCGCAGTCCCCTCGACAGGAATTTCCTTCCCATCGAAGTTCTGAAGTTGTCCAGGAAGAGGGGTGAGAGGGATCTGGTATCCCTCCCGCCTTCCTGAATTGAGCTGGTCAAAGGCCCTTTTTGACAGAAGGGTGGCTTGGGATCCAGTGTCCACCAGTGCCAAAAATGTACATTGCCCCTGTATTTGGACCCTCTTGAGGGTTTCTATGTATGGAGAAATGCTTTAAGATGGCCGCCCTATAGGTGGACCATCTTGAGTGGTTCTGATCCTCCAGCCCCGCAAAAAAGCTGGAGTATTCAGGGGAAAATATCCACTTGACATATTGAATACAACTTTGGCTATCCTTCAGGTGGAAAGTATCCATCATTTGCTCATACTACTCGAGGTGCTCCCAAACTGAATATTTGGCATTTTTATGATAGGGAGTTATGACTCTCCTAATGGCCTTGATTTGTTTCAGGGGATCTTTCAGTAGGGCCCTCTTAATTTTGTTGGTATTTTTAGTTTTGGTCACCCTTGTCCACTCATCCTCTGACTCAGAGGCAATGCTACAGGAGGTGGCTATCTGATCCACTAGGCTCTCCCTAATTTTGTGGGCTTGGGAATGGCTTGCAGAATGTGGGGGCCTAGTCTCTTGAGACCTGTGGCGCTCAGAAGAGTCTTCTGACTCTCCCTTGCTCCCAGGATTGGCAGAGTACCCGCACACCCCCACTGGCATAGCTGAGAAGAGGTATTTAAGATACTCTTGGTGGTTCTAGTTTCATGGACTTCCCCACCAAATTTGACAGATTTATCTCTTGGTAGGTGATATTTTTGGGGATCCAATTCTCAGATTCTCCCCTCACTGGAGTCTTCCTGATCAGAGAGGCTAGCCCTCACATTTGGGAATCTGTACAGCGATGCACGCCCATCCATTTCTGTGAGGCACTGATCTGTCAGTCCCATATTTCCCATTGTGCTGAAGTCTACCATCCCTGTGGCCCTTGGCTCATATGGGCCAGTGGACATGAGGGTGGCAGAGTCCATGGAACTGAAGGAATTAATGTCCCTGATGCCAGGGGTCCTGAGGTTATGCTCAGGGGATTCTCTGTCCCTTCTTATCTCATCTCTTTCAGCCCCTATTCCCTGGTGACATGCCAAAATCTGACACTTTTGCTCCTCTATTAAGGCCTTACTGGTCTCACCGATTTGCTCCTGTATGGCTATCTGTTTGTGGAGGCTGTCATTATTTTCACAGAGAGCCTCATTGTCTGACTGGATTCAAAATATTGGGCCAATTTTTGCTGCAGGAGACCTCCTGAGTTTGGTCCTTATTGGTCTGAGTATTCTTTGCCAGAGCACCCTCCACCCGCCTGGTGTGCTCTAGTAGCTTTTCATAATCAGTTTTAATTTCACTAAACTCCTGAAGGGTCAGCTTTCTTTTCTCTAACTTTGTTTTTAATTGGCTGACCTCTCCTGAGTTAGAGTGCCCCTCTGTGCAGCCAGGTCGTCCCTCTGTTTTTTAAATGCACTAGATTTCTGGCACTCCTCATCAAATTCCTCTTGAAAGTGGATGTCTTTAATAATTAATTTATTATTTTCCTCTTTCTAGGATTCTAAGCGGTTTTCTATGGTGACTACCTGCTCTGCGCAGGCTCTGGTAAAGGTTAATTGCTGCTCCAAGTTCTGTTGACTCTGTTGTAAAGAGTCAAACCTTTCTTGACACTCTTTTTGCAGTGTCTGCACCTGGGTATCTTGTTCTGCATTCTTTTGCAGTGAGATAGCCAGATCTTCTTTTAGTTTGGCGATATACTGCCAAGCCTCTGTTTCAGATTCTTGGCTATCCTGGAGCCTTTGCTCTGCAGAGTCCAGATTGGTCTGGATTTTCTGCAGTGCTTCCCCTTGCCTCTTTGTCAAATCTATATTGTTTTCATGCTTTTCCTGCATGATTCCTATGTGGAGGTACAGGTAGGCAGCTATTTTGGTAATTTTACACTGCTCCTCTTTTATTTTGGGGCCATGTATAGTTCGCTAAGTGATTAATGTAATGGACCCTTGTCCTGCCTGGTATCAAGGTAGATTGCAGTGACTTGTTGTTTTATTTCCTACAGCCAGACCTGTTCATCCTGTTCTGGCCACTCACCCCTGATAAACAGTTTGTGCAGGGAGTGTTCCCTAGCAATATTAATTTCCACTGGGGTCGCCATTCCGGAAATATTAATTTCCTTCTGACTTATCTCAGGGATAATTTATTTTTGCAAACAGGCCCAATTCTTTTGAGTATTTCTTTTGAGGGGTGCTTGTACAGTGTAGCACAGTATGCCAACCCAACAAGGTGTATCTACCCTAGCGGCTGGGGGTGTGGCCCGCGCGCATGGAGTGAGGACGTGTTCTCCTCGCGCTCCTGCCCGAGATCCTACAACGGACCGAATCGTTCAGCCTGCTTAAGCTGAACAAGCACGCCTGAAGTAGCTACGGGAAGAAGAACTGTTTCCCTACCCTCGACGAAGTTTCCGCAAGAAAATCAGACTGAAATAACGGTTATCCGAAGCAAACAGAGAGGAGGCCCCGGCCCAACAAAATGGCGGCGCAGGCCGGTCTCATCTGAGACACACCGCTGGAGGGCGGATAGCCTCCAGAGGCGAGAGAGGAGGGCCCACAGCATCCAACCCAGTGAACCGGCGACACCCTGGGGGGGACGGACCCCCGCGGCCAGCTGTGACCCGGGTCTCTATCTCCAAGACCGAGAGCCGGGAGGAGGAGACGAAGGGGGGTGGACCCTCAGCGCGAGACCGCGTGCAGGAGAGGCACTGGCTGGCGGGAGGCCGCGAGAGACATGGAGAGACATGAAGAAGCGAGAAGGCGATGGGCGGTTCCCTCCAGAACATCCACGGGCTGACGACTCCCCATCTGCAATGACCGCCCCTCAATTGACCCTAAATACACATCCCCGCTGAACGGGAAAAGACCGTGGAGCACGCCCAAAGACAGGCGATGTCACCCCCCAAAAGCAAATTAAAAACCGGGACTAATGGACTCCTTCACCACGGTCAGGGCGAAACAACAACAGGGGACAGAGGCAGCAGATGACCCGACGGCTAAGGAGGACGATCCAACAAATACGCAAGTGCTACAAGCCATGGCGGCGCTACGAACGTCCATCGAAACCAGGATTGATGAAATCAAGTCGGACATGCAACTGATGAGACAGGATGCCCGTAACCTTACAGAAAGGGTGACTACAACGGAGGCAACGCTCCAAGACAATGTTAACGACACCACAGAACTTAAATCTAAGGTCCAAGACCTTGAGTTGCAAGTAGCGTGGCTAGAGGTGTGATCAGAGGACGCTGAAGGACGTGCCCGCCGCGGCAACATCCGAATCCTGCGGGTACCGGAAGACACGGAGGGCCCAGACCCGACCGAATTCGTAGAAACGATGCTATTGCAAGAAATCGGGGCCGGCAAAATGACCCAGGACTTCTCAATAGAACGGGCCCACAGATCACTTCAGAAGAGGCCCCCTCTGGGCTCCCGACCGCACCCTATTATTGCAAAAGTCTTGAACTTTCGCGACAGAGAGACTATACTGAGATTCTCAAGAGAAGGAGGGGAGATCGTGAAACATGGCGCCAAAATAGTCATTTACCCAGACTATACCCCGCGGTGCAGCGAGCACGGAACTCATTTGTACCGGTCAAAGCTAGGTTGCGCAAGCTAAACCTCAAGTACATGCTACTGTACCTGTCCCGCCTTAAGGTACTATTTCAAGGTGAAAGCTATCTTTCCTGAGACTCCGGCAGTGGCAAATATGTGGCTTGAGGACAACAACCTTGCTGATGATAAGGAAAGCACTGCGCATGAAGTCACAGGCCATTGAAAGCACCAAACGACAGGAAAATGAAGGTTTGCACAACTGCCGAATGAATACCGGACCGCTTGAGATCTACAACTCTACGTACACCATGATGGGCAGGAGCGCACCGACCCATGCGAATAACAACAAAGCCGACACACCCCCCTGCAACACGTGGAGGCCGACTACCGACACACCACCCGCACCGGGAGGCCCGGAAAGGCCTGGAAGGATCGGGTACCCCCGAGCGCTGCAAGTTTGAGGCAACTGCTGGGGGCAGTTTTGAGTTTGGTACCCTTATTCACTAGAATGAGGATTGTTAATGTTAATAAGTCTCCAATTGACACTGAGAAGGAGGGGGGAAGGGAGGGAGGAAATGATGAGGCTCGCGTCCCAACCCCAACACAGCCCGACCCCTGGTTAACAGGTCCAGGGCCGGGGGTGGCAGAGGTGGGGAAAGGGGGGGACAACAGATCCGTTACTAAACCCCTATGGCTGCGACCACCATAAAAATAATAACATGGAATGTAAGGGGCCTAAGGACTTATCTCCGAAGGAACAGGATTAAAACCTACCTGCACAGAAAAGGGGTAATGATAGCATTATTACAGGAGACTCACTGCACAGCGGACTCGGTGGCCAAGCTACAAACACATTGGGGTGGACAGGGGTGTGGTACCACTTATTCTAAATACGCAAGAGGGGTCTACACCTGGATTCACCCACAGCTCCCTTTCCGGGTGGACAAAACTGAGATAGACCCGGAAGGTAGGTTCGTCATAATTTGGGGATTCATTGAACAAGAAGCAGCATGCATCATGAACTCCTATCTCCCTAACAATAACATACCGTCCTACCTGAACTCACTGTACCCAAGAGTTGCACAGTACAGGAACGATCTCTTTATTTGGGGGGGGGGCATTTTAATTGTGTACATGTCCCACGGCTGGACAGATCCACACTACAGCTAGGAGGGCCATCGACCGCTAAGACAGCACTATCCGCCATGTTGGGGAGACTGGAAATGACGGATGTGTGGCGGGAAAAACATCCTGAAGCACGCGAATACTCATTCTACTCATCCCCACATAAGTTACAATCAAGACTAGATTATATATTCATAGAAAGGGAACAATTACCCAAGTGGAGGGAGCACAATACTTGGGGAGGACTATCTCTGATCACTCCCCGCTTCTGATAACATGGAACCACAGAGGGCCCAGACCCCCCATTCCCATGTGGAAAATGCCCAAAGACGCCCTGAGGGACCCAGACTTACGAGAAGAATTACGCAATTCTATTGATGCATACCTAGAGGTTAACACCAGTAGTGTAGCTTACAATAGCAAAGTGTGGGAGGCTCTAAAGGTGGTAACCAGGGGAGAAGTAATTGCAAAGGTGGGAGGTATCAAGAAGCTGCTCAGGAAAGAACTAGACCTAGTGGAACGGCAGATTGAGCGACTTGAGGCTACCCCTGTAGACACCCAACAGAGGGAAGAGGAGTTTGTGAAATTTAGAGAGCGGAACATAACTGCGTGGAATAGGCTGGAAAAGTTCGACTACACTGCCAGAACAAATAGAGCACATGTTGAGGCCGACAGACCGGGCAGACTACTCGCCGTAAAGAGCACCCCAAACACCCCACCACCTCACTACAAGATGAGGATGGAAACACACACTGTACGCAGCAGGGCATAAATGACACTTTCACTCGCTTTTACACCCACCTGTATTCACATGAGGAGCAGGTACCCCATGAACGGTTGATAGAAACACTAGAAGAGATAGGGCTCCCCAGGCTGTGCCCTGAGCAAGCCGACTCCCTAGAAGCAGAAATCAGGCCCGAAGACATTACCGATGCAATCAGATCCCTGGCCACAGGCAAAGCACCGGGAACAGACGGGTTGCCCACAGAGTTTTTTAAAACGTATGAGTCCTCTCTGACCCCCCTATTACACGCAGTATACCAGGAGGCATACGAAGAAGGGATACTACCCGAAAGTATGAGGGAGACGCTTGTGATCCCGATCCTCAAGCCCAATAAACCGGCAGACCAATGTGACTCATATCGCCGGATTGCAATGTTAAATTATGATGTTAAAATCCTGACTACAATATTAGCGAAGTGGCTGTCTAGAATAATAGGAGACATAGTTCACCCAGATCAGTTTGTTTGTTTGTTTGTTTATTATTTATAGCGCGCACCAAACCCGAGGGTAACCGGGCGCGTTGTTCAAGGATACTTTAAACTTTACAGGTTACGCATGCTTACAAGTGGTACATCGTAGAAATTACATAATGCAGGACAGTAGGGAGAATATACATTGAGTATAGTATAAGCATATAACATAATATATACAGGAAATATGCAGTAGGAGATGGAGAGTATATAATTATGTGCATAGTACGTCGGTAGAACAGTAGTTGTGTTGGTGTAGGGCAGGACTATTGGTCATTTTCTTTGATCCAGTTAATACAGTTGGATCTGAAGAGAGCGTAGGATTGGGTAGATCTCAGGCCGGGCGGGAGGGAGTTCCAAAGCTGGGCAGCTTTGACCGGGAAGCTGTTTCCTCCGGCCGTACTTAGTTTAAATGGGGGTATCACTAACTGGTTGGAGTATGCTTCTCTGGTGGGTCTAGTGGAGATTTTTCTGTTGAATCTAGCAGCTAGGTATTTGGGTGCTAGATGGTTGATACTTTTGAAGGTAAGAGAAGCTGTCTTGAGTTTGATTTTGTCCGCTGTGGAGAGCCAATTGGATTGTCTTCTAGCCTCTGAAATATGCTCCCTTCTTGGAATTCCTAAGGCAGCTCTAAGAGCATTGTTCTGTAGTGTTTGAATCTTTTGCAACGTATGTTTATTGGCCCCTAAGTATAGTGCGTTGCAGTAGTCCAATTTCGACAGCACTAATGCTCGAGCAAGGGTTAGGCAGTTGGCAGTGGATAGGTATGGTTTTGCGGCTCTAATCAGCTTGCAGGTATATGCGGTGCTGGATGCCATTGCGCTCACCTGTTTGGTTAGGGAGAGGTGGGAATCAAGGTAAAACCCTAATGTTTTTACCTCTTTTGCCACCTTGATAGTGTTGCCGTCTATGACGAAGGAGGAGTATTCTTCTTTTAATCTATTGATGTTTTGTGTGTTCCCCAGTATGATAAGTTCCGTTTTGTCATCATTCAGGCATAGCCCGTGGGTGGCCATCCATGCCTGAATGATGAGATAAATCTTGTTCACCAAGGCCAAATCTTGTTCATAATCCCCTGAAAGTGGTATGAGAATCTGAGTGTCATCCGCATAGTTAGTGTAGGTAACACCCAGATTATCTAGATCATCGAACAAGGGCTTCGTGAAGATGTTGTACATAGTGGGGGAGACACAAGAACCTTGTGGGACTCCACATGTAATGGATACAGGGTCAGCAGCAGCAGAAGTAGAGAAGACTCTCATAGTTCTACCGGTTAGGAATGATTTGATCCATGCGATGGCATGTGTGGAGAAATGGGCAGCTGTTTCTAGGTGGGTGCAGAGCACATCATAATCCACCAGGTCGAAGGCTGCAGAGAGGTCCAGTAAGAGGAGTAGGGCCATCTTTCCAGAGTCTCTCAGCTCATCAACCTGAGTTTTAAGATCGATGAGTGCGGTTTCAGTTCCGTGCTGGGGTCTGAAGCCTGATTGTCTTATGCCTAAAAGGTGGTGCAGCTCCAGATGTTTTTGGATCTGCAGGTAGGCTACCCTGTCTAGGATTTTTAACAGGAAGGGTACCGTTGTGATAGGCCTGTAGTTAGTCGGGATGGATGGGTCCAGTGTTTGTTTTTTTAGGAGGGGGAGGACCCAAGATTGCTTGAGGTTATCTGGTATAGTGCCTGAAGCAAAGGAGGCATTAATAAGCTTAGCAATGAATGGGGAGAGGTCTCTGGCCGCGTCTTTAATTAGTTGGGCTGGGCATAGGTCGCCTAGGCAATTGGATGGCTTGAGTGAAAGTATTATCTTTTCGGTTTCAAGTATAGTTACTTTCGAGAAGTTAAATGTATGGTCTAGATTAGTGCTGATTGGTGGTTTGCCTCTTGGGTTAGTTGAGGGTGGAATATTCTGTTTCTTTATCTCAATTTTTGTTTGGAGTGTGGCAATTTTGTCATTTAGTGCTTTTTGGATGTTCGAGCACCATGTTTTATTTTTGTCACAGTTATCCTGGACAGGAATAGGGTTTTCTAGTTCCTTTAGTATAAGGAATAGTTCTTTCGTTCCAGATTTGGCCTGCAGTATTCTGTTGTTGAAATTGTCTCTTTTTGCTTTCTTTATTTCATTTTTGTAAATCTTGGAGGCATTGATGAGTGTAATTTTATTTGTCTCTGTTGGGGTTAGTCGCCAAGCAGATTCGCATTTACGTTTTTCAAGTCTTAGAGATTTGAGGTGAGGAGTAAACCAGGTGTTTAGGTGGGCTCTGGGCTTACTCTTTCGCAGTTTCAATGGGGCAATAGTATCTAGAGCTGTAGCCATGGAAGAGTTGAATTCATTTACTAGTGATGAGGTGTCCAATAAGTCAGGTAGAGAGTTTAATCTGGGGAGGATGAGTGGTAACAGTTTTTCTGTAGTTATAAGTTTTTTGTTTCTGGTTGGCAAGGGGGGAGCCAGAGCAGTTTCAATAGGTAGGGCCAGGTTAACATTTAGGAGGAAAGTTATCAATGCATGATCAGTCCAGATTTGTGAGGTGATATCGACAATCGTTGTATTGCAATTATAGTCAGCAACCCAGTCAAGTATGCGGCCTTTTTCGTGTGTGGGTTGTAGGATTTTTTGGGAGAAGCCTAGTTCTGAGATGACATTGGTGATATTAGTTGCTTGCAGGTCTTTAGGGTCATTGTAGCCTAGGTTTAGGTCTCCCAGAAGGATAGCTTGGGATGAAGTTTTTTACAGTGCGCCTTCGTGCCGGACCGAAATACGTCCATGAACCTACGCAGGTTGCAACACATTGTAGCGCAAACCGATAAAGACAAGGACTCATACGCGCTGCTGTCTCTAGACGCAGTCAAAGCGTTTGACTCCATTTACTGGGAATGGCTTGTGGCAGTGCTTAGGGAGTTTGGCTTTGGTCCCGGGTTTATCAGGTGGATTAACATCTTGTATGCTAAACCTAAGGCAAAGGTGAAATCTGGGAAGTATGTGTCGGAGGCCTGGGATATATGCAGGGGTACTAGACAGGGTTGTCCACTATCCCCAATGCTTTACATACTGGGACTAGAACCCATAGCTGTCTACTTTAGAAATCAATTCTTCGATGCAGGCATTAGACAAGAGACGTGGATCACATCATCTTGCTCTACGCGGATGACGTTCTCATATATGTCAGGGACCCACACCTCAACGTACCAACCATGTTAGAAGTGCTGGACAATTATTCTAAGGTCTCTGGGATAGGTTTTAGCAGGTCAAAGTCTTGTATGTTCCCCCTAGCGGCCCTGAAAACAGAGAGTTTAGAAGCACTCCCTGAAGTTGGGATCCAGTGGCAGAATACGTCATTCCGCTACCTTGGAGTGCACATTATGCATACCCCCGAGCTAATGCACGAACGAAACACAAAGGCAGCACTCCCAGCCCTGCGAAAATCAATGGCGTTCTGGGCGAAACTCCCCCTCTCGATGATGGGCAGGGCTTCGATAATTAAAATGATCGTTCTCCCACGTTTCCTTTATCAGTTTCAAAATGTACACTACTATATACACAAGCCCCTCTTCCGACTGCTTGAGACCAAACTGCGAGAGTTCCTATGGGGGAAAGGCAGGCATAGAATAGCGTTACAATTGTTAACCCTACCATATAGCCAAGGCGGTATTCAACTTCCAAACCTTGAAAAATATTACATAGCAGCACAGCTTAGTTTTGTGACCAAATGGCTAGATGATGAACCCACATCTGAAACACCATTGCTACAGGCCATCCTGCCCCAATTCCATCTGAAAGAACTGGTCTGGGCACCGTCCAAACTGCTGGGAACTCTACCCTTTTTGGCTGACCTGGGAAGGAAAATTTGGCACAGGGCGAAAATGCTCACTAACTCACGGAACTCCTATACCCCAGAAGTCCCCCTGATCGCAGACCTATGCACAACACTTTCGGATTTGAAACATATCAGGCTCTGGGAGAGGGAAGGGGTCTACACCTGGGGAGATCTGTATGATGAAGGCACTTTCAGGGAGTTCACCTCGCTGCAGGAGACGGAAGGCATACATACCGGCCAGTTTCTGTGCTACCAACAAACTTGTGCTGTGGCCCGACGCAAATGGGACTCGTGGCCGATGGAACCAGATACAAACCCACTCCTCACCTTGATGTACAACTTGGGAGAGGGCAGTAAACCCGTTTCGCAAATATATGGCCACCTGATCGACATGCCAAAACCTCGGAGCATGGAAATGAAAAGCACATGGGAGGAGGATATAGGCCGGGAAATGACTGAAGGGGAGTGGAACAGAGCTCTCACATTCCCCAAAACAGTGTCCAGAAACATAGATTTAGGCAGATCAGTTGAACATACTACACAGAACTTACCTGACCCCGTGCCGCATAGCCACCTTCAATCCCCAGGCACAACCGACCTGCAACTGGTGCAAGGGAGAAAAAGCGGATCTGATCCACATGTTATGGGAATGCCCCAGGACAAGGGCTCTGTGGGACAGGGTCCAACAAACTTGCGAAAAAGCAGGCCTGAGTAAATATAACTGGACACCCGGCGAGTGACAAGGCAGACCTCTGTGTATTCCCAAGGGTGTCCTCTATTGGGAAATGCATGGGGTTCCCTGTTTCCCTTGCTGGCTTCGACACCCTAGGCCCAAATCTGTAGGTTGCCCACATGAACAAAATGGGCAGTGGCGAAAGGCGTGGGGTTCCCAGTGGGTTACCCTTTTCCTTTTGCGCCCCCGGTAGGTGCATCCACACATGGCCAGAGTCAGCCGCCCCAAACCCTTGCTATGCGCTGGGAAGAAGAAGAAAAAAAAAAAATAATAATATTAAAGCGCACGCAAGCAAACTGTAACCTCCTCTGGTGACCCCATGCAAGAGGTCACAAGAGGAAATTACAGTCCTTAGCTATGACACGGCTAATTTATTTATTTATGCAATGTTTGTCGGATACATGGTCCCGAATTATTTATTTATACATTGCATAAATAAATAAATATACAGGTATCCGACAAACATTGCATAAATAAATACCTCTATTAACATCACACACGATGCAGCCACCCAAATGGTTTCATAGGGGATCTGCAGGAGCTGTGCCGGGTGGGGTTCAAGTGAAGGAAAATGTTTCTTATGGCAGAAATCGCCGTGTTTGAATAGTACCCAAGGGGAAGTTTTTTTAAAATAAAAATTGGATGCAAATTGTCAATTTTAAAGAATATTTACTCAGCAACACTGGTCAAAACTATTATTCGCATAGTGAAGTAATTTAATCCCAGTGCCATGCGAGTGGTTTAAAGTGGAATTGATGAATAGTTTGGAAAAGAAGCAGCATGAAAGAAATAGCGCCGTTTTAAAGTATTATTTTGGACATTTCCTTTGATCGGAGGTCAACTGCCAGCTCTGCCCCTTTAACCCCATCTCCTCGTGCACAGCCCCCCAAACTCTGCCCCCACTCCGGCCCTTGTGGGATCCCCCACCAATTTGTTTCCATTTCCACCACTGGTCTCCATGTCATTCCGTGTTCAACTTGCACTGCAGGAATAGATATGTATTGCCCAGGCTGCTGCTACAGAGCAGTGGCAAACGTTGCCTACCAGCTCTTTGTGATTACCTTCTGTGTAATTGAATTTGGTGTTCACTTACCATTCAGAATTATACATTTTTAACATTTGAACATCTTTCTATGTTGTGCTGTTTGATGGGTTGAGTATTTTAGGATGCTTCAATGGTGCCAACAATGTATGTTTTGTATTTTCCTGTAATGTCATTGTTATGCGAATAATTATCTTTGAAACTTTAAAAATTCTACATCTTTTTGGTCACTGAATGTTGGCAAGTATACACTCTGTGTTCTATGCAATTCTGTTAAATGTTTAACTTTTGACACCTAACCACAGCGTTTTGGTGAGTGCTCGCTTATTTCGATGGGAGCTGGTTTGTTTTGGGCTTGTTTTGCAGGGGCATTCGGCATTTTTTCCCTTGGACCAGGGTCACCAGGCAGCGTGAGCAGCAATGGCGGCGGAAGAGGAAGAAGATACAGTGGTGGCCGTTGGCACGAAAAACTGGATAAATAGCATAGAAGAGGTAAATGTGCACACGTTTTAGGGCACCCTTATTTATGTGCATGTGTCTCTCTGGATGCAATCTGTAGCTCTGCGCACTCCGCGTAAGTAAAGGATTCAGTCAGGCATTTATTTCAAAGCACAAGTGTTTTCCTTCCCGGGCTGAGACTGTGTAGTTCAGAGCCTGGCCCTTCAAGCAACTCTCAATCCAGCGACGTTTCCATTCATACCTTCGAGTACTAGTTGTGTTATGTGGCTGAATGATTAACGCTGCGCGGTCCTCTATGAAGCATTCGCAGGGAAAAGTAAAGTCTGCTTTCCTTTCCCTGCCGATGGACCCTGTATAGGCTGGATACAAAGGAATGCCGGTTTCCCTCCTGTAAATCACGCGCACGTTATAAAGAAGGACTCGATTCACTTCATGGCTTCCAATCTGTATTTTACAATTATTTACTGATCCATTATGTCTTCGCAATGTCAAGATATTCACAGCATCGATTATCCCGCCAGGCCTCCCCCACACGCCCTGCGTTCATAATAGACTGCTGTTCGCAAACGGATTTGCTCTAAATGACAAACACGCCAGCTTTAATCTTCAGTAAATCAGAGCAGCGAAATATGCATTTCATTACCAAGTAAAGTGGCAACAAATAAAGATTCATTTTAAAGAGGTCGCTTAACTTTTGTGATTAATGATGGACATACTCGCTTATTTTGCAGTGTTTTGAATGTGTGAGCGCAAACTAAGGGCAGGAACTCTGGGACTGGGAGTGGTAATCACCACGCATGGTGAAATACTGCCCATCAGAGACAACGTTGCCGAGAAATCCACAGCAACCTTGGCAAAATGACCCACTGCTTTCAATGCATGCCATTTTCACAAGAATTCCACTGTATGTAACAACAGCCGAAAATGCTTGAATTACTGCCCAAATTAAGATAATCTGTGAGCTCATTTTAACGTTTATAAACAGCTGTTCCTATGCCCAAAAACTCAGATTTCTAAGTCAATTTTAACTGTCTTTGGACAGAATACAGAAAGTTAGCACCGGTGCAAATTCAATGCTGCATGTCTGTTTTCAGCAGGTTTGTCTTTGCGAGGTTTTTTTGCGCAAATGGCCTGAACGTTGGCCCATGATATGATATAGCATGTATAACGCGCCTATACACAAGTGTTTCAAGGGGCAAATGAATGAATGCGATTGCACATTGATGGTTCCATTTTACGCCCAGGTCCATTCCACTGAATGCCCAGCGCCTCTGAAAAGCTGGTAGAGGTGATTGATCAAACCGCAGTGCAGAAAATCTCTTCCGCTTCTCATTCTCCTGACTCTGTTTGTTCGATCAGCAAAGCACAATGTTGTACTTGAACAGCACAAGTAATTATAAAGCAACATACATTTGAGTAGAATGATTATGCGTTAGGGTATATCCTACTTTTTTCATCTAATACTTCCAGACATGTTCAGTTGCTTCTTTGAACTGCTTTGTGGACCTACAGGATAGCTTGTATGTAGGGGGGGGCGCCTCTTTTTCCACAATTATTCAGACAAACCCCAACATCTTCAATCTTCCAGTGTTCTTATTTTTCAATCTGAACTTCCATCTCTGGTCAGCTAGTGTGGAGTAAAACAGCTCAAACAATCAAGCCAATATTTAGCACCCACACACAGGCTTGAATGCTTTTAGTGTTGCTGGGAATGGGTGCAGCATTTAATTATTTTAGTACATCGTGAAGGTAGTTGGGATTGAAGAACTGCGAGTGTAATGGCAGTGGCAGGAATGGTGAGAGCGCATTGACACATGGGGTTCACTTTTGGCAACTGAGACTAGCAAGATGAAAGTGAAGAGCCCAATGCTGGAGCTCTGGCCCACGCTACACTGCTCATAGCACTCATTATTTACCTCTCAACCTGTCTCTGTGCTTACTGGCTGAAGCGGCAAGCTTCCCGCACCAGTTCTAAATCAAGTGGCTGAAGGCAGACCTGGTTAAGACTTTATATCATACCAGTAGTGGGTTTACAACTCCAATAAAGTAATTAACTTTCAGAAGACTGCTTTGAAAAATCACTTGCAGGCACTTTGAGCGCAAAGTCTGATAAGACTTGATTAGAATGTGTACTGTATTAAAATGTGTAATTTTGATATTTGTGCCATTATTTCAGCATACTGGGACAAAATGCATTCCCGTCAGCAGGTAGCAGTTGAGCACTGCTTGGAACTGGCCCATCAGTGGATAAAGAGGAGGCGGGCGGGAGCCACAAACAGTTTTTCCCGATCCAAATCCCAACCCTGGTCCATCAACTGCATCAGAGGTAAGTGCCATTAGAGTTAAACAAAGGTTGGTTTGTGCCCCTATGTAATAAATACATGTTTTTTCTCTATCCAAATGCTATCGTTGTAGGCTTCTGTGTGTCTCCACCCCAATCTCAAACCCTCCTCCCCAACATTCCTATGAAGCCATAGGGCTTCTAGACAACAGTGTCAGAGGGTGGGAAAAGGTAGCTCAAATACTGTGACTCATGTATTCACCGGTTATTGTCCATCACTCATTATATGCCCACATGCAAACATATTGCTTTGTCGATTACTTATGACCCGTTATGCTTCTAATGTCATATAGTGGTGTCCTAAGTTTTTTGTTGCTGATAGTTACAAAAGCAAGCACATAGTTAAATTCCCGTGGGTATACGTGATCGACATTAGTTGGCCTGGGAGCCAAATGTAGCTCCTGGTAGGCATGTTGTAAAGCTAACCAGGCTCTTGAAGGCTACAAGCAGGTTTTAAGAGCCCCCAGCTCCCCTCTATTTCAAACCCTGTGTATTTATTTTGCCTGTATGGCTCCTTTACCAATGCACTGTACATGGGGAAACATGGGGGAAACATGAGATTGATAATTTCTTCACAATATACCAATTATGCAAAGAAATGGGAAACAAAATAAACAGAGACCCACTTCCTGGGGAAGTGACACTACTATATATTAAATTCTAAGGAATTACAATGGTTTTATCCAGATTGAGAGCTTTGTGAAATGTAGTAATTCTTCATTTTTTGTGTACACAGACAAAAATGCCCCTTGCAACAGATTGGACCTGCGGGTTTGCAGATGTTAGCGAACCCCTAACGATGGAGATTGTCATAACTGGCAAAAAATCAGACTAGCAACCTATCACGTTACCTACTGAACAAGCTGCTGGATCTTTTGTTCACAAAAGAAGAACTGATGGCAGCAAAGGGGAGGTTAACATTGGATCTTCATCGACAGGAATCTATATAAGGTACATCAATGGAATTACGAAAGCACATTAGAGGGTGTACAGTGAAATTGTCTATGCTTTATTTCTCACAGCTATGTGTCAACCAAAAAGTAATTTGCTTGCTCTTCTCAAACTTTTTATACAAATCTTTTTTGCATTTTATCAATGTTCAAGCCAGGGATATTGGCTTTCCAGTACTTTCTGCATCAGAAAAGCCCTTCAAAATAAAATTGGGAACTACCGGATGAAGAAGGAGCCACACCTCTTCCTTTCTACACAAGTGTAGTTCTGCATTCCCTTGCTCTTTGGTCTCGGCCTGGATACTTGTATGACTCTCTGGACTGGTTCTGCGTCCCCTATCACCCTTGCTCCCTGGGCTGGACCCCACCGGACTTGCTTGCTCCCTGGGCTGGGCCTAGATACTCGTGTGACTCCCTGACTTGGACCCCTCCCACCCTTGTGCCCTGGGCTGGACCCCACCGGACTCGCTTGCACCCTGGACTGGGCCTGGATACTCGTGTGACTCCCCGGACTGGTTCTGGTACCCCGCTCACCCTTGTTCCCTGGGCTGGACCCCACCAGACTTGCTTGCTCCCTGGACTGGGCCTGGATACTCGTGTGACTCCCTGGTCTGGTTCTGGGTCCCCTCTCACCCTTGCTCTCTGGGCTGCATACTCGTGTGACTTTCTGGACTGGTTCTGTGTCCCCTCTAACCCTTGCTCCCTGGGCTGGACCCCACCGGACTGGTTCTGGGAACCCTCTCACCCTTTATTTTTAAATTGTAAAGCACCCCCACCTCTCTTCAACACTTACCACGGTGCACACCTTTTAACCTGGAAGCAGGACCAAAGAGGGTGCCCAGTGCGCTGGCCACCTTATATAGGGGCTTATTGGCCGTGGCTCCCCCAGCGTTGCCCCTTGATGACGCATCCAACCCCCAACCATACCCTGGGTGGTGAGTGCAGAGGCCCCCTCCTCTTTAGCATAAGCAGAGCCAAGTGGGTGTCCCCGCTAAGGGTGGTCCTTGCCGAGTGGCTGTTGCAACGGCGTGGGTGCCTCGCAGAGTAAGCATGTCTGAGTCCAACCAAGCACGTGTAATTGAATGACTGGGATTGTGTGGGAGTGACTGACTGTGTGACTAATGTTGAGTTACTGACTGAATGTGACGTGATGGTGTGACTGCATGAGTGGCAAAGTGATTGAGTGACCCTCAGACTGGCAGACTGAGTGAGAGAGTCAGTGAATTTTTTGGTTTAAGAAGTGAGTGACTGGTTGGCTGGAAATGTTATAAAAGCCTACAACTGGCCCAAGCAAGGGCTATTTCTGACATGATGTCTTTTTTCACCAGTGGATTCAAACGGTGCTCTTGGTGAAAGTTGCCAGAGTAGATTTATCTTCTTGGTATCTACGAACTCTCGAGGCCAGTATGGATAAAGAGAACAAGAGTGAACTCTTGGGAGGAAGTAGTCTGCTACTCCAATGCAAATATGCTACCTTTTTTAAGAATGGTATATCAAATTGGGATTTCTTTTAAACAGTGCTTTTATTTTTTTATTGGTTATTTTATTTGATTGTTTTATATTGTACTTTTTGCCCCCTTCAACTGCATAGAGGGAGTGATCGAGTAGGTGGGAGACGTTGTGTCGGTGGGAGTGTTTGTGTGGGTAGAAGATGGGTCATTTTAAATTGTGTCTGCGGCACCAGGGGTCAGCCTCTTGCTTGACTGGACAACAATGCCTTCAGCAAGATTTGGCGATGGATGGAAAATGCAGGACAACGTGGTGAATGAGCGCAATTCCAGGGTGCTCAAAGCAGGTATGCAGGGAAAAGAGGCACATCAGAGTGAGTAGCCACTGACTGTTATAGCGGTCTGGAACTTGAGCAAGAAGCGGCCGATCAGAGCCGAGTGGGATGGCCCTGGGAAGTGCACAGTACAGCATCCAATACAGACAGTGTTCAGGGGGAGCTTAGACTGATGACGCCAGGCCCCCAGCCAGCCAAAGATCATGGCGAGGGTACACTGGGAGTGGGGGATGACTTGGTGGAAAAAGATTTCGGAGCAAATTGAACATCTGCACAAGAGGCTCAAATACCTGAGTGGGAATCAGCCAATGATCTGGCTGAGGTGGTGTTTACTTCGGACATAATTGAGCATCCGAACAAGAGGTTCAAGTACCTCAGTGGGAATCATCCAATGTTCTGGCTGTTGTGATGTTTTTTGAAGTGTTTCGACAACAAAGAATAGTTGTTATATTGTCATTTTCCCAGCAATGAGGCCATCCGTCTGAACAGGAGTCCCCTACTTGAAGATGCATCAGCAGGCAACTGAGTAGGTCAATATTGAGTCCTAATGTCAGGGCCTTTGTAACACTTTCTGGAAACAAATAAGACCCCAGCGACACCATAGCAAACAAACAAAACATGTATGCTTTGCACCCATTTGCTACATGAGCAGCATAACAACCGTGCTGCCTCTGACTCTTGCACCACACGTCCCCCTTGCCCCTGCAGATCACTCCACCCATATGTTTGTGCCTTGAGGTCCCTCTTCTCTGGCCTGGACTTTCCTCTCATGCACCTGATCTGTCTGCACCTGTCTTGCTGCTAGGTTGCCTGGTGAGTTCATTGTGCATTGTCTCCACCTCACTCTACCCCTCTTCCATCATCTCCATCCGTGGTACTCTCCATCTCCCCTATTTACTCTAACTACTACTCCATCACGTATCCTACCTCTTTTCTGAAGCCTGGAAGGATAAAGTTCAAGAAAGTTCTCCAATACAGGCCTGCCCATCGCTGACACCTACGTCAACGCTTCTTCGAGGTAGACTATCACTGACATCCTCTTTGTTACTTCTACTCCAGACCTTCGAACTCTTCACCCATTAATGGTGGACCCAGATGGGAAATGTTCTTGGCACATTTTTCATCCTCTAGGTGCATCATTAATGTCTACCAGAATGGCACTGTCATGGCCCAGAACTCTTATCCCAACCTCCTCCGTCTTGATGGGTGTCTTTCATCTCGCATCAACTTCCTCCTTTCTCCTGCCACTCCTCCTTCTGCTACTCCTCAACACTTTTGCCACCACCGAGGTGTGTACCGCATCCCTGTACTCTTCCTCAGAAGACCTTCCAAGGTGGCAACCAGCTTCACTTAGATACCCTCAACTTTTGCTCTGCTGTTGAACATTCCTCTGCTATCTGTCACCTCCTTGAAGACTTTGACCTTGACGTCCTCACTCTCAATGAGACATGGTTCACTGGTAGCTCTGTCACAAGATCCTCTCTAAGTCCAGGCTTTAACGGGCTGGAGGCGGAGTGGCCCTGATATTCCCTGAATGAGTCCCTGCTACTATCATACATACCCACTCAGTCCTACTCTTACTTCGAATGCCTCCTCTGCAGGCGTGGTCTCTTCTGTCCTTTCACTGACTCTTGCCACCATCTACAGGACCCCTGGTCCAGTCCCTCACTTTCTTTCTGAGTGGTCTGACCTCAATTCTTCTCTCCTGGCCTCTACCTCCAAACATCTCCTACTCAGAGACTTCAATATTCAACTTGACTCTCCTGATGCAGCCATTGGACTCTTCCGCAGCCTCTGTGACTCTTTCCCTCACAATACTACCCTATGGTCTGACCGACTCAGCCGAACCCATCTTGGATGAAGGATGAGGATCCGCCCTTCCCTAAATATCTCCCTGCTTGAGCCCTTCTGTTTTCTAGCTCCAATTCTCTGCCAATCAGATGCTTTTCTAAGTAGAGTGTGGGGGTAGATATCTCTCTTCGGCAGGATCCTCCCTGTGGAATGGCCTCTCTGACCCTCTCAGACTTGAGCTGGATCTCCTACGTTCCAGAAGCTTCTCAAGACCTTCCTTTTCACACCTTCCTTTCCTCTCCTCCTCCCAATGCCCCCCTCTGCCCATGGACTGGCTGCCTGGTCCCTTCTGAGTCCTAAAGGGCACCAGGCCCTCCTCACCCAGTCTTCCCCAGCACTCTGGTCTCCCTAAACTGCACTTGCCTTTCTGGGCCCCCTTCCCCTCACTAGTCTGACAAGTGTGCATCCCTACCGAGCCTCGTCCACCCCTGTCCTCACACTTAGAATGTGGTCCTCACTCCCTCCCACCTAGTCTCCCCTTGGCACTTGCCTAGTTCAATGGGCCCTTCTTTTTTTTTTTAAATTTATTTATTTATTTCGCGCCGAAGCTCGCAAGCATCAGGGCGCGACAAAAAGACTCCGGGACCAGAGATTCACGGGACAACACAAAAGAAAGGAAATGGGAAGCAAAAGTAGCGACCCGATGTGATGTAGTAAAAGCCTAGTTATTTGAAGAGAAAGGTCTTCAATTGCTTCCTGAAGAGTTGGCTATTGCTTTCCGGTCTAAGGCTGCAAGGCAGTTTATTCCAATGAGAGATCGCCAGGTTGAGGAATGCTCGACCAAGGCCGGTGGCTTTGCCTGGGAGACTGGGGTTGATTAGTCCTTGTTTGGTGGATCTTAAGAATCGACTCGGCTCATGCCAGCTGAATTTATTTATTTATTTATTTATTTAAAATTTATTGTTACACGCCCAGACCCTCGGGTGTCACGGCGTGGTTATAAGACAGCTTAGAAATGAGTAGAATTCAAACATTACATTAGTTGCATTACATGATATAAATTACAAAATATTCACAACAATATACAGTGGACTAAATATTCACAACAGTATGCGATGGACGGGGTCCTATCTTTGGGTGCTAATATTGGTTGAATAACCAGGTTTTTAACTGTTTCTTAAAAACCGTGAAGGAGGATGCTTTTTTGATGTTGATGGGTAGGGTGTTCCAGTGTTTGGGGGCTAAAGTGGTGAAGCTGCTGCCCCCTGCTCTTGTGGTTTTGAATCGGGGGGGGTCCAGGAGGAGTTTGTCATTGGATCTAAGTAATCTCATGTCAGATTTGGGATGCAGCGTGTTATTGAGGTAGATAGGTCCTTTTCTGGTAAGGCATTTGTGGGTGATGCATAATGTTTTGAAGATAATTCGGGCTTTGATGGGGAGCCAGTGGGCATCTTTCCTAGTCTTGGATATATGGTCTGATTTTTTTATGCCTAGAGCTGCCCTCAGGACTTTATTTTGCAAAAGTTGCATTTTGGCTAGGTTGGTGTTGGAGGTGCCCAGTAGTAATACATAACAGTAGTCCAATTTCGATAGGACCAGTGCTCTGGCTAGGGTGAGGCAATTTGCTGGGGTCAGAAATTGTTGGCTGAGCGCAATTAATTTGGAGGTGTAGGCCGTGGAGGAGGAAAGTACATTGATCTGTTTAGTCATGGTCAGGCTGGCATCGATGTACACGCCCAGTGTTTTTACTTGCTTCCACACTGGAATATCGGTACCATCAATATTGATGGTTGAATATTCTGGCTGAAGGGTTGCTATTTTGGCTGGAGATCTTACGATGAGGACCTCTGTCTTCTCATCGTTAAGACATAGGCTGTTTAGTGCCAACCAGTTTTGTATGATGACGTAAATTTTATTGATTGTTAATGTGTCCTGGTCATAGTTGCCTGTAAGAGGTATAAGGATCTGGGTGTCATCCACACAATTTGTGTATATGACACCCATATCGTCAAGTGCTGAGAACAGGAGTTTGGTATATGCATTGTACAGCGCGGGAGAAAGGCAAGAGCCTTGGGGCACTCCTATGGGGACTGGGATGGGGTTGGCTGCTTCTTTGCCTATGGACACTCTGGAGGTGCGGTCGGTTAAGAAGGATTTCACCCAAGCAGTGGCTGCCCTAGAGAAATTAAACTCGCGGGCAAGTGAGTTGCAGAGTTTGTCGTGGTCCACCAGGTCAAACGCGGCTGAGAGGTCCAACAGCAGGAGAATGCAAAGTTTCCCTGAATCTCTGATGGCATCCATCTGGATTTGCCTCTTAAATATGCTGGCGCCGTGCCGTAGAGACATCGGTGGATTAAGGTCAGTGATTTAAACAGGATCCGTTCCTTCACTGCCAGCCATTGAAGATTGTTTCTGTCCTTGGTGATGTGTTCGCGCTTAGATTTGTTTACGATGGACCTGACGGCATTATTTTGAATGATCTGGCATTGTTTCAGGCAGTTGTTACTGGCGCCAAGCATTAATGCATTGCCATAATCCAAGGGAGACAGAATAGTAGCTCTCCCTATCGTAGCACTATTCTTGATGTTTAGGAATGGTCTGATTCGGCAGAGGAGCCTTTGATAGTAATGGCAATTTCGCTTAAGATAAGCAGTTTGGGCTTCTGCACCTAGGGAGGATTGTAGGTAAATACCTAGGGTTTTAACCTTACTTGATACCTTGATGGTAGAGTCTTTTATGGTGAATTCAGAGTAATCCGGGCCAAGATTGTTTAAGGCTTTGGCATTGCCAAAGGTCATAAGTTCCGTTTTGGAACTATTAAGACACATCCAGTGTGTTAGCATCCAGTTTTCAATGGTGTTATAGATGACCGATAACTTGTCGTTGTCTATGCAATGATTTCCACTCAATTCCAGAATGAGCTGTGTATCATCAGCGAAATTGGTGAAAAAAATTCCAAGTTGTGATAGAATGTTGCAGAGGCAGTGGATATATAAGTTGAAAAGTAAAGGGGAGAAACTAGCTCCCTGAGGAACGGCGCAATCTACTGGTTTGGGAGAGGTGGAATGGCCTCCCCAATTGATTTTAGAATTTCTGTCTTCCAAGAAAGATGAAACCCAATCTATTGCATCTTGGGAGCAATTTCCAGCTGCGCCTAGAGCCTCTCGGAGCTTGCCGTGATGTAACAAATCGAAAGCAGCCGAGAGGTCTCAAAGGATTAACAGACCTGTTTTACCTCTGTCTAAAATGCTCAACATTTCAGTCTGCAAGTCCAGCAAAGCTGACTCTGTGCTGTGGGCACTTCTAAAGCCCGATTGTTGGGGGTGTAGCAGGCAGTGTTGATCTACATACTCTTGCAGTTGTTTAGTTGCTACTTTGTCGAGTACCTTCAGCAGGAAGTTGCAATTGGTGATGGGTCTAAGATTAGTGGGGTCTTGTTGATCTAGTCCGGGTTTCTTAACTAGGGGGGTGACTGTGACAGTTTTAATTCCAGTTGGCACTTTCCGATCTCTAAAGGAGGCATTTGTCATACGACAAAGAAAAGGGGAAAAGATGTCAACGTTGTCTAAAATCAGTTTTGGGGTACGATGTTTTCGGCGCAGGTGGTGCAATTCATGGCGGAAAGAGTGTCATTCATGTCTTTAGTTGAAACTGGGGGGAATTTGAATTTAGGAATGTTTAAGTCCGGGTTAGTTGTCTTAGGTTGCACAGATGGTAGTGGGATCGATGCATTACAACTTATGATGGAGTCTCTGGCTTTTTTAATTTTATTCGAAAAGGCAAGTTGAACTGCGTCACAGTCTGTCAAAGTTGGTTGGAAGGGAGAGGAGAGTGTGGGTGGTTTTTCGAAAGATTTTAGAATTTCTATTCTATTCCCTTTCTCCCCACTGGTACTTGTATGCCCCCACCCTACCCCGTATTTCCCTCCTACCCTAAAATGTTCCCTCCCCCCTACCTGCACTCCTTCCCCCTGCAATCCTTGTTACTGCACTTGGTCAATCCAAATGACACAAGGCCTAGTAGTACCGTTTTGTTTTCTATGCTGTCCCGCCCCCCCCCCCACACACACTTTTGTCTCGTGGCACCTTGAAACACCATTTGATGTATAGGCGCTATTTAAATAAGCAATACATGATAACATAAAATATACATTTTACATTGTGGAAAGTGCAAAGCTTTGAGCCATATAAACAATGTTGGCAGAATGTGCAAGACTGGCCATTTTGTTCTCTTTTGTCCTCCTCAAATGGAATGCAGCAAGTGAAATTGCTAAGAGCTGTTTATCTCATGCTTGTAGATTCAGAGAGCCCAGATAGCTTGACACCAAGCAATACCAGGAGCTACAGTTGACTCCCTTGTCAAACCGGTACCATTGAACTATACCTATGTGAAAATAACCAGTTATGGGAATGTGTATAAAGGAGCATCATGACACACATTTAAGTAAAATGCAGCATATTAATAATAAAACCTAGTGTATAGCTTAAAACAAACGTTCCACAAAACAATCACACCATAACATAAAGAAAGAAAAACAAACACAATTTCAATCGCATTACAATGAGGAATATATAATGGACAATAGTTTGGATCTCAAATGAAAGATACATTTGTGGCATGCCTTGTACTAACTGCTAGTTCTCCAGATATGTTTCCTGTATACTAGGTGATGCCAAATACCTTGGAGCTGCTGCCCATCAATTCTTTATTTCTATTAGTAGCAACATGTCCCCACTCAATCTCATAACCTCATTGCTGGTAATAACAGGTAGAAGATGGTCAGATGACTTGAGTTACAAGGCAGATTCATTTAACCCAGTCCGTGTTCCAAGAGTTTCTTCTATGCCATTCCAACTTCCTGGTAAGAGAGCTAGACAACCACTAGTGTAAGGATGGGTACTTGGAAAAAAGATGCAATATAGTTGCATGCCAGGGTTTTGACCTGCTGTGTTTTACAAGCATGAGTTGCGTTTCTGGAAATCTGATTAGGTCAGAGGGAACAGCAGCACCTCACAGACATATGTTGGTGATGGATTTTAATGCTAACGAGGATTGGTAATCCTCTTTATTTTGGGATGGCTGTTCGAATTTGGGTATGAGTTTATTGATAGTTGATTGAAAGCACAATATACACAACTTTCACTGAATGTTTAACTTGAAATGAAGGGGCTAAAGGGAATGTGTTAGATGTTTTTCGACTTCACACGCATACAAAGCAGTAATAAACGGCTATTGTAATACAAGGCTGCTCAATGTCTGACAATGCATAGGCATTTAGGCTTAGTGATGTAAACTACACTACTGTCTCAAACAGTGAACATTTGTAGACCAGCATTTAAAGCTTGGTCTTGTTTGTGCAATTCTCGCTCACCTCCAGCTTGGGATTCTCTGTCCTCCCTCCACTCCCTTAGATCCCACGTAAATATCTGTCTCTAAGAAGTCTCACACTATATTAATGGTCATCTTCCTCCTTTCTTTGAATCAGAGGCACTGTGAAGGCGCTTGCTCCAAGCGGTCTGCCACTCATTGCTAATGGTTAGCCTACTTTCTTACAATCTGCCATGGAGGAGGCCCTCGCTATACGAGGTCTGCCACTCTGTGCTAATGGTTGTCTTGCTCTCTCTCTGCCTTCTTCTCTTTCTTTCTCCCTCTCTCTTTCTTCCTTACTTTTCATTATAAGCAGTAAGTCACAATTAGCTAATAGGCCCCGTTTTGCTTTTATAGAATTTGAGTTAAGCATGTATATGTGATCATTCACACCTTGTTAATTTCATACCCACGTTCACAAGGGGGATACAGGGCCTCACAAAGTGGCTAAGGGAACCATGGTTCCATGATGAGGGCACAAAGAAGTAAGACCTTCACAATGGGGAGTCCAAATTTAACAAATTGGGTATGTTTAACACATTGTTGTGGACACCTGGTTCTGAAGGAATAAGTGACATACCTCAATAAATTGGAGCATTAGCAGACTTTATAAGTCGCCAACTTGTCAAAACTCTGATCTTGGTCAAATCAATATCGATAATGCCTTTTATGCTACTAGTTGCTTTCTAACAGGAAATATCTTCTGAAAAAACTATTGAATACTCTACAATTTAAGACTCAAGATGGAAGGTTTAGCTATTTCTGCTTTGTAAGTGGTTACTATTACTATTTGATGAACTCTGTCAAGTAATCAGTGGCTGATGTAGAAGCTAAGATGATGATATTGGTGCTGCAGCAGGGAATTGGCAGAGCAGATGCGTCTAACTTCCCATAGGTTTGTTTCTATATTTCTAATGACTGCATTCAACATGCCCCAATACCTGGAAGGCTTAATTTGTACAACTACTTGACCACAGTCACGCACATTGGCCCTCATTACGACCCTTGCGGAAATCAACCGACCGGACCGCCATAGCGTAAATAGCGTTTCCGCCATTGCACGATGGAGCAAAGTGCGGCTCATTCCGACCCATCGGGCACGAGCACCACGCCATGGCGGAAGTGGAAAGTCCGCGATGGCGGAAATGACCCCAAAACGGCCAACACCGCCGCCGTACGGCGCCCTAGGTGCAATACCGCCACCCATCTCAGCGGACACCGCAGTGAGCGCCAACCGGAAAGTACGGTGACCGTAAATATACGGAAACGGAAGTAAAAGCATGGTCCCGGAATGGGAAACATCCCGCCGTACACCTATAAAACCACAAATTCCACACAACCATTAAAAATACTACCCTGAGACACATCCCAACCCGTCATCCACCCTAGTGAAACCAAGAAAAATGGGAAAAGTAGCGAAGAAAGCGTGCGACCGCAAGCGGCAGGTCCACTTCTCCCATGAGGAACTCACGGTGCTCACGGAGACCCTCCAGGAGAATGCTGCCGTCGTCTTCTCCACGCAACTGACCAGGACGGCACTTGCGAACAAGAAGGCCATATGGGCCCTGGTGGCACAGCGGGTAAGTGCGGTGGGGACCGCACCCCGCAACCCACAGCAATGCAGAAAGCGATGGGACGACCTGCGGATACGCGTCCGTAGCATACTTTCTGCCAACCGCAACATTGCCACAGCTACCGGGGGAGGATCGGAATCACCCATCAAGTTGACCCCCTGGGAAGAAATCTGTGCCTCCACCATTGGAATGGAGAGCATAGAGGGAGTCGGAGGGATGGAGAAAGGAGTGCAGACATCCAAAGAATCAGGTAGGTGTCCCAAATAAAACAATGCCAAAACCACAATGTCCAATCATGTGAAGTACCACGTGCCCACATAGTGCAACAGGAACACATGTCCAGGAGAACGTCCACATACATAGGCCTGATAGCACACTTTAAAACTCACATCAAATACATAAATAATTAAAAATCCTAAAAACACCCTCTACACGTGCAGCAGGCACACCCTAACTGCAGGCTGCCAAACAACTGCACCCTCACTCCACACACAAATGAAACCACCTCCAAGGCCCCGACCCAAATCACCCTCAGGTACCACCCCAATGCATGTGATACATTGCCATTCCAATTCCCACAGACCCATTAATAACGCTCGCCCTCCTTTACTCCACCACAGGGTCCGATCCAAACGACGAGCTCCAGGACACCCCTACCAGCACACCTGCAAAGAGGGCCAAGACCAACGGCCAAAGACCCTCCACCTCAGCTGCACGCATCAAGACACGGCAGCAGCACAAATCAAGTGACAGCACACAGGAGGGAACTCCAACAGGCACCCCAGCAGCCAGCATGCCCACAACAACACCACCACAGGTCCCCCCAATGGATGCCACAGTAGGCACTGCTTCTGGTGGCAGCAGCACCATAGGTGATACTGCATTGATGGCAGCATGCTCCGACACAGAAAACGGGGATGTCGAAGTTAGATCCATCCATGACCTGTCTCAATCCCCCTGTCTGTTCCATCCCGTACACCATGAGGATACCACGCAGGGGCACCCACAAGACGACGACTGGCCATCCCCCACAAGCCCTGTGGCAAGGCAACATGAGGTGATCAGCCCCTCTGTGACACCACCGCAAATGGCCATGGCCCAGCAGAGGCAACAGTCCCTCGACCAGGTGATCGTGCAACAGCAGCAACTGGCCACGCTCCTCAAGGACCATGCTGATGAATGTGGGGGTACCAAGGCAGCCATAGAAACATCAACTGAGACACTTAGGGCAGAAATGGAGAGAAGTACAGAGACACTAAGGGCACAAATGGAGAGTAGCACCGAGAGCCTGAGAGTACAAATGGAGAGAAGCACCGAGAGCCTGAGAGTACAAATGGAGAGAAGCACCGAGAGCCTGAGGGGGGAACTGCATGCGACGTCCAAAGACGTATGTGCCGAACTTGCCGCAGTGCGCCGTGTGCTTACTGAGCTCTCACAAACCCTTAGGGACATGCATGGACGTGAGCAGGCAGAGACATCATCCGTCGCAAGTTCCGTCCAGGGCAGCCCCCAACGTAGATCTGGGAGGAACCTGCGCTCCACAGGCAGGGGTGCCCCTGATACCCGCAGAGGGGGCTTGCAATAGCGACAGGCCACTGACAATGAGCATCTTTGGACACTGGTGTTCGGGGGGGAGGTAGGAGGGTGGAGGGGGTGTGTTGGGCTCACTTGGGTGGCGGGTCGATAGGGTGTCTAACATGATATCGCATATGCCATAAACAATGCACGATCATGCAATGAGATGTGTGGACATTGATCTTTGTGTACGAGGCCATTATAGGCGTACAGTCCATATTGTGCATGTTCCAGACACACACAGTGCCACGAGTCCCGTGTCCATGTATCAGCCACCAGGCGTGAGTGCTAGAAGCATGCATCTATGAGATGCTGACGAATGTCACGGCCCTCCTGTGCCTCGCAGACTCCTTGAGGTGCTGCCACATCCCCACCCTCATCATGACCATCATCAGGTGCTTGCAGTCCTGCGTCAGGGGGCATGGGCACATTTCTACGTACGCACATGTTGTGTAGCATGACACATGCCATGACCATCTTTGCAACCTTCACATGGCGGTACAGGAGTGCCCCGCCAGACCTGCTGAGGCAGCGGAAACGAGTCTTCAGTAGGCCGAATGTCTGTTCTATGACTACACGGGTACGTGAGTGGGCATGGTTGTAGTCCTCCTCATGCTGGTCCCGTGGGTTCCGGACTGGTGTGAGGAGCCATCTCTTCAGTGGATACCCGGCATCACCTGTATGTGGACAAGAAAGGAATTTTGAGGAATGCCATTGCTACGTACGCACCCCCCCCCCCTTCCTGCCAGGTCATTGCCGCATCACATACCCCACATCATCATGCATTAAATGAGACTCACCGAGTAGCCAGGATCTGTTCCCTGCGTGTCGCTCCATGTAGCGTGGTATAGTAGAGTTCCTCAAGACCATAGAATCATGGGTTGATCCAGGGAATCGGGCACAACAATGTGTAATGATCCTGTTGGAGTCACACACCATTTGAACATTCAGGGAATGAAATTGTTTTCGGTTGCGGTACTGGGCCTCCATGGCATGTGGGACGACCAATTCCACATGGGTGCAGTCGATGGCACCAATGCAACCCGGTATGCCGGCAAGTGCATGGAATCCCACTTTTGTGTTGGTAATTTCCTGCTCCGAGCGTGGTAGAGAGATGTAGTCGTCTGCGTGCTTCAGGAGGGCTTCGAGCACTTGCAATAGTGTCCGTGAGAACAGTGGCTGTGATATGCCATGCAACTGTCCGACTGTGTGCTGGTAGGTGCCTGTGGCCAGGAAGTGTAGTACAGACACCACCTTCAGTAGGGGTGGGATGGCGGTTGGGCAATCTATCATGCTGACAAGGTCAGCCTGTGTCATGTCCACAATGGCGGTTATGGTGTCCCGGTCCAAACGGTAGAGGGTGTGGATCTGCTCATCAGTGAGGTTGAACGGATGTGCTCGGAGGCGTGGGATTGCGGGCTGCCTGCGTGGTGGTAGTGGCTGTGCTGGCGGCCCTTGCTGGCCCTGCCTTGGCCTCCTCCTCCTCCTGCGTCTCCGCCGTGCGGCCGGTTGTAGTTGGTGTTCGTCTTCTTCTTGAAGTTGGAGTACTTGCAGTGCTATCAGGTCCCCCAGGGCCAACATGGCTAGTCCTGCCGGTAGCATTTCGGAGTGGGTATGGTTGTGGGAGGAGACTGGGCGTGCAATTTATGTGTTTTCAGGCTGTATGGCCTCCACCTGTGGTGATTCATTCCACCTGTGCAAGCTGCACTCCCCTTTGGGCGAGCACGTCCCGCACACAACGCTGCAATTCGACGAATGGCATCTTGCTATTGCAATCATGTATTTGTACCCGATGGCAGTGTAACATTGGTTGATATGTTCATTCGGCTATGGTCCCATTGTTTCACATACTATCTTTGCAGTCGCGAACAGACTTGTGAAGGGTCAGTGGAACGTAGTACTCGAGTAACGGTGGACCCTCATGCAACACTGTACCGAGCTTCACCGACGGGCGGGGCGTCCCATTTGTGAGTGAAGGCAGTTGCCATTTTCACACACAGCCGCACTAGATGGATTAATTTGTGATTTCAAGCGGCCACAGATGCCTTTTCGACGTGATGTTGCAAATGAGGAATTCGAAGGGCGGCGCTTTCGGTTTTCAGCTAGCGGCGAGGAGATGCCCACAGGTCTGACTGCAAATATAACGTTCTATTGTTCAATGTCCTTGGGACAGGGGCCATGGCGAGGATGCAATGATTGATATGAATAGTTTGGGATGCGCAATAGCGACGTGGGCGATGAGGCCGGACGTTCCCAAATACATGTTACTTCACAACACTGGAATTACGGGCTGGGGCACAGTGGATTTTGCAGGCTGCATAACGCACAGACTCAATGGAAATTTCACATGTTATGTGAGTATGGAAACAGGCGTTTTCATTACGGGATGAGGGAATGATGTATGGATGCATGGACAGATGATTTGATACAGAGTTTGCCATGTACAGGGCTTCTTGGAATCTATCCGCCTCCCCTGCGCTATGTGATGCAGGGCTGCCATAGTGGGACCATCGTCTATCTGGCCTTGTTGAGCCCTCCCTGTCTCGACGCGCCTTCAGACACTTGTGTCTATGCACGTTACCAATCCCATCAGATGGATTCTGTTTTAACAGACGCATGCACAGGTACACTCGTTTGTGATAGTGTTTTCACCTCGATATAGATAGTTATGATTCGCAAGTGGTTTTTGGGTGGTGATGATCCTTTGGAGTGGGCTAGCATGCATATGGCTGTGGATTTGGTGTGATCATTGAAGTGAGTAATTCAAATGTAGTTCTGATGGCCATACTATTCTTTTTCATTTCATTTGGTTGACCGGTATCTCCTCCCCTTTTGCCACTGCCATCTGTATGCCACTCCTGCAGATGGATTTTACTCCCGACACCTGCTGCTTCGTGTTAATCAGTGGACCAGCATTACGATCTTATGGGACGATCGCCAATGGGCCACATGCCCTTACGCAGTACTAGTGGCTAGGAGCAACATTTCGGTCTTTCAGCTGGACTAGTGCCTCCCTATTGGGACGGCCCTGCGGTTCTAGGCGCTTCCATGTTGCCTTTTCGTACGGGAATGTAGCACCTGTGTACCATGAAGGAACAGGGCGTCACACAAGAAGTAGCTGGTCATTTATTGCGGATGCAGCCCACAATAATGAAATATGTTTTGGAGTTCATGGCCTAATGGCTGTATGGGCTTGGAGAATTTGTTATGCATTAAATTTCTATTCTGATATGAACCCTGTAGCGTTCTTCTTTGCAAGTGATGTGGCATATTACTACTTGGGGAGCGATGTATTGTGAGGAGATCTGCATTGGGTTCCAGCTTCGGGGTATAGTTGCGTGGTACTGTGCTGGGCGCGTTTGCCTACGAAGCCCAGTGAGGTCAGAGATAAGGGCTGCCATTATGACTGTTTTGATGTTGTCATGCTCAGGGGCGGGGGATTAGCTTTTGTGTAACAGATGCCGGTCAGCCAGTTGGATTGGTGGAATGATGTGATTATCGGAATATTGCTGGTCACAGGTGCCTGTGTTTGCGTGCGTTTCTTGGTGGGAGACTGAGGTCATGTCCATTTGTATAGCTTCTGTATTCGTGCCATCTGTGCCCTGCAGCTCCCATTGGGCCCTCTTGAAATTCATTTGTTCGTTGGCAGGCATGGATGACTAGTACATTTCACTGGTTGCATTGTGTGACTTCATTGCACCTACGGGGGGGTTGTACAATGTGGCCAGGGAGCGGTGTACAAGCACTCAGTAGGGCCGTTTACGGTTGGTTCGCGATGCCGTACTTCTCACCATGGCGGAATGGTACTTTCCGCCGTGCTTGATGGCGTTAGGTGCATGTCCGCTAGGGTCGGAATTCGCGTACCGTTGCGCCATGGTGGTAATTACGGTTTGGCATGGCGCGCCCGCGCGTACTTGGTGCAGTTAGCGTTGGCGTTCACTACGGTGTCGCTAATGGCATCGTACTTTGCGGTGACGGGTCATGATCGCACCGAGCGCTATTCGATGGCGGTATTGCATTTCCACCATCGTTTTTCGATTTCCGCCAGGGTCGTAATGAGGCCCATTGTAATGCCATTATTCTGTTTTGAACACGTGTGCCTTGTAAGTTGCTTGTGTTTAAGTCAGATTTCCCTACTCCAAACAATGGATGTGAAATAATGTTGGATACTGCCTGGGATTAGAATTGTGATTTTGATTAAACCTCTGTGAGGCGGGTGCTCTGCATTGAAGCAGGTTTGCGGTGCACACCAGTACTTTAGCAGGCTAGGAGAAGCATATGCTGGACTTGCCTAAATATAGGACCTTGTTTTTCAAAATGCTTTTATTGTGGGTTTCCAATATAGCCTACTTTAGCTTCAGGTATAGTTCTCTTTTATGTGCTGTAGGACCTCATTTGGCTTCATCAGTGTTTTTTTAATTACATTTTCCAGTGGCCACTATATGCCTAATGGACCAACAGTTTCTTTAACTTTTAAACCCACTAACCTATTGGTGCATATGGTTGTGACCATGATTTGTATCTGTTGCTTACATTAATTTGCCCTATGAAAGTTATTTTTGGTACTCTAGCACACTGAGGACTTTTATGACATTTGAGCGACTGGTGAATTTAGATTAAAAAAGACAAGTAAAGAGCCATAACTGGAGGATTAACCAACAATTCATAAAACATGTAGGTGTTGTGTAGCAAGAGTCTAGTGTCCTAGAGAAATTGCCGGTTACTATTGCAGGGGTTGAAATTAGGATTTCTTGACCAGGAACAAATTTCAGCCCCCTTGTTTCGGGCATCACCAGTTAGGCAGTAGCTAGTGCATAGAGTACAGCAAATGTAAACTTTGTGTAAGACACAAATTTTAAATCTTTGTCCATTCATACATTATCCAATAAGTTTGTCCATGATTTTCTTTCATACACATGCCCAAACCTTCCCTGTTAATATTACAAAACCGTGTTTGTATTGCACCACTTGGTTTCGAGGTAACCAGGCTCTCCTTGGCTATAACCAGGAGCTAAATAGCTCCTGGCAATTTTGAACCCTGTTATTCTTTTTTATTTAGTTTTTTTCAAATGGATTTACATCTTTGATGTCCCCAATGTCATATTAACATGCAGTCACATAGTTGAGAGGCTTTAAATATTTGTGTAGCCTTTTTAACGTGAGCGGCCAGTGATGCACAATCAAGCTGTTTTCTTCAAATCATATGTGCCTTTTCTAAGTCACTGCAGATAGGGGAGAATAGCTACTTCAGCAGATTCCAGGTCTGTATTTATGAGGTTTCGTTAGTAAACTCCTAAAACACAACCTAGGAACATTGGGGGTCATTATGACATTGGTGGTAGCCATTCCTGTAGTACAGGCACGGCTGCTGGCAGTGTCATTTTGTTTCCGGCGCCCACAAATGGGCAATTACCGGGTCATTATGGCCCTGCCGGACCCGTTAATTGCCCATTTGCGGTCACTGGAAAAAAGATGCTCCCCATTCCCAGTCGGCCCCATAGGGCTGAATAGGAATGGGCAGCTCGGATGCACCGGCACTGTTAATGATGTTGCCGGTGCATCCGAAATGCTGTGCTCGCAGGTACTGCTCTTCTGGTGCCTTGGCGGGCAGAAAGGCACCCGCGACCCAACTCGTAGTTTGCTGGTTCGGGAACTACGGTACTGGCAAGCTTACTGGTACTGTAGTTACCAGACTGGTAAACTTATAATGAGGCCCATTGTGTTTTAAGGGGTTTGCTATTTAATAAAGTAAAAGTGCACTTAAAAGACGGAACTGAAAACTATTTGCAAAGGTTTACACGCTTTGTAAATTCGGTAAACCAAATGTTTACTAATGAGTATTTCAGGTGTACACTAGGTTTACAAAGGTTTACAAATACGTTTTCTTGGTAAATGAAATGTTCATTTGTGCATGAAACATTAAGTGTAGATTGGGTTCGCAAAGTATTCATGATTTGTAAACTATGGCAAACTTAGGGTTTACAAAGTATTCATGATTTGTAATCCATGGCAAACCTAGGGTTTACAAAGTATTCATGCGTTGTAAACCATGGTAAAACTTAGTGTTTAAAAAGTATTCATGATTTGTAAACCATGGCAAACTTAGGGTTTACAAAGTATTCATGATTTGTAAACCATGGTAATCTTAGGGTTTACAAATCGCTGGAACATAAAGTCCAAATGGACTTGCATAACTACATTGGTTTACTTATGTGTAAATGCAATGTAAACCAAAGGTTTACAGAAAAGGTTTCAAACACTCGTAAACCTTTGTAAACTTATAGTTTGCATAGGTTTGCATGCAGTTTACCAAATTTGGAAACCATGATTTTCATGCAGTGCCCATTCCCATTTGAACCCCCATAGGGCTCAATGGGAATGGGGATGGAGCTAATAACGGGCCTGTTAATAACGGGCCCGTTATTAGCTCCTTGGTCCCCTCGCGGGACCCGGAAAGGATGTCTGGTTTTACCAGTCATCTGTTCCGGGTCCTGCAAGGGAACCTTGTAATAGGGCGGAATGGGTTTACCTGCACCGGCACCATTACTGGTGCCAGTAAACCCATTCTGCAAGGGTTATAATGAGACCCTTTGACACTGTTACTGGTTATGAAAGTAAGAGTAGTTCAGAGGTGAGGGTGGAACAAATAAGGCAAGGTATACAATAGCTCTCTAGCATCCTGTTAATACTCACAATCCACTGGGAATTAAGATTTTAGGCCTGTCAAGATTCTGGTCAATGGATCGGGTCTATCAGGGAAGGACAGCACATCAGGCACGGGACAGGATCAGCTAGGCCGGTCACCAAAACTGCACAGATCTGCCCTTCTTGTTTCTGGATATTTCAAATCATTGGGATGGCGAGTTTAGCAGATAAGCATTATGGTAGCAAGCCAGATAGTTTCAGGATGCTTCCCCACACCACAGCGCTCCACTGGGTTGTAAGGATTAGTTGAAAATTAATTGAGGATTGAGGCCTAGCTGAAAATGGTTCAGCTACTGCTTGGCCTGGTGATTGGCACCTGGATCTGGAAGGATGTTAAAGGCTGGATGTTGAATGCTGGATAACAGTGCTTCGCTGGAATCAGAAGAGAGAGTGTGTCTATGTGTTGTCAGCTGTCTCTATTTATACTTTCCAATGACATCACAAAAATGGGTGTATGGGCCTGTTTAACTAAACTCGCTCCTGTGAAATGCGATTGGATCAGAGCCTCATCTCCGCCTTGCATCCGAGTGATTGGATCAAAGACAGATGATGTCAACTTAATGGTTTGATTTTTAAAATACTTAGAACCCTCCCCTAGCCACTAGTATAAAAATCGGATTTTGTCCTAAATACATATGTATACATTTGTAACCGCTACAAAAATCAGATACAAGGATTACATATTTTATGGAGTATCTGTTCATCAAAATCCCACAGCTGTGAGACATTGTTTCGTCTTTTTGCAGTATTACGTCCATTTTGCACTGAAAACATTTTCCAAACTTTCTTCAAATTTCTACAAAGATGCATGTTTACCATAGGAATGTGTGTGCAAAGTTTAACAAATCTAGCATGAATAAAGTTGCCATAAAACCACATATACTGCCATTCCTGTTCAGAATATGCTACACAGTTCCACCACGTTTTGAAATATAGAGTCAAAAATTAGATCAACAAATCTGCCCTTTTCATATTTTTCACCACTTCTGATAGCGAGTTATAAGTCTCTAAAACATGTTAATTACATATTCTTAGCAGCAAATGGTCAGCCTTTTGTCTGTCTCTGGAGGCAAGGAGCAGCCCTCCTTTGGGATTTCCTCCTGCAAGCCTTGTTTACAAACCTTTCACACATCCATTTCGTGGCCTTGAGAATCTGCCATTATTCAGTCCTTGGTAGCAGACAAAAGTCTGACCTACCCCACAATTATCATGTGTCAGTGAGCATCTGCTGAGAGGAATGCCCTCCCCTTAGTTGGAAACCTGTTTTTCAACCTGTTGAAGGCGCAGCAAGCCTAAGTTAATTCTTAATTTTTTTGAATGGAAATCCAGCACAAAAAAAACTTGTTGCATCAGATGACATAGGTAAATTACATTCTTAGATTTAAACTTGTGGGATCAGAAACAACTGAGATCTGTGTTACTTTCAGCAACATTCCTTTTATATTTGCTAATCCGGCAGATCTTTAGTTTTGCTCGATGTCCCGGAGGCGGTCTTCTTCCATGGCTCCGAGGGTTTGCAGGGACGATGACATGTGGACCGACATGTGGACCTCCAACTCCCTGCGAATTGCCTTGCGGCACTCGGGCCGCCACAGAGCCCTCCGCATGGACTTCTCCGCCCTGACCATTGTGAGCCGTGCCTCTTCTGCCCGCTGCCGCTTCGCATCTATGGCCAGGCCCAACCGCTGCCACACGGAGGACACTTCCAATCCTGGGTCCTCCTGCCCTCTGGCCGATGCCTGCCCCTCTGATGCTGAAGGCCCGGAGCCATCATGGCTCCCACCTTGTTGCTGCTGTGCCTGTGCCCTGGCTCTTGCTGCCTGCACGTCCTCCTCCGGCTGGGGTGCAGTTGTTGAGTTGGCCACCCCTGCTGGACGTATGACTCCCGACTGTGGCAGGGATGTGTCCTCCACCAACCTGGCCGCAGGGTCAGAGGCAGCTCCACAGGGTACCCAGGTGATACATGGGTGGGAAGATGGCATGTAGGACGACTGGCGCACAGGGGGTTCAGGAGAGGAGGGGGTTGGAACAAGGTGCAGCAAATGGAGGAATCCGGCCCTGGTGACCCGTCCCAGTAGGTCAACACGGTCAATGAGTCATTCGAGATGACGTGCAGTGTCCTCACGAAAACACTGCAGGTCACCTCGCATGCCCCGTTGACGCAACGCCATCCCACTCAGGACAGGCTCAACCCGGTCCCGGATAGCCACGTCCACAGGGAAAGGAAGGCCAGGTGTTGTAAGCGGATCCCCTCCCTGAAAACGGGTCTGGACGTAGGCATCCCTGCTGGTGCAGGATGATGCAGTCACAGGATCGGGGACAGGATTACACACAGGCACCTCCGCGGCGGCCTGTGCTGCCTCCTGTCCCTGGCCCTGCACTCCACCACTAGCACCAGTGGAATCCCCACCTCCAGACCCCGTGTCTGTCCCTTCCATGGCCTCCACCAAACCCCCCACCAACCTGGATGTCTCTGTGCCATCTTCCTCCGTCGGACCCTGTGGGGTCTCAGCTGCCCCTTCTGCTGCAGAGGAGTCCAACTCCGACCTCCGCCTCTTGGACCTACCCTCGGCAGCTGCGGCCTGGGACGCGGCACCAGACTCCTCACTCCCTGACGAGATGACAACCTGGGAGGGGAGCCGGGCCTTGCATCTCCGGCTGGCGGTGTGATCCCTGCTGCCTTGCTCCACAGCACCCTCTCTGCCCTCTTCATCAGTTGACGCTGCAGACAGGGAACGATATAACACAGACATCAGGGCACTGTACAATGGACTGATACACACATGACAGTTGTACATGAGTGGCAGTGTCAAACTTCAGACGTGGCATCACACTCCCTAACACACATGTCATTTCTACTCACACACATGAGCAATTCCACAGCAATATTGCACCAGGCTGCACTATCCATACACATACAGCAGCATCAGCATCTGAAGGTGAGCCTGACGTCACATGAAACAGGGGGAGTACACAACACATGCACACAAACCAAACACTTACATGCATGTGTGCATGTCCACCAACTGTCAGAGTGATGAGATCGCCATCCATGTCACATCTGGCATTGAGCCTTCTACATGTCAGTGCCTCCATGTTGCATCACAGTTGCACATTTGTCAAATACACACACATGCACATGTACACAGTGCAGATACATGCAGCTGGAACCAACATCCATGTGTGACACCACAACCATGCCAACGTACATACACAGTAATTCAAACATGTGTGCTCCCACATCTGCATTTGGCCGGCATGCTTACCCACACATACACCATCCATGTGTCTCACACATGAGAGGACTCACATATGTCAGCCTCACGTCCCTGTACATACACATCCATACATGGCCCTATAAAACCTGCACACTACTGGCACACCACGACACGCACAGTGTCCAATCATTATGCATGTACACTTACCGCTCAACTCCAGATGGGTCTGCCTCTCAAGAACCTCGACGTGGAGCGCTGGGCATATGCATTCCAGGACCCTCATTTGGTGGTCGGACAGGTGGTTCCGGCGCCCCTTGTCATCCGCTGCCTTCAAGAGGTGCCGGGCCTTGTCGAGGGTCCTGGACCTGAAGTCCTCCCAGCGCTTCTTGACATGTTTGATGTAGCGGACTGCCACCCCCCCCTCGTTGATGGCAGTCACGATGTCCATCCAGATCCTGGTCTGTCCTTCATAGTCCGCGCGAGAACTTCCACCAGGACACAAACTTCCCTGGCACTGAAGCTGGTGGCTCTCTGCCTCTCTGGCTGGGGGTTGCCAGTGGTGCCAGATGGTGGTGTGCCCGACATGGCAACCCCAGAGGCAGGTGTGGGTGGGCAACTGGGTCCTGGGGCTGGGCTGTGGAGCGATGGTATCACAGTCGGGAGTCTTCAGTTCCAGTAGGGGTGGTCACAACAACTGCACCCCTGCAGATGGATGATGTGCAGGCAGCAAATAGCAGGGCACGTGGGCAGCAGGCAGGCAGGCAGCAGCAGATGGCAGGTGGGAGCGTGCCTGTGGCATTGGGGGGCAGTAATTCGGCCTTCTGGGCAGGAGCGCGGTCTTCTCTGTGTTGTTGCGTGGCCAGCTTGATACGGAGTGATTTGGCATGTGAAAATCTTGCAGGTCAGTGTGTAATTCGAGGAATGGCCCTTAACGTGTCAGCACACGTACGTGGTTTCATTGGATCAAAGGCCCTTAGCGTGTCTGTGACGTGACGCACGCGGGCTTTTCCCCCGTGACGTGGCCATAGTGGCTCATGGCGTGTGAAAAAACTGCACATCCGCGTGTGAATGCGTGTAATTCGAGGAAAGGGCCTACGCATCTGTGACATGACGTGCGCATGCATTTCCATCAACACGGGTGCATGTTCATCGTACACGTCCAAAAACTGCACGTCTGAGTGTCAGCTCATGTAATTGGAGGAAAGGGCCTTAGCGCGTACATGCGTAAGTGACGTTGTACGTGTGGGCCGTTTTAAAAAGTATGTGTAGGACCCCATTTCCTTGTACATGCTTTTCGTGGAGAGGGAGTGGGTGAATTCTGAACTTCTTTTCAGATCACACGCGATTACTTCACAGCGTTTCCAGTTCGTACTCCCTGTTACCTCTGACAGCGTTCATTTCTTTTGTTGGGCCTGCTTCCTCAAACAGCGTTCACTTCTTCTTTTGTCCGGTCTCCTCAGACAGTGTACAATATTTCTTTTGGCGGGGGTGTTACCAACATGCACACGCGCATTTTTTTCATGTTCTTTTTCCAGGCAGACGGTGAGTCACGCACGCATTTACCAACTGTGCTTGCCCCGTGTGTCGCGTACCCCTTCAGAGGTCATTGTAGGCTGCGTGTAACACGCGTACACTTATTTTTGTGTTCCTGGGTGCCACAGCGTAGTGCGGGTTCATTTCTTCCACGCACGTGGTCTACGAGGGGTTGCGTGCACGTTATTTTTTGTTTTTGGGGTGCCTGTGCGTTGCGTGACCTGTCATCTTCCCCCAGGGGTCACAGACAGCCTTGCTAGAGCACTAGGGTACGATTTCCATCTAGTACCCTATCCCTTTCACCCCCAATTGCCCAGGACAATCGTTTACTGCTACTCCCATATGCACAACAACATCAGTGCCATGGTTGGGAGGCGACCAAGTGGTAAGGGAGGCAAAGGTGGCCGACCTCCAAAAGGTGGGCGTGGTGGGCGCGGTAGGGTACGTGGCCAGGATTTGCAGGGTGCCCCTAGACCCCCATGTGTGGAGGACCAATCAGGGACACCCATGCCCCCCCCATGGATGTGGGAAACGTAGCTGACACCATCCCAGCTCAGCCCTTGTTGGACCAGCCCATTGTGACACCTGACCCGGCACAGGATGACTCCCAGGCTGACTTCCAGGTCAGCAAGTCTAAGCCATGTGTGGTGGTGCAAGTTGGTGTCACCAGGCCACGTGGATCTGGGGCAGCAATGTCATCTGCTGCCCCAAGTAGGCAGGGTGGGGAGGCTGCAGGGGCAGCTGCAGCTCTATCCACCCCAGCTCTGAGTCTCCCAGCCGGGACAGTGTCGGTCCAGGTCCATCAAACCGACGTTGCCCCTGCCAACATCACACTTCAGCCAATGCCTGCACCAAGACCTATGGTCATTGTGCCTTCGCACACTCCTAGTACCCAGTCCACCGGTGCTTCTGCCCCTACTGACCAGAGCGGCATAGGCCACTCAGGCTCCGCTCCACCTTTGAAAAAGAGGAAGAAGGGTGCTCTGGCACTACAGGCTGAGACCCCAGACACGGCTACACACTCTGGCACGTCAAGGAAGCCTAGCTTTAATGACACCGAACTTGATGCACATAGCCGCAAAATGGTGGTGACTGCAGGGTGCAAGACCACACCTGGTCAACGTAGGGCACACTGGCAGACCATCGCGGACCGCATTTGTGAGGCGCACAGCTGATGCTTGCTACAAGCGGTGGAATGACCTGAAACGCAGAGCAAAGAACAAGCTGGCCTCAAATCATGCCATTATTCTAGTGACTGGCGGTGGGTCTCCACCAGAGGACAACAAACTCACTGAACATGAGTCTGTTGCTGGGTCCTTCGTCACAGAGGAACAGATCCAAGGCGTGGGAGAGCTAGCTGATTACGACGCATTGTCCGGTGAGTGCCCATTCATGTGTGTGTAATCCATGTGTATGTTGTTTGGGTGACGGGTTCTGATTGAGTGCCAGGTGAGGGTGTGTACTCCTGAGTGTTATGGGTCACCCATGTGCTTCCTCCAATACATTCACGTGCCTTTGATTTGGTTATGACAGTATCCCTTCTGCCCACAGTAGCCAATTAGCCCCACATTACTGCTGTTGCCCTTGAACTATCATCTTGCAACAACATTGTTCTGATTTTTTCTGTGTTCATTCAGGCTGATTGTTTAGATCATCCCATTTTTCATATGCTTTTTTCATCCCTAATGCCACATATGTGACATGCTTCTGTCATTGTTTACACCCCACATTGTGCCACTTTAGTTACCTGGTTTAGTGAATGATTAGACCATTCAGGGCGAGGGAGTATTGGCCAGCTGAAATTTATTTTTGGGGCCTGTTTGCATGTGGAACATGATAGTTGTTTCCTGTCATGTTGAAGTGACCAACCATTGATGTGTACATCTGCCTACAATCACTGTCTTATTGTACACTGGATGTGTTGCACTGTGTGGCACATGCATATTTTGCAACTCTATTCTGCATTAATCTTCTCATCATGTCCATGTGACATGGATGTGTGACAGTACTCATTCACTGACATATCGCTGTAGTTGTCTAATTTACCATGGCTATGCTACATGACATCTGTGTGCTGGCATGTGTCATGTATGTGTATTGGACATGCCACTCACAGGCTGATGTGTGATGCCAGTGCTACACAACATGCTGCAAATGTGCTGCATTTCCATCTCGTGTCCTTATTGTCTGCCTTTTTGATTCCCCTTCAAACTCATTGACAGTGCATGCATGCCAGGGTTATAGTCATGTGGGACATGTGTAAACCATGTACAGGATCTCTGTCTTGTCAGGCCTATGTGTGTGCTATGGTGCTCATGCCTGTTTCCATTTCTTGTATTTCCTGTTTTTGCAGGTGACGACGCACTTGATGCTGGTGAGGTTCAGGAGATGGTGCAGACCCAGGACCATTCTCAGCCACGACCAGGCACCAGTGGGGGACGTGGTGTGCTGGTGGGTAAAAACACTTTGGTACTGCAGACCATACTGTCGAGGGGTGTCTCTGGGTGCAGCTCCCCAGACCTCTATTCAGGTGCTGAGTCGGATGATGAGACTTATGTGCTGTCGCAGGTCAGTGCTTCTGGCAGGGATTCTGTTCTGTCCAACCCACCTGCACCAGGGGTAGAACCCTCTATGGGGATGTCAGTGTTGGTAGGTCCGCCTTTGGCGGTTACGGATGCAGGGTCACACTCCACAGCATCTGATCCTGTTCCTGGGCCAGCAGATCAGAGGGGGAATGCAGTCCTGCAGCCTCAGGCAGTGCCAGCACAGCAAGATGCAGATCCCCTTGCCCCAAACAGGTGTGGTGCCCGCCGACGCGGTGGCCGTGCGCCACCAGGCAATACTGTATGGGAAAACTCTATGTACGGTATGGTAACCCAACAGGCAGCATCAGTAGAAATGATGGCTCAGGCAATGGAGAGGGTGGCCACTTCCATTATCCCCCGTGAAAGGCAGATGGAGCAACAACAGTAGGCAACAGACTCCATTTGCCAATCACACAGGTTAGACATGTTGGTGTCCAACAGGGACCGACGGGCGGCACTGGAGACTCTGCGCGAATCCATATCAATAGAGTCACAGGGTCACAGGGAAGCCCTGAGGGTAGAACTCCATAACCTCAGGCAGAGTCTGTTTGAACTTGAGGCTTCCCGAAATGTTAGGGCAGAACAGCAGCTGGAGCAGCTCACAAGTTCGCTCTCAGCTGAGCTGCAGGCAACACATGAGGCGATCCGGGCATCCCGTGAGGCCATGCGTGTAGAAGTGCAGGCAACCCGTGAGGTGCTGCATGGGGATCTCCACACTTTAATCCTCCAGAATCAGACCTTCCAGACCCGCATGCTTGCTGCCATGGAGGACCATACCAGGGCTTTGCGTGGGCTGCCTCCCATAGTGCCACCACCTCCTGATGCAGCAGGAGAGGGTGAAGAGAGCGACAGCAGTTCTCCCACAATGGCATAGCCGTGCAGGCTGTGCAGGCCATGAGCCCATGGAGATATTTTCTTTTTCGCAACATCCACGCAGGTGGGTGTTGGTGTGCACACTGTCCTCGAACCTCCTGGGTGCCCCCCCCTGTCCACCACAAGGCCATTTTTGATTATTATTTTTTTTAAATTGTGTTGCCTTGTGTGGCTCCCGTGGGTATCCATTGTATTCCGTCTGGGCACATCAGGCTTGTCCTGAGTTTGGGTTAGATGCTTGGGTTTGTGACACACACACACCCCTCCTGCTTCCCGTTTCCATGGGCTTGCAAAGGGTGTGACCAAGTGACAGTGACTTACACAGTGACATTGGGCTCCCATGAGCTGTGTGGGCAGTCTGTAGTCAATACTGTGTGGACATCCCTAGTGGGTATTGTTGTTGTATTGTACACTGCATGGTGTATTGATATGTGCTTGTGCATCCATGTTTTCCTCATAATTTGCAGGTTCCTTCCTCATGTCTTCACAAGGCCGTCTCCTTTGCAGATGGAGTTCATGTTGTATGCAGTACACTGACACATTTGGTGGCAGCAACACTCTACAGTTGGAAGGGGTCGATGTGCTGGTTTATTCAGGTTGTAAGACTACCACTACTTTGACCTAGTACTGTCATGTTTTTGCAATGTTTCATGGAGTGTTGCTGTATTGTGTTGGTGGTAAGTATTTGTTCATGTGTGCTGTTTGTTATTAATTACTGGGAGCATATTGTCCGAGGGCAGTTTCCATTTGGGACAGTGCACTTTGTGACACTTGTGTCAGGTCTTGTGCATTGCTTTGTTTGCTTTCACATTGCATGACATGCTATGGTGTGTTGGGTGGCAGAGCTGGGGAGGGGTTGGGTGACATGGTGCTGTTTTCATGTTGTATTTTGCAAGGGGGTTATCAATTTAGCAGCACAGATGTATGTCTTATAATCACACAGCAATGTTGGTGTTTCGGTAGGTAGGCATGCACACAATGTAACACATCCAGGTGACCAATCTCAGGCTGGTATGGTTGTGACAGTTGACTGTCCCTTATGTCATCATCATTGATTGTCAGCTGATATGTGCCAGGGCTGTGTGCACTCCACAGGGGTGTGATTTTAGGTGAAGTAATTTGCCACCAGCTGCGTACGGGCTGCCTCACCACGTGCCCTTTCCCCTCCCATGCGCAGCGGCCGTGCATGTGGTTGGGGATGTGGGGGTACCACCATGTCCACCGGCAGGGCCCGGCGTGTTGCAACGTTGTGCAGGACACATGCTGCCACTATGATCCTGCACACTACTGGGGGAGCGTATAGCAGCTGCCCACCAGAGCGGTCAAGGGAGTGAAAGTGTGACTTGAGCACTCCGAATGTGCGCTCCACAATGCCCCGGGTTGCAATATGGGCTGTGTTGTATCTTACCTCGGGTGGTGTGTTGGGGTTCCGAATAGGCGTCATAATGTGGGTGCTCAGAGGATAGGCACTGTCCCCTGGGGAGGTGGTGATGGGTATCATTAGTGGGTTTGTGACATTACTCAGTATCTGACATGCATGCATGCATGTGCAGTGGCATTTATACTCACCAAGCAGCCATGTATCGCCATGCCTCCCAGCTTCTAGGTCCCGGTTTAGGGTTGACATTCTGTAAATGAGACTGTGATGGGTGGACCCTGGATAGTTGGCATATACTGAGGTGATGATTCCCTTGGCATCACATACTACCTGCACGTTGATGGAATGCCAGTGCTAGCGGTTTCTATAGATGTGCTCCGTTGCCCTGGGGGGACGTAGAGCCACGTGGGTGCAATCAGTGGCACCTAGCACTTTGGGGAATTGTGCCACCCTGTAGAAATCCTGGACGGCAGCCTGCCTTTCTGCAGGTGTTCTGGGCAGGTATATGTGCCTGCAGACTGATGGGCGTGCAGTCATGATGGCCAACACCTGATGTAGGCAGCGTGACTGCGTGGCCTGTGACACCCCCCCACTATAGCACTTGTCCGCTGAAATGATCCAGTGGCCAAGAAGTGCAGTACATTAAGCACCTTTTCAAGGGGGCTCAGTGCTTGGGAGCACAGGGTGGGTGATGTGAGGTCATTCACTCACTCACTCACTCACTCACTCACTCACTCACTCACTCACTCACTCACTCACCAGGTCGAGTATTATGTGAGGTGGAAACCTGTACCTCCCATACACCTGGTCATCAGGCATCCCAAAAAGGCTGGTTCTGGGTGTAAAAATTCTGGGCCTGACTATCCTCCTCCTCCTCCTGCGGTATCCCACAACCACGGCTGCAAGGAATGGTATATTCATTTTAGCGTCTGAGCTTGTTTGTTGTTTGCGCACACTTTTATGCTGCGCGGGTCCGGATTAGCGTGTCTTTTTTGGTGCATGCATTAGCCCCGTTCGATTCCATGAATACGTGTTGTAGGCGCGCGTTTGGGCATTCCGCGCATTTGCCTCCTGTACTTCCCACATTTTCACGCGTTGTTCCCCATTCCGCGTGTTACGCCCCGTGTTACGCCTACTTTTGTTGTGTGCGCTGTGCTATGTGTGGTTAGCGCACACTGTTTGAAGAAGTGTGCGCCAGCGTGAGCTACGCAGGATTTTAGCGCACATCTGTGGATTTACACGCGCACGGACTTCCATGAATCGCTGTGCACGGGTTTCGCTGTGATTTTCGCACTTGCGCTGCGATTCGCACGCTTTCGCACGCTTGCGCGGACATTTTCAGCGCACATTAATTCCATGAATCGGCCTGTAAATCACACAGAGTGGCGATCAACAGTCAAGGTACAGTTGCAATGAGTAGCACAATCAGTACTTGTGGAATATACTGTCGTTTTGGCAATGCTTTTGTTGCTGTGGTTGTACGATAGAGGTGTAACATTAACATGAAGATTTTTCAAAGGTTTTTGAAAAGCAGTGCATTGGCAGAATTAATTTATTCACTGAAGCTGGAGTAAAATATAGAATCTGGAGTAAAGCAACAAAAATGGAGCAGATCGTCTTCAAAAGTAAAAACATATAGAAATGACTACGCCTTGCCGATGAGTAAGATCATCATTGCCATCAAACAATGCATCCTCTTACCTGTGCTAAAAATGTGTCAACTCTACGCAGATCACATTCTAGGAGGACTGAGGCTGCTCAAGGTGGGATTGTATTATCCAGCATAGCTGTGTTGCCAGTTAAGGGCATTCTTTCTCAAATTCAAGATTTTGCCAAATTGAGTCTAGTGGACCAGGAACATTCAGGATTGGAAAGACTAAAGGTGATACACGTGACAAAGACAATAAGGAAGGACATCCCATCCTCTATTCAAGGAGGTTTGCCCGAAAAAGCGAGTGCACAAGATCTTGGGGTGCGTTTCTTGACTTACCAACAAGGATGACCTGTTATCACTCTGAGATAAAGTATAAGAAGAATGCAGATTATAAGAGCTGTTGTTACATGATAGCAGCAGACATGAAGGTGATATGATGTGATATTATATTTTATTTGTATCCCATACACAAGTGTTTCAGAGCGCAACACAGGATGACTCCCAACTTCACATGAAAAATGGCATTTCCGATCGAGGCAAGGGGAATATTGTAGAGAGAGAAGCATAGAGCAGGGTGTGACCTGATGAGCAAGGCCCACTTTCTTTTCCCCAGGGCCCAACCTGCTGTTCTATCCAGAGCGTGGCTGTGCTCAGACCTGCTACTAACAGACAAGTTCACATCTAATGAGGGTGCAGTAAGGCCTCCAACCTGCACTTTATGCAGCTCAGTCCCCTGCCATCACACATAAATTAGAACAGCCAGCTGTTTCTTTATGAGACTGATCATTTTATGCAAAACAACAAAAAAATGCATGACTTTGTCAGACAATTATTGCAAGCAGGTGACGTCACCACACAGGCTTTCCTGGAGTGCACTGAAGTCTTGAAAGCAGTGCAGCCTATTGAACTGGCTCTGGGCTTGTCTCATTTTGGAGGTGATTCTGATACTTGTAGTCCTATCTATATTACGTTGAGGAAGGCAAAATGACATGTGGTAAAAAGTATGAAACACGTAGGGGTGCCCCGTTCTGGGATGTTCTTCTGAAACGATTGTGAATGAAGTAGATAGATAGGGAAAGTGGGGATACATTTCCATTACTATCTTCAGAATGTTCGTAATCAGCATTTACCTTGCAGGCAGGTTACTGCAGTGCGGCAGAAGAGAACACGTTTGCCTCTGCCACCTAAATGGGTTTCTCCCACAGGATGAAGTAGCCATATGTTTAGATATGTAGAGATCCTTCTGAAACCTGGATGCATATGTTCAAATGCTGCCAAGTGGCTACCTGCCCTCTGTCCATCCATAGTTGATAAAAGGAGTCCCAGTTATTGGGTAATGGTGACCTCGATTAATTACAATACAATGAAGGCACCTTAAAAAGCAAACATTCATCTGGTTCCATGGAGTGTGACTATGGAAACGCTCTGATAAAATCCTTTAGTTTACAGGACCCTCTTCATAGGATTGCCCATATGCAGCACAGGCCCAGCCTGTTGTAAACTCCTGGCAACACCACTGAGAGGAAGGTGCGAAAGAACAGACTGACAATTTGATGGAGAATGCAGGCTGGTGTGGAAATAGGATTAGGGGAGGCATTGGGCCACATCAAGGTACCTGTGCTTATTTGTCTTGCTGCACCGCCATTTTAACACAGACCCCAGTGATAAACTCCCTTCTCCATCCCCCATATTCATCCCAAGTGACTTCTCCTGTGTGCGAGAGTACTAAGTGATTGGTACAAGTTCAGGTCTAAAGCAGAACAGCTCATGCCTCACATCCTGTCCAAAGCAGTATATATGCCTTGTTGTCTACATACATTTTATTACTAGGGTGAGACAAATGATGTGAGCAGACAGTGCAGTGCCCAATACATGCTCAGAAGGGTTTCATGCTTGAATCACTATGACAAGCACATTTCACACATACAATTCTACAGTCACTATTGCGTTTCCAAAATGCTCTATGCTTTTCAGCAAATCGCTGGGTGCTCCCCAGCAGCACTTGATTTGGTTTCTTGAGCAAATGTCAGCCCTTGGTCTGTCCTGAGCCAAAAGTACATTGCCCAACCCCCACCACATGAAAGGGGGGATTCCCAGGGTACCTTTTGTTCATTTTCAGCATTCATTAGAATAGTACAAATGTGAATATGGGATCCACCCTGCATGTAGAAATTTACTGTAAACCTTCTGCTATTTTTTCCACACACTTATGTTATGTTAAATGTTCTTGTACCGCGCACTGTTGCCACCTGCATGGTTTCTTGGTGCTCTGGTGGATCTGTAAAGCAGGGAGGGGTGGGGTGGGATCACTTAGTAGGACCGAGCGAGAGAAAGAGCAAGAAAGCTGTGATGTGCTTTTGGCAGCTTCAGTTAGGTTTACACCGTTCGCTGAGCATAGGTATGTTTTTAGGTTGGTCGTCGCCATGTGCTGTTGGGCGAGGCTATGTGCGTTTTTTTTTACTGTTGTAGTTTAAGCTGTGTTTCTATTTAGGTTGTTAGGTTGCATTTCTATTATTACTTTTCAAAGTTGAATGATTTCTGGATATGTGTTGTTTTTTAGAGAATCACAGCTACTTTTACATGACCTTAAAATGACAGGGGCTGTTGCCGCCTGAGGAAAGCTATGGATTCCCCAGACATATCCTCAACATTGTTTAATTAAATAGATCACATGTTCTCTTGCTGGAATGTACAACAGTCACTGGGGTTCAAAAAAGAAGAGAAGAGATCGACTTGGAGAGAGAGAAAAGAGATAGAGGGATGGAAGAGGGCGAGACACATGTAAGAAAACAAGTGAGAGAGGTGAAAGATGCAGAAAAAAGAGAATGGAAAGAAGAGAAGAATAAGAAGGAGAGTAAGAGAAAGGGAGGTAAAGCAAATGTAAAAGAGCTGAGGTCAAAGGAAAGCTAGAGCGATAAAAGGAGAGCATGTCCAAAGCCTTCACCTCGGCATCCCACCTGCCAATTTATCCAGACTTAAAAGGGTACACAATGCTAACATCCACCTACCTTTGATACTTTGCACATACAAAACCAACCATTCTGGCTGCTCTCCATTGGCTCCATCAGCATAATTACTAAATTCTGTGGGGTGAAAATTCAGCTCCAGAGTGACAGAGATTGAGAGGCCATGCTAGGCCCCAATTGTGAGAGTGAAACTGGCAAAAGTGGAGTCCCATTGAAATATAAAAGCCAGTACAAAACAGTAATTTCCAATATGAGGCCTAGTTAATGAACGAGAATGGTCCTCACTCAACTTTATCAAATTGGAAAGGCACTCAGCTGAAGGAGAGTGTGATTCAGAACGGTAATATTGCTAATGATCCCCAATGAATGGGAAAAGACATGGGGTGCTGCAGATGCTGAGTTTGGGTAAACTGGGAAAAGGCACCTTTCGACAGATTCAAAACTCTAGCAGTACTCATGGGAAAAGATACATTGAAATGCTGTGCCTTTGAAAAATAAAAAGGGGGAATTGTGCCTTACATTTAAAAAATGAAGTCAAGTGACATATTTCAGAGAAAGACAATTATTTTTCACAAATAAATTGATATTTAAATGGAAAGGGTTACTTGTTGGAGAAGTGACCAAGAATTGTCTATGTAACTGTGGCCTATGTGTGAATAATACCTAAAGTGAACTTATATCTGTCCAAATCGTATGCAAAGAAAGATTGTATTATAAACAACATGTCCAGATACAATGCTAAATATTACAAGCTGTATTTTATGAAGTATGGATACAGCTGGTTCTTTCCCCACTGAACTGAAAATTTGAACTCAAGACCTCTGGGTTCGGTCCCCCAGGAAAGCAGGCCTGGTTCAGTTAGACATACAAATAAATAACAGAGAATTAGATCAAAATTGTGGGAGCTGTAGTAACACGGCTAGCAGAGATGACCTTTAAGGTCAGGTCTCCCCATTATCTGTACATTAGTGGGCAACAGAAAAGACCTTTTCAGGGCTGACTTGACCTCAAGAAATGCCTTTAGGAGCCACTAATGGATGATCAAATATCACATATGAAACAGACCTTGCTGCTAAGCAGATGTTCGTGTTAGATCCCATAACAAAAAATAATCTAAAAAAAGGTTGGTGCTAGTGTAAAATGGGGGACACATGTGATACCTTGCCATGTGATTAAAATTGGGCCACCTTTTCTTTAATAAAAAGAGAATTGTATGCCCCAGTGAGCTCATCCCAGACTCTTATTAAAGGGGAGAATAGGCCCATCCGTGTCATGTACATTAGAAACATGTGTGATGTATACAAGTTGAGTTATAAAGATGATTATGATTCAGGCTTTCTCATAATTCTGAGGGAATGGAAAGTTGGTGTGGTGATATGTTATGGAAGTAAGGTTTGAATCTTGGAGGTTCAGAGTTGTGACTATTCTGGCTCAGGAGTAAATCAAAAAATTGTAGCTCCTTCCAGGAAGGGCTTGCCGAGATATGATTAGTATTTTCCGACTCGCCATAAAATATAGAACTCAAATATATATATATATATTATATATTTATATGTGCCTGCAGTTATCAGAAAAATTAGGGGTAGCTGCCATGTTGTTAGATTTTTAAGGACAATGGAAAAGTTAAACATACTTGTCATTTTGGGATGATGAATCTGTTTCCTCCCTCAGCCTCCCTAATCCACCCCCCCAACTCCTTGTCCTATCAGCAGGCAGTGGGTATATTTGTGGAGGGGGAGGGAGAGAGCTGGCCAATCCGTAGCATGGTAATTATGATAATAATGGAGGTTCACCAGCCCTATAAGAGATCAGTTTTCAATATGAGAGGGGCTTTTTCTTTAACTTTTTGACTCTTGGGAACTTTCTTTGGACTTTTGATTTTTCCCTTGACTTTCCCACTATATTGCTGGAGGTACTCTACTCCTGGACTCTTGCAAGGAACAAGTGACAGAGAGACAGGGAGAGCTACCAAGGCCTTATACATTGCGTGGGAGACAGAGACTGGGAAATCTAGAAGAGAGCTGGGCCCGCCATTTGAGGAGCCAGAGGAAGTCTGCGTGCCGGGAACTACCCTTGACTGAGGCCTTTGACCAGATCTGTGCTGTCTCCAGAAGAGCCCTGCTGTTTCCCTGGATACCCCATAACCAAGGCCTCCCATGTAAGTACATTAATCCAAATTCCAACAAAAGTTTGGGGAGATCTGCCAGCCTTAATCTCCATCTCGCATAGCGAGTAGGGGGGTGGGACTGGGGAGACCGTTGGCACATTTAATTAAATCTAACTCAAATTAATTGCACTATAGAAAATCACTCTTTCCATTTAAATTGAATTGTGTTGGGAACTGCCTGCCTCAATCATTTCCATTAAATTGTGGGGAAGGGGTGAAGCTGTGGAGATCCTTGGCACATTGAATTGAAGTTAAATCAATTAATTCCCATATAGAAAATCACAGGATGAGTCTTGTTAGAGTTCGAAACTAACAAAGTTCATGCTCAGTGTGTTGGAGCCGGTATAGACAATAAAGTACTTGGGTGACTCTACCTTTCTGAAACTCCTGTCTTCTGTACAAAAGGGGGTGTTCATAATCCCAAATTAAGTAACCCTAAAACTCTGCCATTCAAGTGAATGTAGAGTGTGCAAAACAAAATTTCCCATTTATTTACTTGCCTCCCAAATCAGAATCCCAAGGCCCTGCATTTTATGCAAACTAATAGCCCAAAATTGTTTTCCCATTGAGTTTCTTTTGTAAACTTTGACTTTAAAATAAAAAGCCCAATAATATTCTTTTTCATTATGTCTATTTCAAAAACTCTGCTTTTTTAGAAAAGTCAGAACGATTATTCCATTGTATTGCCACTACCTGTACTTTGCCTCCAAACAGAGGGGTCATATCTAATTGATGCCTGGGGGTAGGGGTGCTGGGAGAACAGAGCTTGATAACAGACTAAGCAATCACTGTGTGAGCCATATTGTTTGTGGGTGAAATTGCAAGAAATCTGATGTAATGTGATGACTGTCCATCTCTAAATGTTACCTGTGTGTTGTAGTATCTGTGAGTCAATTAGACATATAAATCAGTCAATTGGTGCAAGTAATGTGAGATTGTGATATTGTGTTGTGCCACAGCGATGGTGGCTGATGTTTGGTAGTTTTTATTATTCTTTGTCAAACATTAAATATATATTCTTACTATACACAAGCCTGGTTATTAGCTCATTGGTGGTGCAGAGGGTATATGCTGAGTGGTGTGAGATAGGTTGGAGGCCTCACCAAAGTTGAATCTGTATGAGCGCTTTGGGTGCGCACCACCTTGCTTGTGGGTGGAGGAACTACCTGAGTTTAGAGAGATCCACCAAATAAATTGTGACAATTAAAATCTCTACATCTTCCACAGATGCTCCCACAAGCTAACCAGCCTTATGCATCCAGAAAAACATAATCTTTATATTCCACCCAGACCACTCTTTTCCTTCTCCACATACCTTCTTCTCATCTCATTTCATGCAAAAAGCTAGGTCTGGTCGACACACATTCCCTTCTGTGATGGCAAGTCCCTGCATGCATCTTCCTCAATCCAGCAGGAACATACAGGAGGGGCTGACCATCCACAGAGGAGCTGCCAAGACAAGGTGATTTCATAAGTGATCTCTTCATTCATTGTATGTCTTTTTCCAGAACTAAGAGACATCATGGCAGTGAATGATGTACTGCACTGTATGAGTACAAAAATAATACACTAATACGGTTAATGTTGGCTAGCAACCATTTCATGGTCACGCATTTGCTATTATTCACATTGGCATAGCTTCTGGCTGGCTCCATCATCAACCATATTTGGTCATCATGAGCCACAGTCAATGATTGCCGACCATCCCCAAACATTGCCAACTCTGGTCGACCATTGAGATCCACGGCAGCTATCTCCAAACACATTGCCAGCTATGGTCAACCATTACCAACCATTGGTGACTCATGTCAACCAAAGCCATCCACAAATATGGGTGACCATCAGTGGTCGAAGTGGGTGGGAGTGGTTGGGAGCAGTGCTCCTCTATTTTACGTTTTTTTTTAATAGAGATTTACTGTTCTTATACTTTTATTGTAAAAATAAATCATTCCGGAATGTATCTGTATTAGAATAAAAGCGTAGGAAGAAGTTGAAACTTGCACTTCCGTGCACTGCACTGAACGTTTCTTTAAACACCAGGCACATGTGTTTGAGAGTTTGTATTGTGCGTGGGAGGTGGCGTGGTGATGGGGTTTGAGGGAAGCGAGGGCAGGCCAGTAGGGAACATGGTTCCACTACTTTTTGTTCATCCACTTTGACCACTGGTGACCATCAACCACCATGGTTGATCGCCAACAACCACGTCCGACCAGGGTTGACAAATGTCGCCACCTGTCCTTAACTCTGACTGACAATTGACAACATGACTGGTCACTCTTCCTTGGCCCTGAGGGTAGGCTTATGTGAGCAAATGTGTTGGCCTTGCCACTACATGTTTTACCTAATTACCAATTATGTTAAAAGACACAGCAATGGGCACCTTGAACATGGCGCCATGATATTCAAAAACAAACCCTATCCTTTTCTTTCTACCCAATACAAACATTACTGAGGTGCTCAAAGATACATTTTCACCTGTTTAATAAAAAACACTTTATTTTTTGTCTATGTTCTTCTTCAATAATAAAATCTGTACTTTAACTTAGCCTGTATTGGCTGGCTGAACTTGATTCCCTAATCCATACTTGAGTCCCAGAGCTAATCAACAATTCACATCTGGAATGTGCTCAGCATCTGCCCCATCTGTTCTCTACTTCACTCTTACCGAGATGTCAGCCAGCACTTTGGCATGTCTTTACTTTATAAATTCAAAGCAGTTGTAATTTAAATGATATACATTTTTCAGTCTCCAATTCCACCTTCAAAAGGACATATTTGCATTTACATTGGGGTAAATCCTGCTAAAAGAAAATATGGCAAGGAGATGTGAAACTCTGACTTTTGGTAGTTGAATGCTGGGAAAGATTAGTTGGAATGAGCATTAAAATATAGCACCCTATTAAGCACGAATAATCGTCATCTCAGCACCTATATAATGGGATACAGTAATACACACATAAGATTAAGACAAATTAAAATAAAAAATCAAGTAAAAAGTCATGCTCCCTGAACCAACAAAAAACGGGACCAAGCAGGGGCTGCTCGACTGCTTTCTAGCCCTTTCGATCCCCATATTCACAGAACATGATGAAGAGAAGACAGGCATGGGAGACACAGCAACGCCTTTAGAGCAGTCCTGGGGCACAACTAGGACAGAGGGTAATAACAGAGAGGCAAGGGTCACCATATAAGAATACAGGTAAGGGGACCGGGGACCAGAAGTTATGCAAGAATATTGTGAAAGCAGGCCAAGACATTGTGACAAATCCTTAGATGTCATCACTTCTCCCTAGGGGGACCCCATTCCCATGAGGCCAGGGAGGGGATGCCACTACCCAACAGCCCCCGTGAGGGTATTGACAGCAGGAGGATCACATGCGGATAGAATCCCCCCATGGGGCCAGGACAAATATCTAGGGAGAACGGGGTATGACCACCTCCAATACACTCCCCATGTCTCCATACATACAATGCATCCTAACATAATACCTCATCACCCCATGTATGTGTGTAAGGCAAGAAGTATATCTGGGCCCTCTTCATTTAATTAGCTTCTAGGAAACACCTATGTTTTCTGACTTTGATGGAAAATGAGGTCTAATTTCCAAACAATATGAAAGTTATGTTGTGCTGAATGATATGATATGATATTTATAACATGACTGTACACAAATGTTTCTAGGTGCCACAAGACAAGGGAGGGGAGACAGATGGGAGACAAGACAAATTATCCCACTAGGCCTTGTGATATTCGAATTGTGCAAGGGTGACAGCGAGGAGTGCAGGGGGAAGGGAGAGGGCGACGTTAGATCAGGGCGGCATGGCTCTGAGTAAGTTAAGCCAGGGCATCATGGCTCTGGGTTAGTGCATGGAGGCAGGGGGGACTGTAGGCATCACAGTTACAGCCCCTACGTGTGCAGTAGGCCAGGAGACAGTGCAAGGAAGACTGGTCAAGGAGGAGCCTGATACCCAGTGAGACTCTGAGGGTACCAAGCAACCAGTCAGTGCTGAAGACATGTAAGTTAGCATGGGATCGAGAGGGAGAAGGCAGTTGCGAAAAAAGGTAGAATACCTGAGAAGGATCTCAGTTTTACTGGCATTAAGGCAGAGATCCTTGGGGGCGTACCAATCCTGAATCATGAACAGACAATTAGTAATGAGCAAGGAAGGAGAGGAGGCATAACATTAAAAGTCAGAAGAGAAGGTGGAGATCAGGTGGCCCAAGGGGACCAGATAGACATTGAATAGCCAGGTGAGAGGATAGAGCCCTGGGGGACACCACATGTGGAGAGAGAGGTGGTGGAGAGAAAGGGCCCACATTGGATCTGAGAGAGTCAGTCCAGGAGGAAGGAGGTCAGCCACACCAGGGCCTGGTCTGTGATACTCATGGTGTCACTGAGTTGATTGATCAGGGTGGTGTGATTGACGGTATCAAAAGCAGAGGAAAGGTCAAGGAGGATTAGGACAGAGGGAGAGCTGGAATCATGATTAGAGAGCAGAGCTTCATGGGTATTCAGGAGAGCTGTTTTCATGCCTCTTGATGCTTCGAAGCCAGACTGATGTTTATGGAGACTACGAACTTCAGTGTGTAGAGTAAGCTGGGAGATGATAAGCTTTTCTTGGAGTTTGCCCAGGAATGAACTTTCTAAATAATGTTGTTTCCATTTGTAGATGCTTAAACAGATACGATCATTCACATTTCCTCTGCATGCACTTACCCACTATTCTTCAGCATGTTCTGTCTTACTTGCTGTATTTTGTTAGCACTTGCCCATCACTCCTGATCTTCTTGCACTTACACTGATCTGAATGCACCAAGACCTGCGCATAATCAGCTGTCTGTAACCCCACCTCTGTCTTCTTCTATCCCTTCCCTCTTGCAGCATCACAACAATCTATTTTGCAGCTGGTACTATACAAATCAACAATACAAACATACAAAACTACTTTGAGTGTGATGTAATTATACAGTGCATGAATGGTGTTTTTGGTATGTTCTAGGCCCTCACATTTGATTTGTGATGTGAACAGTGAGAATTGGGTGCTGCATACACTGATTCTAGACAGGGGTGGACTTTAAAGACATGCTGTTAGCCAAGGCACCATCAATAAAACAGCTGCAATAGGATGTTCTTTTGGTTGAGAAGGCAGATGACTAGGAAGCCAAAGCCAAAACATCTGGTTGATATTCATGTCTGTGGGGGAGTTTAAAATCTAGCTCAGACACATAGTAATAGTTGAAGAGATAATTGACAAAGCCTGATTCGAAGAGACCAGTCTTACCATGTGTGAACGGAACTGTGAGTGTTCTTTACAAAAAACAAATGGTGGATCTCAGGAATTTTAAATACTGAGGTGTGACGACCTGAGAGTATCTAAACATCTATACTACCATAATTCACACCCCAGAGAGGGTCTCACAGGTGTGATGCAATTTAGACAGAACTGAACAATTCACCATTTTTATTTAAAAAAACATTGGTATTATCTCTTCAGAGAAGTATCTTATTTTTTTTTAAATAACCACTGTAGGCATAATATCTGACGAAAGTACAATTTTTAGGGGAGAATTCTTGATTCTTTTCAAAAACTTGTTTTTTTATATACAATACAGCAACAAACATATATATCACAGGAGGGTGGGAGAAAAATGAAGGACAATAAAAAGATGTAGATTACAAATACAAATTAAAAAAATACAACTTGTAATCAATTATGGCAACAACATTAATGTGTAATTTAGCTTCTCCTGGCGAAATAACTTCCAGCAACAACATCAATATGTTGCTACTCAAACACTCAACATGTTTCAGTTCTTAGATGTTATCAGTACTGAGCTTTCCTCAGGAGAGACAACTTAACCAACTTCAATCACCCAATGTGAAATTCATAAAAACATTGTGAGTGACATACACTTGCACAACAAATCATACAGGAATATATATAAAAAAAACAATATGTTTCTTTTTGTTCAACTAATCAACAATATCTTAAAAATAAGATACTTCTCTTAAGAGATAATAAAATTGTTTTTGTAATAGAAGTTGTGAATTGGTCAGTTCAGTCTAAATTGCATCAGATCTGTGAATGTTCTATGCCAGTGCACCTGAAATCTAGGACAACAGCCGTATAGGGTGTGGAAGTAAGAGAACAACACATTGGTGGCATGTTGGTGGTTATAGACTTTAACAAAATTATGGTAGGGTAAAAAACTTTTGGTCCCTTAATCTCTGCCTCAAAGACATGGTCTAATGGTTCTGTTAGGATGCCAATTAAAAACAAGTTCAACATTGTTTCAAACCCCCATTTCCGCCCACACAGTAATAACTCGAACCAAAGTGTAAGGGAGTCTTCTTCTGCCTATGAGATTCAAAAGTTCTTCTCCAGTTTATTTATTTATTGTATTCATTGAACATTTATTAGGTGCCTATACAACACAAATGGTGTTTCCAGGAGATATAAGGCAAAGTGGGGAGGGAACAAGGGGAATGATAATAATGGTAAACACAGTTGATATACAATCATGGTCCTACTAGGCCTTGTGACATTCGGACGGGCAAGTGCAGTTGAAGAGAAGTGCAGGTGGTGGGGGAGCAAGGTATGGGCAAGTGTTGGTGAGAAACTTGCAGGGAAGTGCTGAGGGGTGACAGAGGAGGGGGCCGCTGGCTAAGTTCTAGAGCAGAGGAAACACAAGAGTGGGACGCAACCGCCAGGTAGAGGGCCCGCAAGGGGAGGGTCCTGGTGTCGAATGGTCAGGGGCCTGGTAACCTGTAAGATTCATGAAGGTCTAGGCCGCCAGTCTCAGTGACATTGGCGTGATTAGCAGGGAAGGGAAAGACAGAAAGAGGTAGAGAAAAGCAGAGCTTTGAGGAGTTTTCCAGAATTTAAGGAGGTCCGGCTCAGGTCTGTGAGGGGCAGGGAGGCTGTTCCAAACAAAGGCAATAGCCGAAAAGAGAGACTTGTCCCCCACTCTCTGCTTGGAGAATTGTTTGACAAGTAGAGAGTTGAACTAGAGGAGCTGAGGGCTCTAGCAGGGAAGTATTTAGGGAGAGAGAGTTGGAGATAGCGTGGTCCCAGTCCCCAGAAAGCCTTGTGGATGATGCAGAGGGTCTTAAATTTGACTCTCATGGACATCGGGAGCCAGTGGAGAGATCTTAGCGCTGGTGAGATACGGTCCCTGGACTTGAGGCCAAGGATAAGTCTTGCAGCCCTATTCTGGATTAGCTGAATGGACAGCAGGGAAGAAAGGGGGAGGCGGAGGGGGAGGAAGAGGCTGTTGCAGTAGTCCAGCATGGAGAGGACCCGAGACCTAGAAACATTGAGCTCTGGGGAAAGGTGAGAAAAGGGAAAATGCCTCTAAGGAGGTGTAGCTGGGAGTGGGCCTTCTTGGCAAGGCCCAAGATGTGAGGGTTGAAGGAGAGAGAGGAGTCGAAGATGACCCCAAGGTTTTTGGCCTTACAGGATGGTGACGGTAGAGTGCCCATGAAAGGTGGCCAGAGGGTAGGAGGGAAACAGGGCATAGGTGTCCCAATAAGAGTATCAATATTACTGGCATGAAGACAGAGGTTGTTAGCCCCACAACATGCCTGGATAACAGTCAAACAATCAGGGATGAGAAAAGAGGAAGTGGAGGAAGTAGAGGGAAGTTTGACGGAAAGCTGTGTGTCATCAGTGTAACACTGGAAATGAGGAGAGAAGTAGGAGATCAGGTGAGCAAGAGGGGCGCGTTAGATATTGAAGAACCATGGCGATAGGATAGAGCCCTGGGGGATGCCGCAGGTAGAGAATAAAGTGGTGGAGGAGAAAGGGCCCAGCTGCAACTGGGAAGGTTGGTTAGTGAGGAATGAGGTCAGCCAATCCAGTGCCCAGTCCATGAAGCGGAAGATATCACAGAGCCATTTTATGAAGATAGAATGGTTGACTGTGTCAAAGGCAGAGGAGAGATTGTGGAAAATGGATGTTCAGGAGAGCAGATTATGGGCCTCTGTTTGCCCAGAGTCTAGATTGATGGTCATGGATGCAACAAATAAGTTCAGTATGAAGTATCAATTGGGGGAGGACCAACTTCTCCAAGAGTTTACCTAGGAAGGAGGTGGTGGAGATAAGGCGTAGTTAGCAAGCAGGGTCAGCAGGCGGCTTTTTTAGGAGAGTTTGCACAAGAGAGTGCTTAATGGATAGGGGGAAAGAGCCAGTGGCAAAGGAATGGTAACATAAATCGACAAGAGCTTGGGTGAGAGAGGTCATGTTGTCCTTAATGGTTCTAGAAGAGCAGGAGAGCACCTTTTTGGATGAAACCTTCATAGAGTGGACATTTTTAGCAACATCATCAGGTGCTATGGGTAGGAGGGAGGAGAGTGCAGGGGGTGTAGGGAAGGGAGTCCAGGGAGGCAGGAGAGCAGGAGGGGGAGTGGAGGTGGGGAGAGTGAGGACAGGATGTCCTGAGTTTCAGAAGTGAAATGGGAGGCCAAACCAGTGTAGAGAGCATGGGAAGGAAGTTCAGCTGTGTTTTAGAGGCTCCAGAGATTGGGCTTGGATGTGGACTCTCTTCTTGGAGTGGATAGATAAACAATATTGCCTTTGGAGCAGACGACAGGCCAGTTTGTCAGAGGATGAACCTGAGGTCTGCAACTTCCGGTCAGCAACTCTGCACTTACGTTTCAGGGATGCTAAATCGGTGTCATATGAGCCATTGCTTTTGGAGGCAGGCTTCAGGTAGGACCTCATGATAGGGGCAAGGTTTCCAGGTATTGGAGATGGAGAGGTGAAGGTTATCAAGGTCAGAGTCAGATGCAGGGGTGGGAAGGGGGATGAAAGTGGAAGCAAAAGCAGCAACTGACACTCGCTTTACCGCTCACATGACAGCAAAGGAGACTGGCAGTGTGGGGGGCTGCTCAGACAGAGGGCTGAGGGGCCCCAATCGGGAGGAGAGGAGAGAGTGGTCAGACCATGAGAGGGGGTGGCGACCGGTTTAGAGATAGGGATGTCTCCAGAGATTAATGCATTCAGAGTGTATTTGGCTGAGGGGGTAGGACCGGAAGGAATAATAGTCAGAGAGAAGGAGACACATAGGTGACAGTGAGGTGGCTGATTCAGGCAAGTCGAGGTGGATATTGAAGTTACAGAGGAGGCAGAGTTTGAAAAGAGGATGTCAAGAGGGAGTAGGATAGCTCCCCCCATTCAGAGAGGAAGAGAGAGAAAGGCTAGGGGGCTGTCGATGGTGGCGAGAGTGAGTGAGAGAGTCGGAGAGACTCAGAGCCTACAGGCAAGGCATTCAAAAGAGAAGTAGGATTGAGTAGGTATTATAGAGGGAGGGACCGAGTCAAGGAATATCAGGGCCACTCCACCTCCGGACCGGTTGGACCTGGGTTTGGAGAAGAGTTTGTAGCCCTCAGGAAGGAGAGTGTCAAAAGCAGTGACAGAGCTGGCATTGAGCCACGTCTTGGTAAGGTTGAGGACATCAAGGTCAAAGTCTTTAAGAAGGAGACAGATGTCAGAGCAGTGTTTTACAGCAGAGCGAGCATTCAGAGTAGCTATGTGAAGCTGATTACCATCTTTGAAAGTTTTCCGGGGAGGGGTATAGGGGCGTGGTACTCAGGTCAGTGGTGGTGGAGAGGTTAGACGAGAGGAGGAAGGAGGAGTAGCAGGAGAAGGGAGGAAGTTAATGAGAGAGGGCAGGAACCGGTTAAGAAGGAGAAGAGTAGGTTGAGAACCATGGGCCATTATAGTGCCATTGTGATAGAAAATAATGATGCACCTAGAGGATGGGAAGTCTGCCAAGAGTACTTCCCATCTGGTACCACCATTTATGGGTGAGGAGGAGAAAGGGGAGAGAGTGAAGGCCAGGTAGGGAGTCCATAGGTCCGGTGAGGGGACAGTTAAGAGGATGTTGGTATTTGTTTGCCAGGAAATAGCCTTGACATAGGTGTCAGCAATAGGAAGGCCTGGATTAGAGGCCAGCAGAGCTTTTTTAAGCTTTCTTCTTCCAGACTTCGTGAGAGAGATAGGATACGTGATAGAGTAGCAGTAAGAATATATAGGGGACATAGAGAGTGCCATGTAAGTAGCGGGGGGAGGGAGAGAGACAGGCAGATAAGCTGCACAGTGCACAAATAACTCACCTGGTGGTCTAGCAGCCAAGCAGGCACAGGTGGAGGTGCTTTAAGAATAATGTGCACAGGGTTGCAGAATGGTAAGTACCCAGACTGTGTGAGCACTAAAGTGAAGCAGACAACAATGAATGCACAAGTTTAAAGGCACATCTAAATTCGACTTTCCAGCAAAGCACAGAAAAACAGCAGAAAACAATCAATGTGCAGGTGTAAAAGGCACATCAAAATTCGACTTTTGAGCAAAGCACTAAAATGCAGCAGAAAACAAACAATGTGCTGGTTTAAATACAGCAATATTCAAGTTCAGGCAGTGCAGAAACTACAGGAATAAAATAGGTTTCACGTAACAGAGAAAACTATCAGAGCATACAGGGCATCATTTTGGCATTTAATAACCAGAGAAGAGGGGCATACAGTTACACTTGGGCCTGGTAGAGAAGAGGAAGACACACATGTGGGAGATGCCTCAGAGAAGGTGGTGAGCAACCAAAGGTGGGGTGCCCAAGGCAAGGAGTCATGTACAGTGGCTGAGGGACAGCAAATGATGAAGAGAGTTAACGGTCTGTGGCCCTTAGATTTGGTTTGGGTGTGAGGGAGATGTAACTGAGAGGGATCCCATGCAGGAGCCTGCAGAGGCTGCAGGGATAGGTGCCTCAACCAGGGGTTCATGGTAATGGGGGGATGGAGCTGGTTGAGGAGGCCAAAAAAACCTATTTGCACGTGCCCCATGAGAAGGGAAGGGCAAAATGAGTTGCTCACTGGAGCTCGGCAGTGGAGGGCAAAACATTATTCAGGTCCAATCTTTTTCGGGTCTCAGTCCATTCATTTCAGGATGTACACAGTCTGGAGGAAAACAGATGGTGCAGCAGCATGGGCAGGTCCAGACACAGTGACACCTGGCGCTTAGATAGAGGCCCTTTGGTGGGGGCCCACTCTCGCCTGACGGCTCCCGGGCCAATCAGATATTTGTGGAGGGCTTTGGCCAATCAGGCTGTCGAACAGAGGCTTATGGGTGCCTCAGAGGCAGTCAGGGAACTCAGTGGCCATGTTGTAAGTTCATAAAGTGAAGTTCTAAAATGGTGCAAAACAACTTCCAAAGCGACGGACAACCTTGTCCCAACAGGTTGTCGGATTCTCACATGGCCAAGAGGGGTTTCCTTTTCTCTTAACTCGGGAGGATAGCTCAGGGGCAACATGCTCACCTTGGAAGCAAGACGACAAGGAGCAACCCAAGTTAGATCAGCGGGTCCGCGCCTAGAAACCGCTGGGTATTAAGTGTGTTATAAATAACCTATCATATTATATCATATCTTGGCTTTCTACAAGGTCCACAATTACTACCACGTGGATTACTTCCCGTTCTCTTGGTTTATCTTCTGCCATGGGATTGTTTCCAATGAGTGTTCGTTTTAATAATTTCTTGCCTACACAAAGTTCTAGGGGTGATGTTTCGCTTCCCCTAGTTTCTTTCCAGTATCTTCCCCAGTAAAACTGGTTTACTCTTCACCCAGGTGTGTCGACTAGGATAATTATTGTCAGCACAATGTCCCCAAAGGGTACTGGTTTCGTTCCCCTTTATTTCTTCTTATTCTCACAGCTAACCTGGTAAACTATCCAGCTAGGTGCTACGACTATGAAGGTTGTTCTGGCTTTTTTTGGGAAGCAGGGGCAAAAGTCCCAGGCCCTGCTGTGATTCAGGACAAGGCGATTGTAGAAGGAAACAGTGCAGGAGAGTAAGAAGATCGAAGGGGCAGGGGGATGCACCCAGAGAAGCTAGAATGTGATGGAAACATAGCAAAGTGTAACCTGAGAGCCATGTGTGTAGCGAAATCCTATTTTACAAGGTAGATGCCATTTTGAAATTGAGGCCTAGTGACATGGCTATGCTAGCATGCTCACAGTTAGTCCAGAGGGTTAGAAGGGTATGCATGCATTCTTCACTTTTAGCCCTGGCAGCTTCGTAGAAGGTTAATATCCTGAACACACAAACAGTCCTTTATTGTATGTAATCACTAGTGCATGTAACCCAGAAGGAATGTGCCCTGCAAGGCCAAGAGAGGGCTGGAATGGATCTTTGAAGATGCTATCCCATGAGAAGGGGGGGTGAGAGCATTAGGCATCCGCTGGTTCAGATTGACAAGGTATAGCAACCTAAGATCCCCTAAGCCAAGACATTGAGTACACTGACCAACCCAAGACCCATGGTCATAAAGCTGTAAAGTGACCAATCGATCAGGAAGATCAGAGAACAGGGACTGGCTGCCCCCACCATCAGTTCACTTGATTTGTGATGTGAAGGACCTGCACCCACCTGCAGTGACCAGTACCAAAGATGAAACCCGTGATGGAGTACAGGAGCCTTTTCACATAATGCCTGTCTGCTCTTTGCAGTGGGGTGTGGCTCCTAGCAAGGCGCAGGCTGTTATTGGGACCCTGTGACGGAGGAGTTCGGGTGAACACACAGATCTAAGTACACATCTTGTGGGTGACATCAATGGGGGTTGATATTGAGAGGCAAGTTGAGAGAACGGGGACAACGATGTATGGGTTTGTGTGTGTTGAAGGGGAGAGAGCGAGAGCGTATGGTAAATTGGTGCAATTGAATTGGGCAGTGTGTAAAGACCATGTGGCAGTTGTTTTTTTCGTTTTTATTATTATTATAAGTAAAATAGAGAAATGGGATCCCTTACGAGGTAGGGAAAAAGATGCCGCCATATTTTGAAATGTGAATAACAGAATACAGACGTAGAGGCTCTGTAAAATTAGAGAGCTCGGATTCCTGCACCCAATATATCTGGGTGGGGGAATAAGATGAAGTAGTGGTTGTTATTTTGGTTTATTGTTTTGGTTTGTTGTTTTAGTGTTTTACATTTTTATTGTGTAGCAAGCAGGGGCCAAGCGAGGGCCTGTAGAAGAAGTTGTGTGGGTGTTGGGTGTGAGGAGTGAGAGTGTGTGTGCATGGAGCGAGTGTGGGTAGGGGCAACCCGAGGAATGGGAATGAAGGACTGCTAAGAACATTTATGACAAATAGCATTTTGTATATGGTTTGATATTTTTTTAATATAAAAGTTGTCCACAAGGGGTAATGACTCATTTGGAATAGGTGTGTAGTGCAATGCAGTTGTATAAAGATAAGATTGAGAAATACCATAAGCAGTGGGTGCCGGAGACACAAGGGGGAATGTTTTGCCCATGACCAGAGCAGGGTACGAATAACAGGGGGATATTGGAACACATGTACACATTTTTAGCTGCTAAATACAAAGGTAAAAAGCTTAAAAGGAGGAGAGAGATCCTAGAATTATGGAACATATGGACATTGACCCCAAGCTCAACCCCAAGAGTAATTAAACCAGTAGCGACTGAAGGGTATCACTACATATTATCCCCACCAAAAATATTGCCATATATATGGTTGTCTGGAACGGCCATAGGCGATATTTTTATGCGGGGGTGTCCCCTGCAGGTTCCATGCCTTAATATCACCCCAAAAATATGGCAATATTTTTGTATGGCAATATTTTTGCGGGGATATTAACACATGGAACCGACTGAAGAAACACATTCAACCCTGCCCCAAGTAAGGCTTTATAAAATGCTTCCCACTACAGGATGTACAAACCCAAAGTATGTGCCTTTGTCCGCCACAGCACTGCCCCCATCATTGTTACGACCCCCTCATCAAATGAACACTGCCACTGCAGTACCACTGAATAGAAAATCCCAGAAGGAATTAGGAAAAGCTTTACAAGCAACACAAACAGAACTGGCACGATTGACAGCCCTCCGGGAAAAGGGAGTACATCGGGTTGTGCACTAGATGAATGGAGCATTGGAGACATTTTGTTTGGATTAGACAGCACGATAATCAAGGATGTACATATTAGAAAGGGGAGGAGTGGCGAACGAGGAGCGGGGAGTGTGTGCAATGAGACAGTGAGGTTGAATGGAGATACAAACAGCGAGTTGTTTGAAGACGAGTGGGACACTATGGCTGAATTAGAGGATGAAGAGGAGGCACCAGCAGTTACCCCATGAGAAGAGAGCTGGTGTGGTCTGCTGTTAATGAACAGGCTTGGGCAGGCAGCAGTGTCCAGGAAAAGGGAAGTGACTGCAGGACGGCAAGACAGGGGATGGGCACGCAGTTTCCATTATTGCATAAATGCCCCGGGAGGGCACAGTGTATACCCTGAGCCCAAATGGACAAAAACAATTTGATTAAAATGCTCCCGCCCTTTACTGTGGGGGCTGGGAAATGGATACATGCTTTTGAAAAACAAACAGCTGGAATCCCTTTAGCAGGTGGGGATATAAAAAGTATACTTGCAGAAATCGTGGGATATCAGGCAGGAGATGTTGGGGTAAAGGCTGGATACCCCGGAGTGAAAATAGATGATGATACACATGATGGGGCACCTTTTAATAATATCAGAGATGTCAGATGCACTGCGGCGGGTCTACCCTGATACACCGGACTTGCAGTCCATAATGCAATATACGATGAGGGATGATGAAGACTCCACTCAGTACATTTTGAAAGTGCAGGAGATGTGGAGAGTGGTGACGGGCGAAGAGTGGGACCGATCAGTTCCTTTTTTTAATTTCGTTATGGAAATGGGATTGCCCAAGGAGGTACAGAAAGCCCTCAAGAAGATAGTGGGAATAGAAGCGAAAGGGTGGCCCGAAACACAGACCATAGTTATAAACCACTGTAAGTGGATCATAGAAAGAGAAAATGAAACGCCACAAAGGTTGCAGGTTGAGGAATCAAACTGGTACAGAACAAATTGGCGAAAATAGCAGTTGAAGGAGCAGTAATGACAGTTGCTCAAACGGAGCCAGCAGAGCAGGCAGGAGCACAAAAGGATGCAAGAATAGTTGCGTTCTCGCCAGGTGAAGGGCAATGAAAAGATGGGCCTCATCCACAGTTCCCTGAGGGGTACGAAGGAGATCAGCAGTGTGGAAGGACAGGGTTTCAAGGAGGAAAGGGGTGCAAAAGTGGATTTGGAGGGCTTGGACTGAGAGGGCGAGCAGGACCAGCTCAGTGTTGGGGATGCAGAATGTCAGGTTATTTTGCAACGGAATGTAGAAGTAGGATGGGAGCGGGAGTTGGTGCAAGTGGATCTGTGTCACCTGGCCTAAGCCCCACCCACCTGCCAATCACTTTAAACTGTTGGTGCCTTCCTGGTTTGCCACTCTTTTCCCTACTCAAGCAGCCTTCCAGTCTCTTTCCCTTTGCAGTTGGTGAGCAGGTGCAATTGGAACTAGGTTACCAGGCCAAAGCACCACCTACCTTCTTAGCCCTGCCTCTTCCTTTCTGCTCTTAACTGCATCCCTGCCGTGGGCATCTGAAGCGAAGGGCAGATGAAGAAAAAGGTAATTCCTGTATGGACCTGTTCGGACCAGGAGGACCCAGGGACGGAACCCCTGCTCAGACAGCAGGTAAGCATGCATCAACATGTGTTTTCTCCCTCTGTTCCCACAGGCCATACCCACCATCATAAAGCAGTGCCAACGTCAACTTCTCCGGTGCTGGGGTGAGGACAGGTGCTCCGTGGCACAGTAAATTGTGCATTTGTAAAAGTTGTATTCTTGTGCCGCAGCGTGTATATGCCTGCTCCCCCTCCCTTTGTCCCGGTAGCTTCCTTGTTTGTTGGCACTCCCCACTTCCTCCCTCCCTCCCTCGCTCCCTCTCTACCTCCCTCCCTTCCACTGCGCTCCCATTGGTTGGTGGGCCCTTTAAATTGGCCACCCAAGGCACCCCCTGCTGTGGCTGCCCCCTCGGCCAAGGACCAGAGGCTAAGGACAGTTCCAGTGGTATCTGCTGGTGTTTGCCGTGGTAGCACTACTCTGCAGCCGTCGACCTGATGTGACTGATCAGGTAAGTCAAATCTGGGTGTGTTGTATTGTGCTTTGCTCAAAAACATAGCCTTTTTCCCCCTTCACACCCTCTGTGGCAAAGCCCGTGCAGGACAAGGCTGCAGTGTTTAGGGACGCAGGTGTTTGGCAGTGACGGGGTAGCGGCGCAGACTGTGAGCAAGGACGTCCTCACCCTCCTGTGTGTGTGCACAAGGTAAGAAGGTTCTGTGAATGTTAGCTTCGCTTCACTCCATGCAGCCCCTCGAACCATGCATCCATTCCCCCTCTTGCATACACGTTGCTCCCTCTGCAACTGATCCTCCCACCCCAACGCGCTTTCATCTCCCCTCTTCATGCACTCCCTTTGACTCAGGCCGCATGCCTTCCCCGCTCCCTCGGATCATGGGTCTCCTCATTCTGTTTGCGTACGTGCGCTCCATCACAACTGGGCCACGTGCTCTCCTTTGCTTCTCTAGCCATGCGCACTCTCTCGCATCGTAGGGTCATGCATTCTGTATCATCCCCCATCCCCTCCTGCATTTCCTTTCCTATTCTGACACTGTCTCATGCTCCATTGTTTACTTTGCATTGCCTGCATTCTTCTTCTAGGTTCCTGTCTTGTTCTGTGCCTTGTTGACTGTTTTAACTTTGTGTTGCTATCCACGGTTTGTGGCATCACATTGCAATTGCCTGCAATCTTCACTTCTAGGTTCCTGCTGACCTCCGTGTTTTGCTTTTGGTCCTGCATTGCATCTGCCTTCTTTACTTCCAGGTTCCCTGTTGTGCTTTGTTTTTGCCTTGGTTCTGTACTACATCTGCATTCTCTACTTCTAGGTTCCCTGTTGTGCTCTTATCTTTGCTGATGGTTCTGTACTGCATCTGATTTGTAGATCTGTTCTTCTTTATTGTGCCCCCCTCCCTTTCGTGTTCCTCTGTGCCTCCCTCCTGTCTGCTGTCGCCCTGTGTGACCTCCCCTACCCCATCCCCTGCCTGGGCTTCCTTCTCCCTACCACCCCTCTTTTCTCCCCGCACCCCATATGGTGCTCTCTGTCTCACCTATCTTTTCTAACTCATTTTCTATCGACTATCCTATCCCTCTCACTAAGTCTGGCAGAAAGAATCTCAAAAGGAACATCCTGGTCTCCAAACCAGTCCTCCCTATCGCTGATACCTATGCCAGTGCTTCCTCAAGACAGACCCTTACCGACATACGTATTGTTGTTCCCTCTCCAAACCTATGGACCCCCCATGTGGTCTCTCTTCTCTTTCCTTTTTCCTCTTCTCCCTTTAATGGTGAAACCCAGTGGGACACCTTCCTGGCCCCCTTCCACTCCTCTAAAAACATCCTTAATGTCTACTTAAATGGCACCATCTTGGTCCAGGACCTTCAGGCCAATCACCCCCTCTTTGATAGACACTTCCTGCACCTTATTAACTTCCTTTCCTCTCCTGCTATCCCTTCTTACCCTCTCTGGCTCCTCTAGCACCTCCTTCCTCTGCCACCTCGTTGGCACTGCTTGATGCTTCTCTGACCACCCTCCTCCACGAGACCGCTGGCACTCTCTTCTCCCTCTCCGACTTCCCTGCCTTCTCTTCCTTCCTCCTCTGCCCATCCTCAGGCACCTCCAATAATTCTGTAGGGTGTTCCTCTGGCCTTTAACCCTCCACAGAAGTCCTTTAAATTTGGCAACCTGCTGCACATCGCTTCTCTTAACTCTCGTTCACCTGTCAAACACTCCTCTGACATCTGACGTTTCCTGGAAGAGCTTGATTTGGATGTACTTGGTCTCACTGAGACATGGTTCACGGCCAGCTCTGTCACGATTTTCGACACTCTCCTTCCCAATGGCTGCAAGATCCTCTCCGAATCCAGAACCAACCATCCTGGTGGGGGTGTAGCCATGATTTTCCCTGAGTGGATCCCAGCTTCTATCATTCCAATGCAGCACTCCTCCTCCTTTGAATGCCCGGTCTGCAGGCTCTCTAGCTCTCCTGGCCTCTCTCTCACTGTGGCAACTATCTACAGGGCACCTGGCTAGGTCACCCAGTTCCTCTCTGAGTTGGCTGACATCGCCTCCTCACTCCATGTCTCTACCTCTCAACTTCCCCTCCTCAGAGAACCTGCACATCCACCTGTATGCTACCAGCCCTTCTTTATGACTCTTTCGCAACCTCTGCAATTCTCTTTCTTTCTATTCTTCCCTGTGGCACGACTCACTCTGCAAGGCACACCCTGGATGTTCTGATCTCCTCAGACCTCCCTCCTCTAACCCTCTCACCACTCATCTCTCTTAGAGTGATCACTTTCTCCTTTCGTCCCACCTCTCTCTCTCTTCCACGCACGTCAACAAGACTCCAGCAATGTCACCTACCTTTTTGGTAATCCGAGCCATGAACTGTGTGTCAGTTGAGGCTTTCATCGCTACTTTCTCTCCTCCTCCTCCTGCACCTTTGGCTGACTCACACCCCTACACAGCCCTCTCTAACCTTCATCTCTCTATCTCTATCACTCTGGATGTCCAATTTGTTAAGGATTTCAATCAGGCGACACACACCTTGGTCTCGGCCTAGTATGTAGAGCACAATTGAGATGCTTTTCTCCTTATTTTATGCAGATTCAATTTCAGATGGTACACAACTCGTATCACACCCCCTTTTCAAAAACCCCGGGTCACAATGGACCATGAACCAGGCTGGTTGGTAAAAGTCTATATTTATTTATTTTAAAATTGAAAAGAAATCATACTTTTTAATATGGGGCAGCAATCACCAATGGGGTGATAATTACAATGAGGATGTAAACAATACACTTCGTTTAACCTTCTAATGGAAGACATACAAAACACCAGGGAATAGGAGCAGAAAGATAGAAAGACAAAGCAGGAAATCAGGAATAAGAGGTAGAAAACAGAATCAAAGTCCAACCTTCCCTCACCAAATAAGAGTGGAAAACGGATTTTAAACCCCTTGCAATGTTATGAAATGACACTCGGAAATGGAGAAATAACTAATTAATGTGCGGTCAAAACTCTAATGTAATGGCATGGCCACTGGCCCAGAAACACAGACCCCGTACCATCAGGGGATGAGGGCAAAGGATGACACAACTTTTAATTGTCCCTTTGGGACAATACAACATAGGAACCCCAGCTGGACTCAGTCCTGGCGCCTTTGGCACCAGGCTCATGAACGAATTCAAAACTGACACACTTCATTTTGTGCAAAGTACTTTATTTTCTTGCAAGAACCTCCATGTGCATTTATCTGGGTGTGGCCACAGGGGAAGCTGGATTACATGTGCAGCATCCTTTAGGAGTGGCAGGGTGGGGCCGGTGAGTCAAGGCTAATGGGCATGGCCAGAGCTAGACTATTTAAGCCTGCCCAGTCTTCATGCAAGCGATTAGCGTTATTCTGCACTGATGGCAGCGTAACGCTCAACGCTGCCTTAGTGCATCTTACCTTGTTTCCAGCTACGAGCTTCAGCATCTTACCTTTGTTTCCAGTTACCAGCTTTGGCACCCGTTACCAGCCTCAGCATCTTACCTTTGTTTTCAGCTACCCGCCTCAGCACTTACCTTGGAACCTGCTTTCATCGGCATGCATCATCGTTGTCTCTGGCATTCTTCATCCATCTCCAGACCTCCGGAAAGCAGCGCTCCACCCGACATCGAGGCACGGCGGGCAATACATCCGAAGACAGTGCCTGCACGGGAAAAAGATAAAGACAAGGTTAGAGTTTGTTAAGACATAACGTTTAAGGTCGCGCTTTTGACAAATCTTCGCGCTCAACCTTAAGCCAACACTCACCTTCTGTCGGAGTATCGTGGACTCCATTCTCATCTAATTTGGCCTTTCTTCGCGTATTGCAAGTACCGCAGGGCCGCATTTCATCTGTTGGGAGAAAGCAGAGGATAGACATCATTAAAAGATATGGACAATACTCAAGAATCAACAATACAATACCTAAAAGCCAAAAGACACTTACCATCAGAAAGGTTAGCCACAGCTGGTCTGGGCTGCCACATACAATTAGCCAGTGAAGGAACTCGATCCATCAAAAGTGCCCTTGCAGTGAGAAGCAGGACAGAGAGCTCATCATTAAGCAACAGGTGAGGCGCATGCTCACCAAAGAAGGGTTTGAGAGAGACAACAGTCACATAGCAGCATTCTTACAATCTCATATATCCATGCAGGAGCAGTGTCATCAACTGTCACAGCCAGAAGCATATGTGCAGAGGAAGAAGCCTGACAAGGGTGATCCACTTCCAGGGAAGGCCGCAACCGTGTCCCAACGTCCCCGCAGAGAACAGGTGACCGTAGCAGAACATGAAGCCTCTACGAATCTTTGCCTGGGCATTATGGAAACCTCGGAAACAGACAAGTTGGCCCAACTATTGGGGAAATTACGGGCTGAAGTCCATGCCGCCAGACAGGAAACCATTGCTTTAAGGCGGGATCTTATTGTAACTCGAGAACGAACTGACGACTTGTCAAGACAAATGCTTCAGGCCCACGTGGGTCAGGTCCCACTACCTGGACTTGCCCAACCTTCCATGCCACAGTCATCAACACCAGTTCAAGTGGTTCTTCCAGGTGCAGTGCCACTGGCCCCGCCCAAATGCTTTACTTGCCACCCAAATAGTATGCTATATTCATGAACCAATGTCGCCTTCATTATTGTGCCGGCCTGGGGGTTTTCCTAACAATCAAGCCAGAGTTGCATTTGTACTTTCATATTTAGGAGGCAGCGCAGCAGACTGGTCAATACCGCTAGTAAACCAGGATGATCTCGCTGATCCGAATTTCAGCGGGAGATGGAGAAATTGTTTGCAAGGCATACTCAAGGACAAGCTTTGGACAATAAATTATTGTTACTCAGACAGGGAAACCAAGACCTATTGACCTATATTGCAACCTTCAATCGTCTCGTAGCACAGACAAACTGGCCTGAAGAAAAGAGGACTGTGCTCTTTCATCGAGGGTTGCGTGGGGAACTTAAGGATGTTTTAGCCCAAGTGGTACATCCCCCAGAGGGATTTGCGGAATAAATCAACTTGACTGTGCAGCTCAATCACAGATTGCAGAATTGAAAAATGGATTGCACGAGAGCTGAGGGGAGGTCGGTCTATATGCGACCCCGGAACAATCAAGCCAAATCCCACGAACAAGCTGAACCAAAGCAGATTGGTAGATTATGGAGTCCAATCACCAAGGCAAAAGGCAGAAAAGGAGGCAATAACAGCTCTACTTATATTTCAGGAGAGCAGGACACTTCCTCCGAGAATGCCCAGTGAAACCACCCAAGAGATTGGTTGGAGCAACAGACAAAGACAACGAGGGCATAGAACAAGATTTGGGAAACTCCAATGCCTGGCAAGCGTAGGGGTCCACTTGTCGAGCAAAAAGAAGGAATCTGTACAGACCTCACATCTAGTCATCCCAGTACTTTTGGTTAACCAGAAACAACCGTCATAGATACATGCCTTGGAGGCATACATTGATAGCAGAGCCGTGGGAACTATATTGATCAAGATCTGGCTGCACGAATAGGCCTTCCTCTTTGACAAAAGCTGAAGTCGGAAAATGTCACAGAAGTGGATGGTTCTCAGTTATCGTCTGGGCCAGTGACGCAGTATACGGAAAAAGTCATGCTTATGTGTCAGGACGGTCATCAAGAAAACATTACCTTCGATCACATTGGCGCTCCTCAGTTCCAGATAATATTAGAAATGCCTTGGCTGGAAACTCACAACCCTAGGATTGACTGACGAAAACGATTTCTGACCTTTCCATAAGAGTGTGCTAATACCTGTTACAATAAAAATGTGTGCAACCTGAGACCAAAGACGAAAACTATTCTGGGACTCAGTAGTTCCTTACCACCTGAATATCTGGATTGCAAGGATGTTTTTCAGAAGGAACAAGCAAACATCCTGCCTCTGCTCAGGCCTTACGATTGCTAAATAGATCTGGTGCCCGGAGCCCAGATTCCCTGTAGTTGGATTTATGCCATAACGGAGCAGGAAAATTAGCATCTAAAAACATACCTGAATCAGTATCTAGCTAACGGCTTTATCCACCCGTCAAGTGCCCTGCCTCCTTGGCTCTCTTTTTTGTACCTTAAAAAGAGGGTGACTTAAGTACTTTTATTGACTATAGAGCGCTTAACCAGATCACAGTAAAAAACAGATATCCACTGCCACTTATCCCAGAGCTTTTGGATCAGGTAAAGAATGCTCAAATTTACACAAAATTGGATCTACGAGGAGCCTACCATCTTGTAAGTGTTAAAAGACAGATGAGTGGAAGGTGGCCTTCCGAACAAAGTATGGTCTTTTCAAATACCAGGTTATGCCCTTTGGGTTATGTAATGCCACGGCGGCATTCCAATTTTTTATGAACAATGTGCTTTGTGAATTGTTGGATGGTTGCGCACTTGTCTACATTGATGACATTCTCATCTACTCAGCTTCCATGGAGGACCATGTCGGCCATGTACGAGCAATTTTGGAAAAGCTTCGACAGCATCGGCTGTTCGCCAAATTAGAAAAGTGTTTCTTCCACTTAACAGAAGTTGAATTTTTGGGCTTTATGCTCACACCACGAGGAGTACACATGGACACACGCAAGGTGGATTTTATCCTTCAATGGCCATCACCGACATCCACTAAAGGAGTACAAAGTGTGCTCGGATTCGCCAATTTTCATCGTCAGTTTATTCCTAAGTTTTCGTAGATAGTACATCCAATTACTTCTCTGCTGAGAAAAAACAAGAAATTCCTTTGGTCGCAAGAAGCAGAGAAAGCCTTCCAAGAGCTGAAACTTGCTTTCACCACAGCGCCAGTTCATCAACACCCTCGACCGGACCTGCCGTACGTGGTCGAAACAGAGTCCTCCAATGTAGCCATGGGTGCAGTGTTGTCACAAGGGGACCCCGAAACAGGACAATTACATCCCATAGCATTCTGGTCCCGTAAGTTTTTTTCGGCACCAGAGTTGAACTATGCAATCACAGACAAAGAAATGCTGGCAATTAAGGCAGCCTTCAAAGCTTGGAGACACTACCTTCTTGGAGCGAGACATACAGTTACTTTTGTCACAGATCACCACAATCTGCAATGCTTGAAGACCGCCAAAGCACAATCCTCATGCCAACTTCGTTGGGCTCTTTTCTTTGCAGAATATGATTTTATCATCACCTACAGACCCGGAGTACGCAATGGGAAAGCAGACGCTCTGTCACGCATGAATGAGGGCAAAGAAGCTTTTGTCACGTCTGAGCCTGTGTCCATAATTCCTGAGGAAGCAATCTAAAACAAGATCACTGCAACCACTTGTTGGGACGACTTGAAAACCAATCTCTGATCTCAGATGAATCAAGTAACACAACAGGAATGGCTATCAAGAGGAGACCAATACACCATTGAAAATGATCTACCATACTTTCAAGGGAGATTATATAATCAGGACAAAGATCTGCAATATCAAATAATAGCAAACTATCATGATTCGCTAGTGGAAGGATATCCAGGGATTGCCAAGACTCAAGCTAAAATACAAAAGTGTTATTGGTGACCAACTTGGAATAAAGGCATTGCCCAATTTATCGTGACATCTGGTGTCTGCACACCACATAAATCTCAAAAACTAAATCCAGCCAGTTCACTACATCCATTGACGGTACCGTCAGCACCATGGCATACATTGTCAAAGGACTTTATCACAGATCTTCCTCCCTGCAATGAATATAAAATCATCTTAGTTGTTGTGGATCTGTTCTCCAAAATGGCCCATTTTATCCCATTAAAAGGGCTCCCACTGCTTCCGCCCTCGCCACTGTGTTTTTGGAACATATTGTCAGATTACACTGGTTCCCTTCAATACTAATATCAGATCGAGGAACACAGTTTGTCTCGGCACTCTGGAGGAGATGCTGCAAGATAGCCAAAATCGACCTCCGTTTATCCACTAGTCACCATCCTCAAACCAATGGACAGACCATATGGACCAACCAGACCTTGGAGCAATATCTAAGATGTATGTTGCAACAAACTGAGGAATGCTGGAAAGACATACTTTGGTTCACCGAATATGCCTACAACAATTCCATTCACACTAGCACCGGATAGACTCCATTTTACATGGTGCATGGTAGACATCCTCGAACATCCGCTTTTGATTCACTTGATGAATTGGAAATGTCAACAGTGACAACCTTACATGAAACCATGACTCAGATTCTTAAAGAAGCAGTTGAACATTTGACCAGAGCTAAGGAAAAGCAGAAAAAGTTTGCAGACCGACACCTAAGGGAGGGCCCATATTATCATGTCGGAGACAAGGTTTGGTTAGCCTCTAAAAACATTCCCCTGATAGTGCCACAAGTGTTCAGTCCCCGATATCTGGGGCCTTATCCCATCAAAGCCATGATAAACCCTGCTGCCATGAAATTGGAACTACCATCTAACATGCAAATCCATCCGGTATTCCATGTTTCACTCCTGAAACCAATGAAACCAGGAACTCGGATTGAAACACGACCCAATCTGACATCATAGAAGGAGAACCAGAAAACGAGGTCAAGGCTATTCTGGATTCCAAGATAGTGCAATCTAAATTGTACTACCTTATATACTGGAAGGGTTATGGACCTCAAGATCGTACCTAGGACCCCACAAATTCGTCCATGCTCCACGACTGATCAGACAATTCCATCATGACAATCCCACCAAGCCAGGACCAGGAGAAAGAACACCCATGAGAGGGGCCTTGAGGGGGAGTGCTGACATGGCCACTGGCCTGGAAACACAGACCCCGTACCATCAGGGGATGAGGGTAAGGGATGACACAACTTTTAATTGTCCCTTTGGGACAATACAACATAGGAACCCCAGCTGGACTCAGTCCTGGCACATTTGGCACCAGGCTCATGAACTAATTCAAAACTGACACACTTTATTTTGTGCAAATTACTTTATTTTCCTGCAAGAACCTCCACATGCATTTATCTGGGTGTGGACACAGGGGAAGCTGGATTACATGTGCAGCATCCTTTAGGAGTGGTAGGGTGGGGCCGGTGAGTCAAGGCTAATGGGCATGGCCAGAGCTAGACTATTTAAGCCTGCCCAGACTTCATGCAAGCGCTTTGCGTTATTCTACACTAATGGCAGCGTAACGCTCACCGCCTGGGCGCATCTTACCTTGTTTCCAGCTACCAGCTTCTGCATCTTACCTTTGTTTCCAGTTACCAGCTTCAGCACCCGTTACCAGCCTCAGCATCTTACCTTTGTTTCCATCTACCCACCTCAGCACTTACCTTGGAACCTGCTTTCATCGGCACGCATCATCATTGTCTCTGGCATTCTTCATCCATCTCCAGACCTCCGGAAAGCAGCACTCCACCCAACATCGAGACACGGCAGGCAATACATCCGAAGACGGTGCTTGCATGGGAAAAAGATAAAGACAAGGTTAGAGTTCATTAAGACATAACATTTAAGGTTGTGCTTTTGACAAATCTTCGCGCTCAAACTTAAACCAACACTCACCTTCTGTTGGAGCATCATGGACTCCATTCTCGTCCAATTTGGCCTCGCGCCGTGCACCGCAACTACCGCAGGGCCACATTTCATCTGTTGGGAGAAAGCAGAGGATAGCGATCATTAAAAGATACGGACAATAATCAAGAATCAACATCACAATACTTAAAAGCCAAAAGACACTTACCATCAGAAAGGTTAGCCACAGTGGTCCGGACTGCCACGTGCAATGGGTCAGTGAAGGAATTCGGTTCATCAAGAGCACCCCTGCAGTTAGAAGCAGGATGGAGAGCTCATCATCATTAAGAAGCAAGTGAGACTACATGGGTCGGCCCATGCTCACCACACTTTGGGAAGAAGGGTTCGAGAGAGACAGCATTCACATAGCAGCATTCTCATGATCTCATATATCAACGCAGGAGCAGTGTCATCAAATGTCGCAGCCAGCAGCATACGTGCAGGGGAATAAGCCTGACAAGGGTGATCCACTTCCAGGGAGGGCTGCAACCATGCCCCCACCGTCTCCGCAGAGACCAGGTGAAAGTAACAGGTAAATACAATTTCTCACTAAAGCAACGATGCATAGACACTAACAATCACCAGCAATGGATTATCAAGAACATACAATGGAAAACTGAGTGGAAAGTTTAAAACAGATTGCAGCAAAATGACACATGTAAAAGTTGCATTTTCTTTAAAATTCCATGTAAATTTACTCACATGGCTTTTAATAATGAAGTGCGGTTTTTGCTCTGAGGGATAGATATATATAACAGGTACAACATAGAGGTGAAAATAGGTCTCTAGCTGGTGAATTGAGAGAGATTTGGAAGGTAGAGTGAGGTTCGTTTTTAGGTAAAATATAGCAGTGAAAAAGATAAAATTGGCTTTAAAAGTGAACGGCAAATTTTACTTAAACTAGATTTAAACACAATATCGCTAATGACTTATGGTCTATGCAAGACAGAAATGAAGAGAAAAGTGGTGCTAATGCTTGGAGATCAAGGGCGGGAACACAGAGAATTTTGACAGTTTTAACAAGTTACCAGGATAAGGATAGGATGGCTTAGAGAGTGGGATAAGCACAAATGCAAGACAAGATAGACTATGGATTTTTATGGGGAAGGGATTATACTTACAGTCCACTTTTAGTTTTGGGATTTTTGGACCGTCAGTGGTTCTGGTCACTACGCGGCAGCACACCTTGCCAAGGACATCTGGGCAAAAGACAGCTGGGCAAGGTCGGGTCACTGGATGGTAATTCTGGTCACTGGATGGCACAGGTACCACTGGATGCAGTAATGGGCAGCAAGCCATGCTGGTTCAGTATGAAAAAGATAAAACAGCTTTCCCCTTTTTAATGGGAGATTAGTGGGTTGATTCTGGATTAGTGGCCTTGCTGGAAATAGGATGAGCAATGCTTCGGTTTTGTAGTGGGCCCTGGAGTAGGGTCAGCAATGCTTGGGCCTTATATTCGGATCTGGACTCAGCAGGATGAATGGAACAGGAATGCTGAAATTCAGGAAGAGTGTGTGCCTTGTCAGGGACTCTTATTTATAATGCATCCTGACATCATCAAAGTATGTGGCTGGGCAGGCTCCCCTAAGCACTCCTCTAACCCACAGGATTGGTCAGGGGGGCTAGCCTCTGCCTTGCTCTCAACTGGTTGGATTTCAAAGCAGGAGTGCAGATTTATGATGTGAGTTTACAATGTTCAAAAACCTACCACAGTTATTATAGCTAAAATCTGATTTTGCCACAAACGGTACATTTATACAGTTGAAATCTCTTAGCAAAATATATACACAGGTTACATATTTTATGTAGAGTATGTTTCGTCCTTCTAATACTTTTTGATAATTTTGAGTATGAAAGATTTGTCCTACAATTCCATAACTTTATACACATGTGTGGAATATCATGAGGGATGTAAGTATAAAGATTTGCATTGGCATCATGGATACTTTCCTTGTAATCCCTGATTCTTTGCCATTTCCATTGCCAAAGGGTCAGTGAATTCCACCATGTCTTAAACGAAAGCCCATATAATCACTTTTAAACTGTGATATGTTTACATTTATACAAAGTCTTGCTGCAGAGATAAAAGTGTTTACATTTTTATTCATACATAGTCTTAGGAAGCAAATGGCAGTCCTGTGTCTGTCAATGGACCATTTTATTCTTTCTTCAGCTGCCACCAACTGTCATTTCCTCCAGAGCAAGGTAGGGGTTTCCCATTTAGATTGAAGGTGTATTGCCCCTTCCCCACTGCACACTTCCTTGTCCTGGACATTCCATTGTCAGTGGGTTCAGCCTAGACTAGATTCTGTCCAAACTAACAATTGTCACTGGGGTGTTAGTATCTGCTGAGAGAGGCCCTCCTGTTGGTAGCACCCCCCACTCCCAAGCAGAAACCTATTTTTCTTTTGGAATTTGCAAAATGCAGTCAATATAGTTTAACCATTTTACTTTTTTATATTTGGTCCTGAATTAAAAAGCCAGTTGAATAAAATAACCCATGTGTGTATTTTCCCCAGCAACAAACCCCTTCACATTGATAGGTAATGGCAGACTTTCATTCAACAGTTTACTTTTTAAAACAGGCATTTTCCTCCTTTAGTCTGCAAACCCCATTTGACATGTGTGGTGAAAAGCTGGCATTTCTTTTTAAATTCGGTTTTGCATCCCCCTGTCATGGGCGCTACTCCCGAGGGGCCAGGACTGGCCCAGCGCCCTCGGAAGCAGACCCGTCTTCCACTACTCCGGACCCAGCAGACCCCTACAGGGGCCCTTTGGACCATGTCCTGGCGCCTTTGGCGCCAGGCTCATGAAGGGTTTCAGTCCCGGCCCCATAGGCGCCGGGCTCATATTGATAAACAGTGTAATAATGCTTGGGTGGACTTACCTGAGGCAGACCCTGCTGCATATTTACCCAGAACAATCCAGTCTGGTTGAAGTCCCCAGCCATCAGGGCTGGGAGGAACTATTCCCTCCATTCAGGAACTCTTTTCTTACCTGGGTGGAACCGGTGGAAGAACACACACTGGAAGCACTTCTCTGCTATTTAAACCACGCCCGATGGAAAACACGTGCTTCGCGTTATTCTGCAGCAGCAGCAGGACGCTCACCGAGTCGGCTCCTGCATTCCAGGTCCAGAGTCATCTTCAGCTTCCGCGCAGCAACCTGTGGATGAAGAAAGACACAGAACAATACTTACCAGATCCCGGAATCCAGTCACCGGCAAAACCTGCAAAGAATAAACATAAGGTTAGAAAAGTGCAACTCGCTCGCAGCCGCGCCCGCTTACCTGATCCATCCGTGATTGCAACGGAGCTAACCGCGGCCTTCTCTTCGGCAGCTTCTCTGCACCTGAAAGGCAAAGGACATAATTAAAAAGGGGTTCGGGTGAAGGCAGTAGCATTCATCTTAACTTACCAGTTTTTGCACGCGCAGAAGCGGCCGCATCAACCGCAGCATCCCGGCACCTGAAAACTAGAAAAAGGACATTATTAGAGGTGCCATTAAAAGCGGCCAACGATCATTATACTTACGTGCATCGACACGTGCAGTGGCAACGGATATAAAGCCCGCAGCATCCCGGCACCTGAAAACTAGAAAAAGGACATTATTAGAGGTGCCATTAAAAGCGGCCAACGAACATTATACTTAAGTGCATCGGCACGTGCAGCGGCAACGGAAAACTACGCCCAGAGCATCCCGAGGCTTGAAACAAAGGAAAAGGGACATTATTGAGGTGCCCATCTTTTAAAGCCTAAAGACTACAGTATACTTACAGGCATCCGCTCGTGCAGTAACGGCGGCATCGCTCTTCGGCATCCCAGCACCAGTGCCACAACTAAGGCCGCAAAAGACTTGAGCCTCAACACTGAACTCATCCAGTGACGTAACTGGAATCGACGCACCCCTGCACCAGACGCAGGATGGAGAGCTCAGCATTTATACGCCTAAGGTGAGAGCTCGCCGAGACAAGTAGAAAGCTAGGCTGTGGGAGAAACTGGCGATTGGTGGGAGAAGGAATCCCATCAAACGGTGATTAACCCTTTTTCTTCCACCTGCAGAAAACTTACCCTGCAAGTCGGACATTCGATAAGAGGAAGCCCAGTCCTGAGAGTCGACTGAGCGCTACGCTTCTCAATTGAAGAAACGATAGCAGCCCAGCCGGGATCAGCGCCTCCGTGGGAATCAGGTGAGCGTTACAGAACGCGAAGCCCACCAAAAACCTCCTACCCAGGCGCTATGGAAACTTCTGACACAGACCAACTGGCCCAGTTATTAGGGGAATTAAGAGCTGAAGTTCATGCTGCCCGCCAGGAAACGAATGCCCTTAGGAGGGAATTGATAATATCAAAAGAACGAACTGATGATCTCGCCAGACAGTTATTACAGACACAAGCGGGGCAAACCCCGCTACCTAATTCAGGAGGGAGCTATATCCCAGCGGCTTCAGCCAATCCTGTTCAAATAAACCTACCCGGAAATGTGCCATTGGCACCGCCTGAACGCTTCTCTGGTGACCCTAAAAGGTTTGCGGTGTTTATAAATCAATGCTGATTGCACTTTCTTTGTAGACCTGCAGCCTTTCCGACTGACCAGACTAAGGTAGCCTTTGTGCTTTCGTATCTTAGCGGCAGTGCCGCTGATTGGTCGATCCCTCTGGTTACACAGGATGACCCGATCCTTCGTGATTTCCCGATCTTCCAGGCAAATATGGAAAGACTTTTTGCAAGGCATTCCCAGGGGCAGGCCCTGGACAACGAACTCCTTTCGCTACGACAGGGCAATCAAGATCTTTTGGCCTACATTGCATCATTCAATAGGCTAATCGTGGAAACCAGATGGCCTGAAGACAAAAGAATCACGCTTTTTCACAGGGGTTTGCGTGGCGAACTCAAAGACGTCCTTGCCCAGGTAGTGAATCTTCCTCAGGATTGTTCAGAGTACATTGATTTAGTGGTCCAATTGGATCACAGACTACAAAACAGAAAGGCGGATCGATCCAGGTTTGAAACACGAGTGTTCCCTAAGCCTCAAAGTCACACCAAAGGAGTTGAAGCCGTCGAACCTATGCAAATTGGGGTTGCAAAGGGTCCCCTAACCCAGAAAGAACGCGACAGGAGACGACAAATGCAACTATGTCTCTATTGTGGAAATTCAGGACATTTTCTTTGAGATTGCCCGGTGAAACCACCTAAGAAGACAGTGGGAGCTTCTGGTAAGAGTTCTGAAAAGCCTGAGCCGGGAAACGACCTCGCCCGACAAGTGTAGAGGTCCGCTTGCCGAGCGTAAAAACCAGTTCTTTGACCTCGCACTTCATAATGCCAATGGTCCTCGTAAACCCAGAGCAACCGGATCGTTTGCATGCAATTAAGGCATACATTGATAGCGGAGCAGCTGGAAATTATGTGGACCGCGAATTGGCTTCCAGGATGAACTTACCTCTTTGTCCAAAGGTGGTTAAAGACGTCATTACCACAGTGGATGGGACGGAAATCGCCTCCGGACCAGTGACCCATACCACTACTGAATGACGATACTAGGCCAAGACGGGCATCAGGAGGTAATTGTGTTCGACGTGATCAAGGCTCCTCAATTCCAAGTAATTCTAGGGATTCCTTGGTTGGAGAAACACAATCCTCAGATTGATTGGTGAGCAAAGACGATAAAGTTCCCAGAGTGCACACCAACTTGTTATCCACGACCCATCATTGGCCTAGCGTCAGTAACGGCTGACGGTCCACAATTACCTCTAGAGTATCGAGAGTTCCAAGATGTTTTTCAAAAGGAACAGGCTAACACCTTGCCACCCCACAGATCATACGATTGTCAGATAGATTTGCTACCCGGTGCAACTCCCCTTTGCAGTAGGATTTACGCCCTTACCGAGCCTGAGAACCTTCATCTGCGACAGTATTTAGACCAGTACCTGGCCAATGGCTTTATCCGTCCGTCGAAGTCCCCTGCATCCTCGGCTCTGTTCTTCGTACCAAAAAAAGAAGGTGACCTCAGAACCTGTATAGATTATCGTGCTCTGAACCAGATAACAGTAAAAAAACGGTACCCCTTACCTCTGATCCCGGAACTCCTTGACCAGGTAAAAAACGCCTGTATTTATACTAAGCTTGATCTCCGGGGAGCTTATCACTTGGTACGGGTCAAGGAAGGAGATGAATGGAAGACGGCCTTTCGCACTAAGTATGGGCTATTTGAATACCAAGTGATGCCCTTTGGACTATGCAATGGACCGGCCACCTTCCAATATTTTATGAATGATGTCCTCAGAGAGCTCATTGATGTCTGCGTTGTCGTCTACATAGATGACATTCTTGTGTACTCATCTTCAGAAGCTGACCATCGAAATCATGTTAGGGCGGTCCTTGAAAAACTTTGCCAGCATAAACTTTTTGCCAAGCTCGAAAAATGTGTTTTTCATGTCACTGAGGTCGAATTTTTGGGATTTATTCTGACACCCAAAGGAGTCCACATGGACTCGAGAAAAGTAGACGCTATCCTCAAATGGCGTCTCCTACTTCCGTGAAAGGCGTTCAAAGCATGCTAGGCTTTGCCAATTTTTACTGTAGATTTATTCCAGAGTTTTCACGAGTAGTACAACCCATCACCGCCCTCTTAAGAAAAAATAAACGCTTTGAATGGTCCGCAGAAGCAGAACAAGCCTTCCAAGAGCTAAAGGCTAAATTCACCTCGGCGCCAATACTGAAACACCCACGCCCGGACCTCTGTTACATCGTTGAAACCGATGCATCCAGCTTAGCAATGGGAGCAGTCCTATCACAAAGAGATCCAGAGACTAACCAACTGCATCCTGTGGCATTCTGGTCTCGGAAGTTCTCGGCGCCTGAGATCAACTACACCATCACAGACAAAGAGCTTCTAGCGATTAAATCAGCCTTTAAGGCATGGCGGCATTATCTCCTCGGGGCCAGACACACCGTCACAGTGATCACCGATCATCGAAATCTGCAGTATCTGAAAACCGCCAAGGCTCAATCCTCCAGACAGCTTCGCTGGGCTCTATTCTTTGCTGAATTTAACTTTGTGATCACTTATCGCCCCGGCAACAAGAACGGCAAAGCGGATGCTCTTTCCCGAATTGGAATTGGAGATAACGTTGCCAATCCAGAACCTGTACCAATAATTCCGGAACAAAGGATCGTGGGTCTGATTTCTTCACAATCCATTGAGGATATTGAAGAAAAAACTAAACAACTTGTAACCTCACCAGACTTACTGAACTGGTTACAAAAAGGAAAAGATTTCACCGTAAGCAATAACTTGCCTTATTTCCAAGGACGATTTTTCCTACCACACGCCGATTTACAAAGACAGGTAATCTCCTGCTATCATGATTCATTAATTGAGGGTCACCCTGGCATTGCCAAAACCACAGAAAAGGTGAAGAGACACTTCTGGTGGCCTTCGTGGAGAAAAGACATAAAGGAATTCGTGATGTCCTGCGGTGTGTGCGCTCAAAACAAGGGTCAGAAGAAGAGGCCGGCTGGTCTTCTGCAACCATTAGACATCCCACCGTGTCCCTGCTATACCCTTTCCATGGACTTCATCACAGACTTACCCTCCTGTTCCGGGTACAACACCATTCTTGTTATTGTGGACCTGTTTTCTAAAATGGCCCACTTCATTCAGCTAAAAGGCTTACCTTCAGCATCAGTCCTAGCCAAAGTATTTCTTGAAAACATCGTCCGGCTACACGGCTTCCCGTCAGTACTAATCTCAGATAGGGGGAGCCAGTTTATTTCCCACTTTTGGCGTAGCTGTTGTCGATTAGCTCAAATCGATGTAAGACTTTCGACCAGCCATCATCCCCAGACCGACGGGCAAACCGAGAGAACAAACCAGACTCTCGAGCAATATTTACGATGCATGCTACAACAGTCGGAGAGTAACTGGAAGGACATCCTTTGGATAGCTGAATATGCTTACAACAATTCAGTTCATTCGGGTACCGGGAAGAGTCCCTTCTACATCTTGTATGGGATTCATCCTCGAACCTCCAACCTTGATCCACCTCAAGATCTTGGAACATCCGCCGTGGATCAATTGCACACCGTTATTACCCAAGCTTTTAAGGAAGCGACTGCGCATCTACAACAAGCTAAAGAGAGGTACAAAAAAGGAGCATATCAACACCGAAGCAATGCCCCTCAATACCAGGTTGGGGATCAAGTCTGGCTGTCCACCAAACATTTATCGCTTAAAGGGCCTCGCACCTTCAACCCCAAATACCTGGGACCATATCCAATTACGGCCATAATGAATCCAGTGGCCGTTAAATTAGAATTGCCAACCCATATGAGAATACATCCTGTATTTCACGTATCTCTTTTGAAACCCATGCAACCTGGAACCAGATTGACCAATCCTCCAGAGCACATTCAAGTGAATGGGGAGCCCGAATTTGAAGTAAAAGACATTTTGGACTCTAAAATCATCAGATCAAAGCTATTCTACCTAATCGACTGGAAAGGCTACGGACCTCAGGAAAGGTCATGGGAACCCCATGACCACGTCCATGCTCCTCGTCTAGTCCAGAAATTTCACCGAACCTTTCCCGATAAACCAAAACCCCCGGGGAGGACAAGTTTGGGAGGGGCCTTGAGGGGGGGTGCTGTCATGGGCGCTACTCCCGAGGGGCCAGGACTGGCCCAGCGCCCTCGGAAGCAGACCCGTCTTCCACTACTCCGGACCCAGCAGACCCCTACATGGGCCCTTTGGACCGTGCCTTGGCGCCTTTGGCGCCAGGCTCATGAAGGGTTTCAGTCCCGGCGCCATAGGCGCCGGGCTCATATTGATAAACAGTGTAATAATGCTTGGGTGGACTTACCTGAGGCAGTCCATGCTGCATATTTACCCAGAACAATCCAGTCTGGTTGAAGTCCCCAGCCATCAGGACTGGGAGGAACTATTCCCTCCATTCAGGAACTCTTTTATTACCTGGGTGGAACCGGTGGAAGAACACACACTGGAAGCACTTCTCTGCTATTTAAACCACGCCCGATGGAAAACACGTGCTTCGCATTATTCTGCAGCAGCAGCAGGACGCTCACCGAGTCGGCTCCTGCATTCCAGGTCCAGAGTCATCTTCAGCTTCCGCGCAGCAACCTGTGGATGAAGAAAGACACAGAACAATACTTACCAGATCCCGGAATCCAGTCACCGGCAAAACCTGCAAAGAATAAACATAAGGTTAGAAAAGTGCAACTCGCTCGCAGCCGCGCCCGCTTACCTGATCCATCCGTGATTGCAACGGAGCTAACCGTGGCCTTCTCTTCGGCAGCTTCTCTGCACCTGAAAGGTAAAGGACATAATTAAAAAGGGGTTCGGGTGAAGGCAGTCGCATTCATCTTAACTTACCAGTTTTTGCACGCGCAGAAGCGGCCGCATCAACCGCAGCATCCCGGCACCTGAAAACTAGAAAAAGGACATTATTAGAGGTGCCATTAAAAGCGGCCAACGATCATTATACTTACGTGCATAGGCACGTGCAGTGGCAACGGATATAAAGCCTGCAGCATCCCGGCACCTGAAAACTAGAAAAAGGAGATTATTAGACGTGCCATTAAAAGCGGCCAACGAACATTATACTTAAGTGCATCGGCACGTGCAGCGGCAACGGAAAACTACGCCCAGAGCATCCCGAGGCCTGAAACAAAGGAAAAGGGACATTATTGAGGTGCCCATCTTTTAAAGCCTAAAGACTACAGTATACTTACAGGCATCCACTCGTGCAGTAGCGGCGGTATCGCTCTTCGGCATCCCAGCACCAGTGCCACAACTAAGGCCGCAAAAGACTTGAGCCTCAACACTGAACTCATCCAGTGATGTAACTGGATTCCACGCATCCCTGCACCAGACGCAGGATGGAGAGCTCAGCATTTATACGCCTAAGGTGAGAGCTCGCCGAGACAAGTAGAAAGCTAGGCTGTGGGAGAAACTGGCGATTGGTGGGAGAAGGAATCCCATCAAACGGTGATTAACCCTTTTTCTTCCCCTGCAGAAAACTTACCCTGCAAGTCGGACATTCGATAAGAGGAAGCCCAGTCCTGAGGGTCGTCCGAGCTCTACGCTTCTCAATTGAAGAAACGATAGCAGCCCAGCCGGGATCAGCGCCTCCGTGGGAATCAGGTGAGCGTTACACTCCCTCTGGATTCCTGCACTGTCTTGCAGCTATAGTAATTTTCCGGCATGCAGGAGTTTTGTTTGAAGCACGGATGCATGGAAATTGACATGGCTCAGATAGCTGGAGTTTCTTTTGAACAACTGAGCTTTGATACTTTGTGAACAAAATGAATGCGTTTTGCCGTGCGGGAAAAGCAAAGCGCATTGTTGATTTTTTTGGAGAGTTGATGTGACAGGACCTGTCATTCAGAAATTATGCCTGGTTTTGCTGAAGCACAATGAGATATACTGGGCATGGCAGTGCCTTGTTAATCACAGTGGTTAAAAGGAAGAACAGATGGAAATAGCGTCAGCCACATTATTTTTAAAGGTGAAAAAGTTTCCTTTTTAATGGGGATTTTGGGCTTGCAGCAAGGCAACGCTGCTTTTTCACTTTATTCCATTTCCATCTCCCCCAGTGTGTCCCCTTGTTCCATCCTGCCCAATGTATGCTTGGTGAGACGGTGCAGCCATCTTTTTGTTGCTGCAAAACGCAATTTCGAAGCCATGGTGCTCACAGGACCCAGCAAAACAATTTGGCTCTTTCTGCGTGAATGCAGCAGTTGTGGCGTAATTCTGTTCAGTGGGTCAATGTAGCCCACATTGTCCATGCCATGAGTATCCGCTTAAAGTCCAAATCCAAGTGCAACACTTGGTAAAATTCTGACTGCCACTCTGAAATGCTAATATAGGGTGGCAGAGAGGAAGTAGAGGGCAATGGGCGCATCCCCTGAGAAACTGGCCTACCGCCTGCTCCAAAGGGAGTACAGACTATCTGTCCCCGCTAAGAAGAGAGCCTACATCCAAGCCTGCATCTTTGCAGCATCTAACAAGTCACCTGAACTTTTCAGAATCTGCAAGGAGCTGGCCAATCCTGCTGCAGGCTCTACCTCTCTTGTTCCCCCACAGGCCCTCTGCACAGCCTTGGCCTCTCATTTCATTTCTAAAACTCAGGACATCCTGCCCACCCTCTCTTCTTCTACATTCTCTTCCTCCTCCTCTACCACTCCTAGCTCGTCTGAGGCCATCTCTCATCCTTTCACCTTCTTTCCCCTGTTCACCCCTGAGTATGTTTCTAGACAAGTCCTGCTCATCCAGAACCATCAAGGACCACAGCGATACCTTTCCTCCAGCCTTGGCCAATTTCTGCAATCACTCCTTTGCCAGTGGAACTTCCCCTCCCACTTTAAGCACTCTCTTATGCACCACCTTCTAAAGAAGCCATTGGCGGATCCTTCCTCTCCAGCTAACTATTGCTTGATCTCCATCACTCCTTTCCTGGGCAAACTCCTGTAAAAGCTTGCCATCTCCCAGCTTACTCTATATACTGAATTTGTTGGTTGCCTCCATGACCACTAGTCTGGCTTCAGAGCTGCTAGAAGCACAGAAACTGCTCTCCTGAACACCTGTGAAGAATTGCTCTCCAATCCTGACTCTAATCTACTTTCTGTCCTCATTCTCCTCAATCTATCCTTTGCTTTTGGCATGGTCATCCCTTCCATCCTGCCCAATCACCTCTGTGACACCCTTGGTATTACTAATCAGTCCCTGGCCTGGTTGACCTACTTTCTCACTGACCAACCCTCTCAGGTACAACTGGGGTCTTTCCTCTCTTCAATCTCTCTCTGTACTTGTGGTGTTCACCAGGGGTCTAACCTCTCTCCCTGGCTCTTTAGCCACTACCTGGCACCCCTTGCCCACTTCATCGCTACTTTCTGATCCAATTTTCAATGTTATGCAGATGACAATCAGCTCCCTTTCAGCCTCCCCTCAGCCACCTCTGCTTCCTTCTCTCATACCAGACTGTCTGGCCACAATTCGGGAATGGTGTGCCACCAATGATCTCTGCCTTAATGCCAGTAAGACTGAGATCCTCCCCATTGGGACACCTGCTCCCTCCTTTTCTCTCTCTCTCTGGCTGCCCATTCTGGGTCCTCATCCTACTCCTTCCCGTGAGGCTAATAACCTTGGTGTCATTTTCGACTCCACCCTCTCCATCTCTCCTCACATCTCTGATGTCTCTAAGAAGTCAAACTATTAGCTGCACCTCCTCAGAGGTATTTTTCCTTTTCTCACTTTCACCAAGAAGCTCACTGTCTCCAGAGCTCTGGTCCTATCTAGGCTGGACCTATGCAACAGCCTCTTTCTAAATCTTTCTGCCTCTACTCTTTGACCTTTACAACTTATCCAGAACAGGAGTGCAAGACTTGTCCTTGGACTCAAGCCGAGGGATCATATCTCTCCAGCTCTGAAATCTCTTCACTGGCTTCCTGTGGCTGCAAGGATCAAGTTGAAGACCCTCTGCATAGTCCTCAAGGCTTTCTGGGGCCAGGGACTGCTATACTTCCAACATTCTCTTCCAAAACATGTTCCTTCTCGAGCTCTCTGCTAATCCACCTCCCTCTCTGAGGGTCAGACGCGTCTCCAAGCAGAGAGTTGGGGGCAGAGCTATCTCTTCGGCTGGGGCCTTCCTCTGGAACAGCCTCCCTGCTTCTCTCAAACTCGGGCAGAACCACCTCTAGTTTGGGAAACAACTCAAGACCTTACTTTTTGCTTCTACTTTCTCTCTTCCTCTCCCCTGCTGATGCACCTGACTGCTGCGTGCAGTGGTCACCCTCTGAACTCGGGCCTGCATGCCCAGTTGCCCTCACACTGCCTCCGGACTCCACAGCCTGAATGGTCTGTATCTGCAACCCCACTGCCTCGTCTGTCTGCTCTTATGAGCCACCCGCTGGCTGCACTTGTGAGTTCAATGTACTTCCCCCTTTCCCTCCCCCCTGGCACTTCTCCCCTTCCCTGTTCCCACACTTGCGTAATCTGAATGACACAAGGCCTAGTAAGATTGTTATTTTGTCCTCCCTTTGTTTCCCTCTCCTTGTCTTGTCACGCCTAGAAACACTTGTGTACAGGCACGTTATAAATGCACCTCATATCATATCATATCAAATGTTATCATATCATATCATATCCATAGACACCCGCGGGTCTACTACAACAACAGCAACACTTCCCTGTGCCCGATGCTCATGTCCATACTATACAAAATACACCAAGAATAATCGCAACTTCTACAACAAGCCCCACAGGTGCAGTTGCCGGGCCCGTACAGTGCCCCAACCCAAACTGTACCACTGAATCAATCATATAGCGCTCCTATGCCCATAAGCCATGCCATCCCAAATGGGACTGTGGCACCTTTCAGGGAGTGAGTGTACTGGGAGGTAACCCTTTTATGTTCCCACAAACCAACACATGTCCTGACAAGGACAGCCCACAGTGAGGTCTTGCATGCCTGATCCTGTCCATAACTACCCATCCTGATGAGGAACCCTTGGCAGGGTCTGAGATAGGAAATAAACGATTAATCTTTATGGTTGACACGGGTGCCACGAAATTATGCATTAGTGAAGGATATTTCCCGTTATCAGGTGAAACTCTTGACACGCAAGGTGTCTCTGGGGCTGTGCAAATGGTTCAGTTTACAGAAGATGTAGCCATCAAGATAGGAAGAAAAGTTGTGTGTGCACCTCTATTATATTCAGAAACCTTCCTTGTGAATTTGTTAGGGCACAAACTCCTCGGCAAATTAAACATGACTATTTCCTTTACAGATCGGGGAATAATATGAGCTACTTCAAGGATGTATGCTTTTAATGCTTTTAGAGCAATGGTGATAATACAAGAAAGGGGAGGGGTGGTGGTGGTTTGCGGCTTTCCCGTTGACTCTGATATATTTGTGTATGGGATCACAGTTTTACATGATGCACTGCCCCAAATTGGTAAGGCATGTTGGTGAATACCATCTGATTTCTTCTTCAGGCACCTTGTGACCCTGGAGCTTGTGGCAGGGACGATACTCTCACTGGACTTGGACAGGTTGGTAGTGACAGCGAAAAGGATTGTTGTATTGGGAATTGATTCAGATGGGTGTGAGTGGTGCACTGTGTTGTATGTTGAGCTGACAGTACCCCTAAAAGAAATAACAGATGCAGAATTGTTTGAGGATTGGGTTGATGATGGGGAAATAGTGATGGCTATTTGCAACCCCAGTGAGATTATGGTTCTATACAGTAGGGTACAATGTTCTTTGATGGCCCGATGGCCCTTGTCACGCCACCCTCCTTCACTTAGAAAGATCTAGAACAGGTCCCTGAGAGGCTGTGGACAACCAGTCCCCATGATCTAGGGCTTCTGCAGGGAGTGGCACCCGTACGAATCACACTCAAGCCAGGTGTAGTGTTACCTTGTGTAACACAATGGACCTCATTACAGGTCGGGCGGTCCGGAAATAACAGTGGCGGTAAACCTGCCACCACTGTTAATTCCGTACCGCCCGATCCCGACTCCTGCAGGCGGGAGGTGATGTTCCTGCCAGGTCTGACCTGGCGGGTATAACACTGCCCGCCTGCAGGCGGACGTGGAAACACCAGCACCATCACGAGATGGTGCCGGTGTTTCCACTTCCCCATTCCCATTGAGTCCTGTGGGACTCAATGGGAATGGGGATTTACCGAATTCCGCCTCCCTAATTCCCGGGACACCAGGGTCGTAATGCCCTGGTATTTCCGGGAGTCACAGAGGCGGAATGGTAATACGAGTCCAGCGGTAACCAGGCGGTTTTACCGCCTTGGTTACTGCCGGACTCGTAATGAGGCCCAATATCCACTGTCTAAAGAAGCAGAGGAGGGAATACAAGATACCATCTCTGCACTCCAGAATCAAAGGATTATCGTGCCCTTGAAGCGTCTCTTGTGCTACATGGGATTACCAATAAAGATCTCAGACCAAATAACCGGACAGCCTCAAAGAATATGGCAAAATACTACTTTATTCTCAATTTAATAAAGCAGGGTCAACTGGCAGACATCTGACTAATATTTGCACACTCACACAAACTTCATTACACAGAGGTTTTATATCCCAATATGCGTGATCTATGACATCATTATGCGTGATCTATGACATCATTCTGCGTGCCAAACAGTAAAACCTATCAACAGGAGTGATTGGTTAGGGGAACATATCTACTTATATAATACATATGGGTTAGTACTTAATTGGCTGTCTCTCATTTGTGAGGCACGCCTCAAACTATCTCTAAACTACATTACAAACCCAAACTTCCTACTCAAAGTCTTAGACAAAGTGGCTACTAGCCAATGTCAGACTTTCTTAGAAGCCACATTGGTATTGCACCACAAGCAATCTGGGTTTAGAGCCCATCACAGTACAGAGACAGTACTGTTAGACCTGCAGACTAACATACTTGAGTGCCCGGACAAGGGGAAAACTGGCCTCTTAGTCCTTCTTGATCTGTCCACAGCATTCGATCTGCTTGATCATGATAGGCTGCTATATTCTTTGAAAGAAACAGGGAATTGTGCTCCCCAGGCCGCCAGTTGGATTCTATTTTGTTTGTCTAATAAAAAATCAACTGTGTGCTGGGAGAATGCCTCTTCTAAATCAGCTCCTATTATCTGTGGCATTCCTAAGGGGGCCTGTATCTCACCAACTTTGTTTAATTTGTATATTAGTCCTCTCTGCAGTCTTTTAAAATCTCTGGGAGTCTTTTTTACCAACTAAGCAGATGACATACAGCTGGTCCTGGAAATCAGTGGGAACCACGAAGTCGACACGAAGAATCTCAACAAAATCTATGGGATCATTGAAAGGTGAATTTCGGAAAATGTGCTCTGTTTCAACGGAGTTAAGACCGAACTTTAGTTATTTGGAAGTGATCAGGCTAGAGCAAGATTAGGGTCAGAGTACTCATCTTTTAGTATTAAGAATTGTAACTTTCCAGTGACTGAGAAAGTTAAAACATTAGGCGTACTTCTTGTCTCATCACTGAATGATGAAACTCAGTCCAACTACATCCAGAAACTGCCAATACCATCTGAAACTGCTAAAGAACATTAAACCTTTTATTTCTGAGGTAAATTGTTCATCGGTGGCATGAGCTATAATTCTCTTGCGTCTCGACTATTGCAATGCTTTGCTTATCGGGGCAAGTAAAAAATACCTGCATCGACTTCAGACAATCCAAAATGATGCAGTCCGCATTGTTAAGCGAATTCCATGACACGAGCACATTGCTGCCACTAGTCAATCACTGCATTACCCGGTCCATGCTCGGATCCAGTTTAAGACCACCTTGGCAGGTTGCCCCATAGACCCACTGATTGATTGGCATTACCACCCAACCATGGACTTTCAGCTTGGCTAGAAGCATATAAGCAAAACAAAATCCAGGTGCGTGAGGCAGGTCAGATTACTCTCCACTTTCCCAGTTAGTCTATCATCTCTCATTAGTCTGACAATAAGCCAATGTTTCCTGTCTGCAGTTGATCTTGGAGCTCGCTCTCTGTTATGGGACATTTAAGGGAGTGTAAGCGCATCACTATCTTTGTTCACAGTTTAATGAATAGCCCTTGTTTTCGCCTTCTGAATCACGTGTGAGGAGACCACAAATTCATCCATTTTGACCTCTTATTTACTGCTATTTCATCCAATTATGCTGGGTATCATTGATCCTTTTGGCCTCTAGAGACGTGCTCACTTCATCTTGTAGGAGCCTTATCCTTTGTTAATTGTGGAAGACTTGGCTCTTGCAAATATTTTCTTCTTCTGTAATCTAATAGAGATATGTAACACGTCCATGATTTATCCATCTGCCCCCTTTTGTGCTTTGCAGCTTTTCCTTGAAATAGCATATTTGATCCCAGGGCAATAGACTCCTCTTTGTTTTGCAAACAAAACTAGCTCTCCAACATCTCTTGACTCTGCAGCCGTGGTCTGTTTCTAAAGTAGCTGAATTGAATCTTTGCACAAGTCGGCATCCATTTTTCATCATGGCCTTCCCTGTCATGTTATATTTCCCTCTACAGCAAGCTTCTATATGTTTTAGCTACCTTACGTTGCTGCATATTTTTACTTATTAATCAGCAAGATACTTTGTCTTCTTCGTATATGATTACTTTATCATTTCTTCATACATGTTTCTCTTGTTGCTTCAGTTACATCGTCACTCTTAAATATTTTCATATCGTTTCAGTATGGCCTTGTATATCTTCTTCATGACATCACTCTGCCCACGTCAAATTTCACTCCAGAACTACATGATTTCCAATGGTGCATGCTGAAATTCTTTCCCAAGACATCCTTCTACTTTCTTAGTGCAAGGACACATTCAATATGGTTGTCTGAGTGCATATTGTCTTTCTTACACTCGATGCAGTATAGACATAACACATGGAATCCTGTATAGGGCTCTTCTCCAACTATTCCAGTATGATGGCATTGAGGGAGCGGGAGTTAGGGATAATGGGGTCACTTGCTCCTCCACACCCTCCAACTCTCCATGCAACACGGCTATATGCCTGATATAAAAGGCAAAAGTGGAAAATTGGAGAATGATCCAGGATCTCTGCACCTTGAATGACATTGTAAAGGCAGAATGTCCAGTAGTTCCTAACCCTGCAACAATTTTTTGCAGCATCCCAAAGCAAGCAACACATTTATCTGTTGTAGTGTTGAAGAACGCCTTATTTTCCATACCCCTGCACCCAGGCTATGAATACCTGCGTTTGCACATGGCGGAAAGTGGTTTGAGTGCACAAGATTACCACAAGTGATTTATGAATCCCCTAGTAACCAAATTTTACATGCAGATTTAGGGAACATCCAAGTGCCCAGTACTATAATCCTATATGTGGACGATCCCCTAGTGTGCAGTGACAATTAACAACAGTGTCGAAGGGGCTCTGTCACTCTCTTGCAGCTGTTAGCATATAATGGGTACAAGGTAGACAAAGCAAAGTTACAATACCGCCTCCAGAAAGGTCTTTACCTGGGACAATTGATATCTGCCCATAGAAAAAAAAATAATACCAGAATGGGCTGCATCTGTGCGCAGTGCTCCCCAACTTAGGACGGTTCAAGAAATGCAGAAGATTTTCGGATTATGCAGTTGCTGAAGAGTGTGAGTCCTAGATTATGCTGCATACACCAGGCCCTTGTTTCAAGGTCTGAAAGAGGTGCAAAAAAGTGACAACAAGATTACATGGACAGAGGACATGCTCACTAGTTTTGATGAATTGAAAAAGGTTATTTCTTCTGCTCCAGTGTTAGCAATACCTGACTACACACACGAGTTCTATTTTTTCTCCCATTCAAATGGCCAGATGACAACTGCAGTACTGTCACAGAAGAGCACTGTGGGCCCCAAGCCATTGGCCTATTACAGCGGAGTGTTACACTCAGTTATACAAGGACAGTTCCCTTGCGATCAGGCGCTTGCCGCTGCTGCATTCACAATTGGGAAAAACTCCACTATCACTATGGGGTGTTCCGTCATATTGTATGTGGAGCATGCATTGTTTGCCATTTTAGAACAGTCTAAATTCACCTTATCCATGCAGCAGGCATCCACATATTAGATCATCTTGTCCAGCCCACACATTCACATGGTGTTGCACAAGACAGTAAACCGTGCTACTTTTCTGACAGATCTCTGTACTGAAGAAGACCTCGCAAGGCATGACTGAGTAACATTTGATGAGGAGGAGGACATACCAAAAGCAAGAGACAGTCTGCTTGAGGGGGGAGAAGGGCTTTTTGTTGATGGTTCAGCAACGGTTGTGCCAGGGACAGGCCTGAGACATACTGCTGTGGCAGTTGTCCGCCTAGTAGGTTACACATGCCGTGTGCCAGTCCACCCATCACCAGATCAGAATCCTTAAGAGGGTTATGCCCCTGATCCCGGTAGCCCTCCGCCCCCCTGTGGTAGCCGCGTTAGTCCTCACACGACTGGACTATTGCAATTCACTCTATCTGTCTCAACCTATCGGCCTCATCCATCGCCTTCAGCATATGCAGAACCTGGCTGCTAGGCTGGCTACTGGCTCCCCTTATGGTGCCCATATTACACCAGTGCTTCACCAACTGCACTGGCTCCCGGTGAACCAACAAATTCAGTTTAAATCTCTGTGTATTGTTCACCGGGCTATTCACGGTCAGGGTGCTGAATTTTTGCAGCTTAAATTCACCCGATACTGTCCGGACCGGAACCTCCGCTCTGCTACTTCTAACCTGCTCACTGTCCCCAGGTTTAACCGGGCAAGGCTCGGTGGTAGAGCCTTCTCTGTTGCCGCGACCATACTTTGGAACAGTCTCCCTGAACCTCTTAGGGCCACTGTTAACCATCTCGGATTCAGAAGAGCGTTGAAAACCAATCTGTTCTAAGCCTGACCACTCCACTGGCCTTCTCTGACTGGGTAGCTTCCCTTCTAGCGCCATGATGCCCTTGGGCGAACGCACACTTTACAAATGCTAATAGCATAATAACATAACATAACATGCACTATTCCACTCAAGTGGCAGAGCTTATAGAGCTTATTAAAGCACTTCTCTTCGTGTCCCAGGGGTAGACATGGAGAGGGATACAGTCCAACATGCAGCATTATTGGATAAATTGATCAAAGCCCTTTTGCAGCCCACCGTGATGGTAGTGGTTAAATGCACCACCCATTCCAATGACACAGATGAAGTTTCACTCAGCAACGCTGCAGTGGATGCAGCCACCAAACACGTCGCTTAACTCCCAGCACCCTTTATCTCTGAATATCCAGTCACATCACGGGGATGAAAGCAGTCGCCAGCACCTTTCACTTCACTCCCCATAGCACAAATCATTGAAATACAAGGTCAAGCCCCACAAGAAGAGAAGAATTTGTGACAGAAAAGAGGATGTACACAGTCCCTTACCAGTTTATTATGATGGCAGGAAAGTATGGGTAAAGTTGTCATGCCACATGAATTATTGATGGTCGCCTTCAAGCATCTGCACTATCCTTCTCATTTGTCAAAGCAGTGCATTGCTGCAGACATACAAGAGTCTTGGTTTGTTCACAATACATATGATTTAGTATATTATTGTTGTTTTTGAGTAAAGTATTATTTTCCTATTTTAGTTTTTTTCAACATATTTTTGGTTCTTTCTTTTTGCATATTCTTTCTCTTTCTCTTTTCATTTGACAATGCCAGTAAAGTTGCTTATTGATGTGCCGGTTTCTAATATACAAAATGCGACCAATGACAAATATATTTCCATGTTTTTTCCTTGTGTGTACGTGATGCATTTCACACTGAAAATATTTTGTGTCTTTATATTTGGTTTAGAGCTCTATTAAGTCTGTAATTCTATATGTTTGGAGCATATAAAAGGGGGGGATATCCAAGGTAAGTGTACAAGGGGCAGGTGTACATATCAGAATGGCGATAAAAAACACAATACAGGTAATTCATACTAATACACCACCAGATGGGCACGTGATATTACAAAAAATGAATACTTTTTTACCAGATGCAAACTTACATGTGCCAAATGCAAGCATATTACAAAGTTTCAAAAGACACTCTAGGAAGAATAATGATGAGTATAGAGATGTAGGTTTTGATATGATAGAAGATGTGCACCACCCAGATATTATTAACAGTTGGTAGGCATACGTGAGCTTGGTGGGGAAATAGAGGGTAATTGGGAGTTGTTGTATTTGCTCCTTAATACCACACATGTCAGGAGCACACAGACCACAAGAGGTTCCATTTTTGGATGCTCAATGTCTTGTCCATCTAGCACTAGGCAAATTGCAAAGCACATTCCAAGAGCACAGTATACGCCTTTTGATAATGGATGCAGAGGAACAGCAATGTGCCTGCAACGCCAGAAGTGTACATTGTTTGCAAAGACCATACATTCAGCTAGAAGGCAGTGAGATTTTTTTGCCAATTGGTGGGAAGAGGCTTTGCTCAACTGTATGGAAGGATGACTTATAGGACTGAAAAAAGAAGTGATTCAGAGGGTGTACAAAGCATTTCAAGAATACTGGGGGAAGCACATGGCAAAGCTAGCATGGGTTGAAGCAAAAGAGAAGCCGGTGAAGGTGCAGAAACAGGAAGAATATCAATTGTGCTTCTATAATGCAGGCAATGTCTCTGTGGGTACCAATGACAAGTGCAATGTGACAAAAACATTTCAGATCTCAAGAAAGCAACAGCTGCAGTGATGGATACTTAAAGGGTATGTGGCCAGCAGGCATTCTTGCCTCTCTCAGCATCATGGAGGGGCGTATGTTCGCTGACCACAGTGTGCTCAGCTCTTCCTGTGATCCCAGAAGGGCACCTTATCATGAAACCAGGGAGCCTGGGTACCCCCACATCATCACCAGAGCCCACTGCTTCTGCATCCCAACTACAGCCTCCTGTCTTCCGAATTCTGCCAGAGAAAAAGTGATACATACTTTTAAAGAGGAAGAAAAGGTTTATCTGTCGTCAAACTCAGCTCAATTGCTCAAAGAAATACCTGATCAATACAGACTGTACTGTAAAGAAGAGACATCTTTTGCTTCTCTGTTGGTGCCAGCGATACAAGCAGCAGCCAATGATTAATTGCTGCAAATAGTTAGATACAAACTGATACAGCTGGTGAATGACATGGAACAAGGCTTCAATGCGATTAAGGATGAACTGAGAGCCATCCGGTTGATGACGCTGCAAAACCGGTATTTGCTCAATCTGCTCATAGCCATGGAAGGATGAGTTTGTAAAGAAATCAGAGAATCCTGCTGCACTTGCATGCCCCGAAACGATGTGGCAAATGGCTCTCTCACACAAATAATAGAGGCTGTGCACACCCTTGGAGAACATATGCAGACAGAAGCTGGAATACAGAAGAGTGACTGGTTCAAAGATCTTTTTTCATGGGCAGCATCGTTGATGGGAGCAATTGTCAACATGCTAGATCAAGTGGTGCTGTTCGTGTGGGTGGTTTTCTGCACGTGCCAGTTGGGACTTCGATGCTGTGCTAAGGTGATTCCTAATAGTGCAACGATGATGGTTTTAATTGGGGTAAGCAGTGCACCTTGTGGTACAAAAGATGGGCAGGTACAAACAGGTGACCCAAATAAGCCACACATATTAGAATACTACAACGTATTGATCCCTCTGGAACAGTTACTATGGCCCCACCTCACCCCAAAAATTATGTGCAACACTGGGAAGATCTAGAAGGAGATGGGGGCTGTATATATCTTCCCTGTACCCCGGGGAAGCATGCTCAAGCTGGAGAAAGGTTGCGCTCAGTATGTAGAGTGTGGGAGCCTAAGAAAGGTACATGGAGGTATGAAGGGGCTGAGAGGATAGTAAGAGAGTTTGTTAATACAGAATTAACTAAAGGATGGAATGTTGGGAAGCAAGGGTGAAAGTCCCAGGCCACTGCAGCGATTTAGGACAAAGCAATTGTAGAAGGAAACGGTGCAGGACAGTTGTGAGATTGAAGGGGGACCCACACAAAGAAGTTACATTTTGATGGAAATGTAGCAAATTGTAATTTTAGAACCACGTGTGCAGCGAAATCCTATTTTAGAAGGTAGACCCCATTTTGAATTGAGGCCTAGTTCCATCGCTGTGCTAGCATGCTCATATTTAGTCCAGAAGGTTTGAAGGGTGTGCATGCATTCTTCATTCGCAGCCCTGACAGCTTTGCAGAAGGTTAATTTCCTGAACACACACACAGTCCTTTATTGTATCTTATCCGTATTACATGCAGCCCAGAAGGAATGTGCCCTGCAAGGCCATGAGAGATCTGGAATGGATAATTGAAGAAGCTATACAATCAGAACTGGGGCGGGACATTAGGCATCCACTGGTTCTGATTGTCAAGTTATAGCAACCTAAGACCCCCAAGCCCAAGACATAAGCATTTGAGTAAACTGATAAACCCAAGACCCCTGGTCATAAAGCTGTAAAGTGACCAATTGATCAGGAAGATCAGAGAACAGGAACTTGTTGCCCCCACCATCAATTCACGTGAGTTTTGCCGCTAGGTGCCAGGGTAGAATGTAACACATTTATGCCTCAGGTGGGAAAGTTAGGGAGGTGTCGGCCTATCTGGTAAAAGAGCAGAAGTTCATGTAGATCTAAAGATTTAACATGACCTCCAAAGTAGCTGCCTCGCTCATGCCCTCGGTACCATGTGTTCTGTAGAACTGTGAGATAATGAGTTATTTGTGTAACCCAATTGTTTTATATTTCGCTGATGAAAGAAGAATATACCCACTCGGAAGAAGATGGACAGAAGATGCTGGGACCAATCGCCAGGCATCCCATATGGAGCAGGCTATATGTGTATAGGGTCTAACCAACCAGCCACCTGAATTTGTAACCTATGTGATGTACGTCATTGGTGATACTGTGTATCATTTAATGCTACTGCTCATCCTGTTTTCATCTGAGCACTCGGTGGCAGCAGAGTTCTTTGGTGGTGCGCACTTGTTTTTCATAAGAATACACCTTGTTTTCCTTGCAAGAGGTGTGCAGGGCCTTTTCCCCTAGTGGGTTGTATTTTTTCTGGTTTGAGCGTTGAGTGGTTTTCCACCATTTTTAATATTCATGTGAACGTGCCTTGCTGACTTGCCCATTTTAGTATTCTTTACTGTAGCTTCTCATCTTTTTAGGCTGTATTGTGTCACAGCTAATCTGGTATACTATCGTGCCAGGTATTGTGACTATGAAGATCTTATTGGAGGTCTTGATTAGGATTGTGGGTGTGGGTCCCTGACTCACACTTATTCCTTTACCAGTTCTGTCCACCTGGTATATTAGTCTGCCAGGTACTCTGACTATTAGAATCTTCTCAGTGGACTTAATTATCATGGTGGGTTACGGGTCCAGACTCAAACTTAGTTCCCTTCCAATTACGTCTACCTGACTCTCTAGGCTGCCAGGTACTGAGACTATGAACATTTACTTAAAAGCCAACGTCTTGGCATGGGGCCCCAACCCCTCCTTCTTATTCCTCCCTCCTGTTAGCTGTTGTGCCAACTGTCATGGTCTCGCCGGTATCTCTGGAGAGCCTACTGGTAGTCTTGGTTTATCTGCGTGTGCTTTGGGCCTTCACACCTTCCTCCTGCTGCTTCCAGGGACTGCAGAGGCTCCACAACATTTCCCTTGTTCTGGATGGCACCTCTCGGCCTCTCCATGCACTCCAACCTTCCCGTATGGTTGGATACCCAGCCTTCTGCTTCTGTCGGGTTGCCATCTGCCATCTGCCATGGAGGTATTGGGTATGCCTCTGCCGATGGGCAAGCATCCTGCTCCTGATGCTTGTGGCATCCTGGTTCTTCCACTGCTACTGGGAATCGATTCTCCTACTTCCTTGTGGGAGGGTCTCCCCCTTCAGAAAGTCCTTCTTCCCTTTTTATGTTGGTTCCACGTTTGATTGATACAAATTGACTGATTCGCTTGAAACTATTCTCTGGAGTAATCCACATTACTGTACACCTCTTCTTCGCCACAGTGTTAAGGTGTTCCCTATTCTTTCTCGTCTCAGTGTTTCCCCGTGAATTATCTATTTTGCAGACATACATGGAAGTGTTGTGTGGGTTACCTATTTTCTGTAGAGGATAACAGTGTGAAGGAGGATGGAGTACATGGGGACTATACAGTGTTCTCCGTGGATTGTCCTACCTTGTCCCATAGGGGTTTTCCCTCCCCATGTGATCCTCCCATGGGGCACCACCCCCAGGGCGACTATTGGACTGTGTTTGCATCTCCCTGGCCCCATGGGAAGATTCCTCTCCTATGGGAGCAGGGATCACATCCATGGATTTGTCACACAACCCAAAACATTCCTGCCCAGGGTCATATATAGAGAACCGGATACTCCATTACATTTGGACTCCACATGGGTCACAGGATCTACATCTGATTTAAATGTTCTGGTCTGAGTATATGCATTATTTGAAGCATGTTTGTAAACCACTGACAATAGCTGAGCAGTTAGTTGGCATCAAAGCATTTGGTTCAGAGTTACTTGCCAAGGACAGTATCTGCAGGACAACTGGCCATGTGAAAAAGGTGCTTTGAATTGTCATTGAATGGAATGCAGCTGTAATGAACATTCAAACCTGGACCCTTATGAATGTACTGTATAATGCTTTCCTGCCTCTCGGCTTTTGTCTTCGGTAGGAAAAAACCTACAATGTATTAAACTACAAACTTTCCTTTCTCACCACATTTTTTTCATAATAACCAAGGGGTAAAAAAATAAAGTCATGCTAAGTCTTCAGTCAGTGGTAAGGCATCAACAAATACTTCCACTGGTCATAAAACATCCTCTCCTCCAGCCACATCCCAACCAAAACACGAAACGAACACGACTCCAATTGAAACCAGTAGAAATGACATCCGTTCCGCTTACAATGTACACCTTACAGACATGCCATGATAACCAATTCCACTCTTGAAAAACAAATAATGTACATTAGCACACGGGGACGGGGGCGCAGCCAATCAGATTCCACAGAACGCGGCCTGAAATCTCTGATCTCAGCCCGCGTCCTATGGAACCCGTAGGCTGCCTGCCCACCACAGGCAGCCATTTATTTTAATTTGTTTAAATATTCCCCTAAACCCCCCTCCCGCCCCTGGTGATGGTGGCACTAGCCGCCTCTGGTAGTTGCTCCCCGCCATCCTGAGCTCTCCAGTTTGCCGCAGTGGAAAGGGAAGAGGGGCTCCGTATGGAGCCCAGCCTTCCCTTTCGATGGCTGCCATATTGGGAAAGGATTTTTCCCTTGTTAAAATGGACGTGCGTAGCATCTCGTTGAACGAAACAAAATGTTTCTTTTTTTAGCACCACGGGCTGCAGCTTTTGTAGCCCATGGTGCTAATGGCCATAACACCCAATCCGGCACACCAGATCGGGTATTAAGGCCACATTACAAATCCAGGACAACAATCACTAGAATGCAATAAGTACAACATTCATGATGCTTCAGCTCCTCGCCTCTCCTCCCTCACATCACCACCAAGGCAGGGAAAGGTGGCCACACCTCTCACACCAGTACATAGTTGTGATAGACTGAAAAGCAAGCCTTCTGACCCATTTGATCATGCAAGGTGGGTTTCATGATTACTTACAATGGCAGGATCTCAATGAGATTATGGAGGCATAATTGTGGCACTATGGTTTAATGAAACAGTCATTTAAGACAAGAACAAAGAAATTATATGTCAAAATGTCATTCTTAAATGTACACTGTTTTTAGTCTCAAGGAAGGCATACTTCAACAGTGGCTAGTCACACTTGACCCTCCTCACTGAACACTGATTAAGTGTTTTTCATTGTCCAGAGTGGGGCTGCCGTTCTGCCTATGCTGAAGCAGTTTCACAGCTGCTGATGGTGTCTATGGCACCATTTTACTTGTGTCACTCCTGCTGGGAGAAACATTAGTGTTGGTCATATTGGAGGGAAAACAATGGGCCTCATTCCGAGGTTGGAGGTAACCATGGAGTAAATAGCTCCATGGTAAGCAACCATGGAGCTATTTACTCCATGGAAATCCGGCATGGTGAATGGAGTAATTACCGGTCCATTCCAAGGTTGGAGGGACCGGTAAGTCCCCATTCACCATACCGGTTCCCCATCCCCATTCCTGCCCCCATAGGGCTCAATGGGAATGGGGAAGGAGTAAATTACGGCACCGTAAATTACAGTGCAGTAATTTACTCCAAGGTCACATTGCGGGTCCCGTTATTTACTCCTGCTAAAAGCAGGAGGTAAAGAGGGACCCGCAAAGGGAACTCGGACTACGGAGGTAAGTGTTAACGGTCACCGTTGCCATTAACGGTGACCGTTAACCCTTACCTCCAGCCTCGGAATGAGTATTGCCCATGGGATGTCCTCATGATAGTAAGCAAAACCATGATTCTGCTGCGGTCAGGAGATTGTGCTCAGAGAGTAGGTGAGGAAACGTTCTCTTTTTATAGGAAAGCTGTGGTCAGGGCGACCGAAATGCAGCTTGAGTCTGGGGGCAAAATATAATAATGCCAGGCATAATAAATATAATAAAGCCATGTAGGCCCCAACAAGGTCAGCTCCACATTACTTAATCTTTAAATGCTTCGTGATTTATTTGAATCGTCACATCCAATGTGATGGGCTCTTCTTTGATTTTCCACAGATCTGGATCACTAGAAGCTGACATGCATGCTTAAGTGCTAGTCAGACCATGTTTCATGACATGTGCTTGTACATTGCTGTTGTCCCCAAGGAGCAATCCTTCTTTTATGTAGCCCACTGAAATGGCATCTTGCATATGCTGCATATGATAGTTCCTTCCTGACACTCACAGTCCTCCCCAATGGCAGGCTGAAGAGCTTCCGGGCCCATGAGCAGGTGGACAGGTTCCAGGCCACGCCCTAGATGGCCCCAAACCCAATGGAAACTCCACAAGGAATGCCCGTGTGTGCCTTGCCCCTCTGGTCTGGGGGAACACCTTTGTTCTCCTGCATCTGTTCCTCTTCCATCACCTCCTGTTATCTTGTCAAGTGTCTATTCAGATTCGTCTCCAATCACGTACTTGTAAGGAAGCATGCATGCCATGCTTTGAACAATGGAACAGACAATCTGATCAGCTTTATTTTATTTATTTGTTTATTGTGTGATGGCCAGTACAACAAGTGTAGAAACCTTTCACACGCTACATAAAAAGAAAGAGTAAACAATTCATCATACTAAAACATGTAAGTAGCTACATAGAATTTATATGTCTTTAAAGGTTTTCAATTTTTTCCCCAGTAAGATTTTCAAGAAGTGACATAATGATGGAAACAAACTTTGCTGGGTGTCCCACATCAGTCTGTTCCCAAAGAATTAATTTTGTCGGCACAAAAGTTCCAAATGAGTGGATTCTAACCTCACATAAAGCTGAACAATCCATCACAAAACGTTTTAAACTTTCCCACACACAACAGTTCCTACAAAACCTGCAACTGAGATCCCTGAGAGAACGATCCCACTTGCCTAGCCTTTACAACATTAGTAGCTGATTAAGGCAGAAAAGCAAGTACATATCATGTAACGTTGGGCATGGAAAGTTATGGATGTATTTCGAAACGTCTTCCCTTTTTGCATTAAACTTCGTGTATTCTCCCTAAAGTGAATAAGTGCCCAACGAGTCCATGGTTTCAGCCCAATCATACCTGAACAGCTTTCTTTTGACTAAGGCTGTGTTATTTGTGAGTTCTTACGTAGAGGAACCTATGAGTCATAGGGTTTTGGACAGCTGCATTTTGAAGTCAGTTATGGTAGAACCTGAACTACATGTCTGATTTGCGCCACAACTCTGATGAAGTGAGTTGTTTGGTGGATTTAGTAGTTTTGCAAACTCTGCCAGGTTTCTCCACATAGCTCTAGCAGCTAAGGAGATTAGGCAAAAAGCGGGTCTTAGTACTGCATTGGGTGCTGAGTTGACCAATCCCCGAGTTTTTTTTCAAAACATGTCCTGCATTGTATTAAGGTAGGTCCACATATCAAACAGTGAAATGTCTAAGCCATACAGCACCGTTGGTTCAACCTTAAGCTGGTTATATGATAAAAGAGGTCTCAAGGAAAAACAGTACAACTGTGAATAAATCTGCTTCAATTTGATCAGCAGTGAAGCAAATTTGCTTTTTAAAGAGGGTTTCCAACCCTCCCACAAACTCTTGTTAGAAACATCATAGCAGAGGTTTCTCAGTGATTGCACTCACTCCAGGAGGTTTTCCCCAACTTTCCAGAGAAAGCATGTTGGGCTTCTTTTTGTTGTGAAAACAATAACTTTGGACTTCTGTCTGTTAATTTTAAGGTTATTTTCCACTGCATAATTAAAGAAAAGAGCCAGCTTCCTTTGCAGACAAATAGGAGAAAGAAGGAATAATACTATGTCGGCTGTAAAGGCAAGCCAGTCGAGCCTCACTGTGCCCAATTTGACAGGATTAGTTGTTCCCGCTTCCCATACTCTGTTCAGATATACCATATAGAGGTTGAATAGGGTTGGTGCAACGATGCACCCCTGTCGCAGTCCACAAAAGTGGATATGGGATCCGTCAGGCACCCTCCCTGCTTAGCCTTACCCTCAGTGTGGTATTAATATGGAGCAGTGCCAAGAGCTGTACCAGATGGAGCGGAACATACCAAGCAAGGCGTTTTACCCACAGCCTTTTTCTACTTACTGTATCAAAGACATTCAACATGTCTATTGAGGCAATATAGACAGTGTCCTCCTTTTTACAGCAGCTAGCAGGTGAAACATAGTGAATGCGTTTAGTGAGGTCCTCATGCCTGATCAAAACCCAACTTGATAGGGGAACAGCTAATTCAGTGATGCTATTTTTGCCCTTAGTTCCCTCAAAAGCAGTGTAGCAAAGATCTTGCTTGAGGAGTCCAGTAGAGCAATTGGCCTGTAGTTTTTTGGGTCAGCTTTGTCTCTTTTCTTATAGATGGGTATGACAAGAGATTGTCTCCACATCTCAGGAATTCTAAGTGTAGTAGATACATGGTTGAATAGCTCCTATAGGGATCGCAGCAAGGCACCCAGAATTTTTATAATTAATACCGGGGGAATGTTGTCTGGACCCGGCGCACTAGAGGATTTTTCTTTGGGCCAGTTGCCCATATGATGTCTTGATCATCCCAGGTGTAGGTAGTCTGATCCCCTCCTATGCCAACCATGGCAGTAGGTGTGTCTTCCCCCTTTGGCAGGGAGTATTTATCACACAGGTAGCTAACCCATACCTGCAACTTGATGCTGCATACCATAACATCCTCCACCCCTTGATTCTACCACCCATTAATGACCAAAGTTCTGAATTATCACTGTCAATAAGGGTTCTGATAAATTCTTGGTTCTCTCTTACGTGAGATTCCCGTCTAAGTAGCTTCAGGGTGAGTTTATACACTGCAATAATTGGCCTCTTTGCTGCGTCATATGCAACCACCCCGTTAGTATTTGATGGTAAAGCTTTAAGCGCTTTCCTCTTTACAAGCCTAGCCTCCCACACCCTTGGGTCATAGGCGTGCTGGTGCATTTACCCCCCACCCCCATGTAGTTGGCCTCTGTTTGTGAGACATCTCATGCTTGTGTGCAATATTTGATTATAGTTCTCTATGTTAAGATTTCTCGCTGCGGTTCCAATTCAATCATCACTTCTTCCCATCCCTTCATGAAGGTCCTACAAGCCTTGGCATTCCAGTGTACCATTAGGCCCTCCTAGTTGGTGTGATGAAGAAGGCTCAATGCTCAAGATGTAACGGTGTAGTTGGAAGGCAAATTGTCAGGAGTATTGGGGAGTGAGCAGAATCCCCTTTAGTCTGAGGTTCGCACAAGCTGACGATGTGTGAAGAAATGTAGAAGTGATCAATCAACGATCTCCTTGGGCTACTACACCACATGTAGAACCCATTAACGGCCTGTACCCCCCCATGCAAGCATACATGCATATCTCAACTGGTGAGGAACTGATCCCAAAGGAAGCTGTATTGGTCGTTTTCTTAACCGACCACTTCACAAAAGGAGTGACCTCTTAATCCCTGAACATCAATGCATGATGCGTGAAGGTTCCCTGCCAGAATGACATGTTGGTTGTGATCTGTCCCTAGCCATGCAGGGTATTCAGCTAATGATGGGCAGTCAGTGCTATGTTTGCATGATTCCAATATACATTCACAACCAAAACGTTTTCTTTTAGGTGCGGAAAATAGATGTTAATGGCCATCAAGTCAGAGGACTTTGCTGAAACCTCAAAGTGCCTGCAGTCTCAGTTCAGGTCTACTGTGACAGCCAGTCCCCCCTATGGCCGGCCTTTTACTCCTCCACTTACATTGTTGCAATACATGTGATAGCCTTCCAGTTCAAAGGCATGCAGGGACATGGTTTCTTGGGGCAAGATCATGTCTACCAACTTGAAAGATTTAACATAAGTTCTGCTTAGCTTCTGAAATCAACACAAGTTCCATGTTACCACAGGCAGCGAGCCTGATTGGTCTGATTGGTTTTCAATTTTTTAAACATCTCGATTGCGGCCTCAAGCCAAGACCAGTCCTCCGTTCCTGCTCTTGTGACAGCAAGCCTCAATATGGTGCATGACGTAACAGGTTCCTGCAATGTTGTTTTCTGACGTGGATTCAAGAAGTCCTCATCGAACCTTTGATTTTGCAGTTTAGCCACGTTGTACCCTAGAGTGTTGAGGATTTCCCGATTATTCTACAAGGTTTGCTCTATCAGGTTAGTAGCAAAGTGGCACACAGAGCTCTACGCTCCATTTTTGGGGAAGGCTACCCTGTGGATGTCGTCTGAGCGCAACACACGAAGTACAGGAATTGCAAGGAATCCCTTGATCATTTGGCCCCTATTCATGTGGAGTTGGCCACATGTTTGCGGGATGATAGATCAGCCCATAATAGTTCCTTGAAATGTGTCACAAATTGCTTGCAGTGTAACAGCTGGCAAGTTCTGGTTCTGCATGGTTTTCGTGGAAGATGTTGTAGAGTCCTGGATATGTTGGACCTGCAAATTCACCTCCACCACCGACTGCAATAATTGAGGAGTGCTCTTGTCTTCCTCATTGATTATCGTTTGTTCCATTGGGTGGGATGATGCTGAGGGCTCTGTGGTAATCGTGTTAGGAGTGCCAAGAAAAGTAGTTATTTTTTATTGCTTTTTTTTACGTTTTCTTGGTGCCAGTGCGCTTAGATACCACATTAGTTTCTGAATGTTCATTGGTAAGTTTATTTTGCCCTTGGCACCTGCCTGCTTTGACAGAGCGCTGAAGAATATTTTCGAGTTGTTGCCTCTGTTTCCATTTGGGGCTGGGAGATTTGTGCTCTTTATATTAAAACGCTGTTATCTCCCCTTCCTGTTTTGCCTCTTTATTCTTATCCATCCCTCTTGTACGCTCTGTATTGATGCCTCGGGTGTGTCACTGATTGTGTGAATGTTTGCTTCCGCCACCCCTGCCGGGATTAGCCATGTTGTTTTCCCTTTCTTTTGCACATGGCTCTGCTGGCGGTGAGGGACTGTCTGGAGGTTCACTGATTCTTGTAGATAATGGTGGGTAGTCGTGAGTAGTCGAGGCAACTTGATGTGGTGTTACACCCATGTTAGGGTCATCATCCACTGCAGTCCTTCTGCCGTCAGGCATCGTTTGCATGCAGAGATTGTACGTTTCTGTCCTTGGACCCCCAGGTCCAGTGAGTTCCACTTCTGGGCGTTATCTGGCACCACCTCTTTGATGTTGTCATATAGCCTCAGAAGTGACTCCAATATGAGGTGGAGGGTTGAAATAGAGGCTGCTCCCTGTGAGTCAATCTGTGTCACAATGCTGGAGTCCCGTTGTAGTGTGATGTTTTTTGGATTAAAGTAGTTGTCGCTATGTAGGTGCTTCAAGATTGGTTGTGTCCTCACCGTGGTCACCGTGGTCATTTGGCCAAGTAACGATCTGTGCAGAGGCCTCGGACCTTGCACTGAGTCATGATCATCTGTTACAGCTTTGCGATGCATCCTCTATCCCCTTAGTAGCCTATGCGGTGGCTTCGTTCCATGATGCCGCCCACGTCATTTCAAAGTTGCTCGAAATATTGGTCCGGCACACTGGTATGTTTGTTATGCGAGATGACGGCATTTGCTGTTCCTTGCCAATCCTTATCCAAGTACGCTCCTGGTTGAAAGAGAGAGCAGCAACATGGTGAAATGTAGCAGGCCTAAAACACTAATTCTTAACTACTAAGATACAAAGGAAACTGTGACCAAACAGAACCCCACTCTCAGGCACTAATAAGAGTTAAAGGAGCTGAGAAGATGGATTCTCTGACAGAGCAGAAGTCTCCAGTAATCATTATCACGGAATTACCACTAAGTAAGTACTCATGCTCAAGAATGTTACCTCTTTATTTCCTGCTTTCCTCCAAGAGTTCAGATAGTCCCCCACTTTCCGCTTGATACATTCCCGTTCCAAACACGTCTCTAACTGATATAATGAAAGGGCTGGGAGTTATCCAGAAGATTGTTTACAAGCTTTGATTATAACCCAGCCTAATGTTGATATAAAAAGAAAAACACGTATTTTATTCACTCTTCACCCAACACTAATAACGAGAAGGTTGTCGGAGCACCTGTGTCCCTGGACCTGCAGCTCTCGGAGCTCTCTGGTTCCTGAAGCCTGTGCCCTGCCCCACATCTTCATCGGATGTAGGGCTGACAGACATAATACATAGTAATAATTCTAGGAGTATCGTACAATTCAAAGATAGCATCCACGCATTTGTGGAGGAAAGTAGTATTAGGAGAAAGACAACATTGCAGTTATTGGTTACATTCAGTCCCACGTTTGTTTTTAGGACTTTCGAAGTAACAGATAATTAAATACCTTTCTAGAATGATGCTTTCAGACTCCATATCCTGTGGATGACCAGCATTTCTTCACCGAGTCTACTCATAACCAGTGTTGGAGAACTAAAGCTGCAGCGATCATGGTTTACTTAGGAGACCATGTGTGGCCTGTTGTGACGCTTGGCAGGCTGGGCACTTCTCTCACTGGGGAAGATGCCTTTAAAAACAAAAGTGACCATCTTGTGCAATGGCGTCCTGACTTGATCATATTTATGTGGCTTCAGCCATATGATGGTTGCCTCTTATGCTTCCCCACTCTTTAATTGCACTCACTGTGGTTGCTCAGCTGCCCCATTCAACCCACCTTCTTCCCAAGCTCTCAGAGCACAGGATAGACTGCACAACAAACTTCAAGCAAAGCTGCCCAGCGAGGTATGAGGCTATGAGCCAGTGCAAACTCCTGGATCCACCCTTCTCCTTGGCTCCAGTTCATTGATTAATCACATCACTGCACGGTGGCTGCCATTGTCCGAATCTTGTGCACTTTTGTGGGCTGTGCTTTAGCTGCTATAAATAATGATTCCAGGCGAGACAGGATCAAAGAAAGACAATGGGGCACAAGTCAGAACTGAGCAGGAAGCTCTGCAGTGCTGGGGACACATAGATAGGGTTGCCAGAAAAGATGCTGCGTGGTGCCTGGGACATCAGATCATGGAGAGTAAAATGTGGATCACAGAAAATAAGTTGCCAATTGCATGGAGGCATATAAACAAAACATTGGAAATACTATAAATGTACCAAACTTCAAGGAAATAAGCAAGCACTTAAAAGCAAAATTCAGCAAATCACTAGCACAACATATCCAGCTTCATTTGCGCCTCCAAAATCGCCACTGGTATACTGCACTATGGACTGAAAGTTCAGTGTGTCGGGACCTGCCATCACAGTGCATCCCACACTTGCGCCCTAGTACTGTAGGAAGGGGCCCCATTGTGTGCATCATCATCTAACTTCACCCCTGGTGTCCCGGCCTTAATCCACACGTCACCCGCCTGATCTCCCACAATTGCAACAAGTAGACCTTTCATGTCTCCCACAGCCAAGGGCCTTCCTACTGTCTGCTTTTCAAAGGCATATATCCACTTCCCAGCCCTGGCAGTAAGGGGCAGGAGCGTTTTGATCAAATTATTCTTATCCATCTGTGCACATAGTACATGATGCACCCTTTCAGGTCCCTTGTGCAATAATGGCAGTTGTGTGACAGCTCCAAACCTTGCTTTCCATCCATCACTTCCGTTTTTCCTTGCTACTGCTACCCGCCCAAACTTGCTCTATAATCGCTCAAGCACAAGCTTTCTACCCTTGGTGTTTTTTTTGGAGCCCCTTGTGCCTCACCTTCCTCGTCCTCGAATTATTCCACAGTGTCCCAGTCTCCTGCCTGTACCTCTTGGTGTGCCTCCTTGTCTGACCTCAATGTCCCATAACCTGCGCTTTCTGCCCCTCGATCTCCACTACTGTGCTTCTCAACACATACATCCTTAATATGGGTGCTAGCCATTCTAATGCCTCCACCTCTAATGCCTCCTCTAACTCTTTCGTGTTTTTGTTTCCCGCTGTGAAATGCTTTTTGGGGTTGGCCAAAATGGGGTTGGGACAGTGGCAGGCGGTGGCACATATGTTGGGTTGGTGTAGCCAGAGACTGGGTGTGTGGTGAGTGGATACAGCTCCACTCTAGGCACGGGCTGCAGCACTAACTCTGGCGCTGTTGTGGTTACTCTATTTGAGGTGGCACCATCTTCGTGCTGGGGCATACACCCAGTGGTATCCTCTACCATCTTCCACAAGTCTAAAATCTCTTTTTGCTTCTGCAGTTGGTTACCGTTATACCTAGCAGTTAGGAATATGCTCATTTGTTCTAATATCACTCTGTGTTTAGTACCTTGATCTGGCCAGGGGTGGGGCATTCCCCCTCGGGTCTCTACCACCCACTGCTTGTGGTACTTCTCTATTTTATCCCTGTACAGTAGCAACACACTACAGATTTACTCCAGTGAAGTCATTACCCCCAATTTACAATGGTATATTCAAAAGAAGATTCTAGTTGTACGTCACACGCAGTGTTATTATAACAGTCACTCCCAGTCCTCCGTTCCCACCTCCCGGTCGCACCCTGTTCAGGCCCCCCCTTTCTCACTCACTCCCACACTCCTCACACCTCAAACTATTTTCACAGGCCCTCCCTCGGTCTCCACCCAATTCACAATAATAGCTCCTCCATCACAGGGTCCCAACAATGCCCTGCGCCCTCAGAGCCACGCCCCGCTTCAAAGAGCAGACAGAAATTCTGTGAAAAAAGGCTCCTGTACACCACTGCGGGTTGCACGCTTGGGACTGGTCACTGTAGGTGGGAGCGCCCCTCCAGGGAAGCAGACTGCATGCCTCTGTCTTCACAGGGGTTGCTGGGATCACATCAGGGTCACCAAAAAAACAGAGAAACCCCTCAATGCTCACACCAGACAAAATACAACCCACTAGGGAAAAAGGGACAGAACACCTCTTGCAAGGAGAATACAACTTTATTTCCACAAAAATAGAAATGTGCCAGCAAAGCACTCTGCTGCCACGGAACATTCTGTCAAAATCAGTACGAGCAACACTTTATGAAGGCACACATCATCAGTGACCTAAATTGCATAATGTACAAATCTGCATGGCTGGTTGGTCGAGATCCAATACATAGGCTACCTGCTCCATGAGGGATACCAGGCCATTGGCCCCAGCCCCTTCTGTCCATCTTCTTCTACGAGGGTTCCTCCTTGCGTGTCATCATGCATGAAGTTACAGTAAATTGGCAATTATGTGAAGAGAAAACAAGACAGACTCTATGTCTAACCTAATGCGCACCTGGTACTGCAGACATGGGCTAAGCGGATACTTCGAGGCCATTGATTCTAACAAACTACAGCTCGATTCCAGACACGTTGATGCCCAACCAAAGCTCCCCACCCTCGATTTAACTATGTACTATGTTGTTTTATGCCTTCCAGCACCTCGCAGCACAAATTATGTGGTCTATGACGAAGGCCCATGGTGAAGGCAACTTATCCCTGGTTTCAGATCTTTTCTGATTGATTGGGGGTTAAACAGTTTTATGGTCCATGGTCTGGCACTGACTGGTACCTTGGAATGCTAGGGGGTCTCGGTATGGGGACATCTGAGTGCTATTACCTAGAGGTGGGACATGGAAGGTCGGAGGCTCGTGCCCTCATTCTCGTGGGATCGCTTTTCCAGAGAGCTCTCAACCCCCTCCTTCTGGAATATGAAATGTTGACAACATGAGACAATGAAGGGTCTATGAATCTCTGCAGATCTGGACTTTCTCACCGGTGCCCAAGCTGCAACCCATTCCTGCATATCTATTTGTGTGGCTCAGGCCTGCTTCAGCACAAAACTAGGCCTCAATTCCAATATGGCTGCTACTATCTATGATGGTGTTTGATTCCCCACGTATACCAAAGCATAAACATACACCACCCTCCCCGCATTATGGCCCATAACTACACCCACCTACACCCGTAACCTCCCCAACCCCCTACTGCACACTCCCATGCCCCTGCCTTATCTGAAAGCGCCAGGGGCCCTGGGACGATCATCCCCACTTGCCACTCCCCACTTGCCAACACCTTGCCCCTTATACCTGCTCGCTGTGTACCCCTTGTGTTGATACATGTGCCAACTTTGGGTCCAACCTTCTAGTTATCTTCTCATGATGAACAGCTGCATACGGAAATGGGTGCGTGGCCGTGCTGCTGAACATTCATTCCTTCTATTATTTATTTGTTTTACCACACACTTTTATTCCTGATCCAAATGCACTGTGGTCAATGAGGGTGCTGTTGCTCCACTCCTAGTGCTATATTTTGGCATTGCTGCGATCCGAGCCCCCTCATGCACCATGCTGTGTCCTTCACGATCACTGTGTATTCATTAGTTTATCTTCTAGGAAGGCACCTGGGAAAGCACCTGCTGTCTGGAGAGCAACTTCATACCCATGAGATAAATACTCCCTGGCACAATTAACTGGGCTCGGTTTGGCATCGCTTTCCATCCTGACATTCACTCCATGAGCTTCTCTGCCCAGCAGTGAAAACAAAATCCAATTAAACGGCTATAGTGGCCGTTAGCTAAGCCATAATACTTCTACAGCTTACAACACTAACCAGCCCCAATATGGCTGTTCTCTTGCTCCCTACAGCAACTAACAATGCGTCTTAATACAGTTCAACCTGCACAATAAAATCAATCCCCACCTATCTCCCCTCTTACCTACTACAAAAAGTATATTGATCCAAGTTCTCTCTAAAGCTACCCCTCTGCACATATGTTTTTCTGCACAGGCCCCACCCTACCAGCTCCCTAAAACATAACACAACTACGTATGTATTCTAATTACCTGGTGACGTCAACACCATGTGACCCCTATATCACCACCCTGGCCCAAAGCTTCGCTAAAATACTTTTCGTAGCTCATTATTGCACCCCTACAAACCCCTGTAGAACGCTGGATATGTATCTTCACAGTACAAACAGTTATACGCCGGTTCTAGAATCATTATTCCTAGTGTGCATAGGGTTTAGCAACAGAGGATGCACTAGTGCATTGCTTCTTACTGCTTTATGAAGCCATTATTTTATTTATTTCTCTAGACCCTTTGTCAGCGGTGTTTTCCTCCCGCAGCAACCGAAATTACATACAAAGGCTCCAAGCTGGGACCAGCATACAGCAAGCATGTGGCAATAAGACCCGAGGCGGCAGGCCAATACTGCCCCAGGTAATGCCCGCTGGGCCATAGTTACGGGGGGCATTACTGTGGGCGGTATTGGCCCGCCGCCGAGGGTCTTATTGCCATTAGAAATTTTTTTTTAAAAAATCATAAAAAATGGCCACCGGGAAAGGGAAAACGTAGTCCGTTTTCCCTTTCCATGGCAGCCATCGGGAACAGACGCGCTGGGAACACAAGTGTTCCCAGCGCGTTCGCTCCCAAGACCAGAAGAAAAAAGAAGGTAAGTGGGGTTGGGAGGGCGGGAGGGGGACGGGAAAACAAAACAAAAGTATCGTGGTCTCCGGCGGGGGACGATGGAAGCCTCCAGCCGTGTGGAGTCTCCACACGGCTGTAGGCTTCCATCGTCCCCTGCCGGAGATCTCAGGATAAAAGGTAAGTTGGGTGGGGTGGGAAGAGGGAGGAAAAAATATTCTTACCTGAGTCCCCTGGCGGGGGACGAAGGAAGCCTCCAGCCATGTGGAGGCTCGGAGCGGGGATTGCCCCGTTTCGAGCGTCCTCATTGGCTGAGGGGCTGCCACGCCCCTCGCCAGGAACAGAGTAGCCGGCGTGCACGGCGTAAAAGGGAATACCGTGTGGTATGGCTCACAAATGAGCCAATCACCACGCAGTATTCCCGTTGCGCCACGCATGCCGGGTGCTAATGTTAAATAACGCCTGATGTCAATCAAACATCAATCACAATCAATGCACAGTTTTCACACTGCTTATTACGCAGCTGACCCTGCCCGTTCACAGTATAAAGTAGACGAATACATCAACAATCAGAGGTTTATAAACTCGCAGGTCTAAATAAAACGCATCTGTTTGTGTCTCCTGGCAATTTATGAGTGCATAGGAAAGCAGAAGTGGTTAAATTTGGTTAAATAATCTGAAAAAATTAGTGCAAAATAATTTGTGATGAAAAAACTGCCATTTTCATAGCTAATGCTTCTGGCCTTTTGGGGGTTTTGTGTGAGTGCTTGCTGATAGATGGGAGAGTGTGTGGGTGGGTGATTGTGTGTTTGTCTACTGGTAAGTGGGAGGCTCAGCTGTTACGCTTGTGTGGATAGGTGAGTTGGTGGCAGAATCAATGCGTTTTTATGTGGCTGAGGTATACAAAGGTCTTTCACTATTATAAAGAGGCTCCTCTAAGTAATTCACCCAAATACTTGCTCATGAAACATTCGGCGGAAGTTCCTTCATCGCCAACCTATGCTGGCCACCGTAACAACAAATCCCTGCAAACTCCGATGGAGGACCTTCTGCAGAGGGACAGTGGCAGATCAAGGGAATTACCCCGGGCCCAGACTTTGCAAGTGCGACCAGGACTGGATCCTGAGATGGGAAATTCACTAGGGCTTTCATATTTCTTGGACAGCTGAAAAGAAACAGAGGTGAAGCTGAGGAAAATATAGGCATTTTCATTTCACCTAAAAAAGCATTTTTAGCCTGTGCAGACTCAGCATCATTGGAGTGTCCAACAACACAGAGACAAGGAAGAGTGCCCCTTGGGCTGTGTCTGTGCAACTTCCGTTCCCTAACCCATTGTAAGTTCCCTCACCCACCAAGCATTCTCCACTCCCAATGGTTTATCTTATGTGTTACTCCCATCATCTGTTTTTCATTTGATAAGTCTCCAACAAAAAACAAAATCGCTTTCACAAGTAAGAGATGTGTGTTTGTTGTTTTTTTGGGGTGAGAATACTAGAAGCAGCCTGGTTGTGCCACAAACCTCAACTGAAAAACAGGACCTGTAACCTGTGCTCGCGGTGCACCCACTGGCAGATAAGTCTGCCCAAGTGCACCCAATCTTTAAGGAAAGAATTGAATCCAAGATATTCTGAAAACATACGATTAATTAATACATGTGTAATTAGAAGCACAAATCCTTTAACATAAATCAGATCACTCAGAACACCAACGCTCAGATGATCCGACTCGACCTACAATTAATCAAAAGGATGATGGGATTACCATGGTGTTCAGTCAGGATGAATCCTTTCTTCAGCAAAACTATACAAAGGCCCTCATTACAGTTTTGCTGGTATCCTGCCGGTAATTCTGGTGGAATACCGGCAAAACTGCCTTACCGTTTCCACTGCCGGATATCACGGTATAACCTGGATATCACGGGCGGCGGAGACACCAGTAAATTCCCATTCCGACTCCATGGATGGGATTGCTGGAATTACTGGCACAGGTAGTACCATTTTTAAATGCCATCATGTTTCACAGCAATATGATTGTGGTGAGTGAGATGGAATCCACCACTTTTGTTCAACATCCTGTGTCAGCATTTTACGGCCTAAATAATACTAATATCAGAAAATCAGGATGTGTGATCAAAACACAGCTGTAATGTTTTGAATCAATTTATTGAATCTCAAAACAATTTTTAGCACAAAATGTTAAATGTTTACAGTTTTTAGACAAGCAAGACAGTAAAACGGACATGTTTAGTGTTCTAACAATGGGGGGTACATCTGGGTACCAACCTCTTTATTATGGAGGTAAAATTCCCATACAGGTGCACATGTTGATACAACAACTAGAAAAATCAATCTGAATTTGAGTTAGTGCTACCCAGGACTACTCTTGGTCCATGGATGTTTATAGGACAGTATATACGTGTTGCATTCTGCTTGACTCTCGCCGGGTACTAATCAAATATAGTTCTGCGCTCTCCAAGCTCTTTAGGAGAGACCCCCATGCTCAACTCTACAATTGTATTACAAGCTACAAAACACATATCAAAACAAATCATTAACATGTTACTAGCAACAATCTAGGCAACACATATTCCACAAAGGAAAAAAGGTTAGGGAGATAATCAATTAAGTGCAATAAATCTTAATAATTCCAGTTTTAGTGAAGCCATGTGAACCTGATTCTATGCTTAACGCGTTTCGACCTTAGGTCCATCTTCAGAAGCATCACCAGGCTGCATATTCTAGATGTTCTTATAAGTTAGAAAGTGATTCCTCTTTCCCTGTTAATTATTTTAATCTTAGTTTATACTCAACCAGTTCACAATGTATTTTTGCAACAGAAGAGGTGGTCCTCTAAACTGTGGCAATAAATATACATAACAAAAAGTAGGAACATTCTTAATTTATTTCTTTTCATGAACATAACATGCCACAATATTGCAAGTGAAAATACTTGTTTTCGTGAAAAAAATGGTGTAGGCAAGATATTAAGTTTTCCAACCTTCCAATCAGCTACTTAAAGACTCTAGACCACTTGTTATGTTATGTTAATAGTTTTATAAAGTGCTCATTCACAAAAAGCATCATGTCGCTAGAGGGCATCAGGAGTGAGAGGACATAGAACAGGTAGGTTTTTACCAGACAGCAAAAAAAACTGGAAGGGTCGGGAGTAGTCCGGATTGGGAAGGGTAAGACAATCAAGCTAATGTGAGCTGTGGCAGACAGAGACTTAGCGGACAGGAACCCCATAGGAACAGGTGTAGGACAGGAGCCAAGCTCAGAGGGCTAGAAGACCAGTGCGATGAAGGGGATGAAGATAAAAAAGGGAGACCCTGTGGTGAGGTAGAAGGGAGAAAGGGCAGAGCCTTGGGGAATGCCACAAGAAAGTTTATGAAAAAGGAAAGACCCTAAAGAAAGAACCTGGGACCTATCTGTCCAAAATGATGAAAACCAGGCAAGTGCCTGGCCAGGGAGGCTGGCCTGAGTGAGGCGGAGAAGCAGAGTGGGATGGGACAGTATCAAACGCTGATGAGAGGTCTAACAGAACCAGAGCCTCTGCCCCACCTGGTCTACTACTCTGGTCAGGTTATCCATAATAGAAACTAGTACAATTTCCGTGGCCGAGCCTGGACGGAATCCCAATTGAAACAGGTCTAAAAAATGTGAATTCTCTAAAAACCCTGTGAGAAGTGGAGAAATTGGGGATTCCAGAATTTTCATCAAAAATGGAAGCAGTGACATCTGCCGTAAATTGGCCAGGATTGCTGGGTCAATAGACGTTTTTTTAAGCAAAGGTATAACCCGAGATTGCTTAAGGTCAGCAGGTATATGACAAGTTAAACAAGATCAATTGACAGCTGTGCATAGCCAGGGGACAATCTGATCGATTAACCCGACCTACCTATTCCCTTCTGCTTTTTTCTTTTTCTTTCTTCTCACTCTCCAGATGTCTCCTCTATTTGATTTTTCTTTGGCTCATCAGTCAGCTGCAAAGTGTGTCTGGGGTGACAACTGTTTAACTGATTAATGTGGACCCAATTCTCTTCTGACAGCTCTCCTTTGGGGATGAAGATTCTGTAGGCGATAGGTTAAAATTGGTTTATAATTTCAATGGGACCGCGCCAGGAGGGGAGGAATTTTCTCTCCTTAGTCTGGTTCCTCTGAAAATTGTACAAGTAGACCCTGTCTCCTATTATTTTTTGGTTGTTTTTAAGTCATAGTGAGTTTTCATCCCCTCTGCCGATTTCTCCAGATTCTGCTGAGCGTACGCCAAAGCATGCTGAAGGTGTTTTCTTAGATTCTCAACGTATTCATGTGTTGTGGAGGCATTTATCAGTGTCCGCTCTTGTGTTCTTTAGAGCAGATGCTGATATAGCCCCATTTTTCATCCAGTCATTAGCTCAAATAGAGACATTTTGGTCGCAGAAGATGGTGTAGATGTGATGGCCATCAGGACAAGCGGTAAGCGGATGTCCCAACTAGGCCTAGCATCTGCCACAAACTTTTTGAAAATGCAATGCTTGTACCTCTCAACTCCCCCACAAGAGGGAGCCAGTATGCAATATGATGTTTCCTTTTTACCCCAAGTATCTCCCACATCTTTGTCATCACTTCGCTGGTGAAGTGACTAACTCAGTCTGACTCAATCCTTTGGGGAAGTCCAAAATGCGACAAGATGTGGTTGCTCATCAGGGCAGCTGCTGTTTCTGGGGCCAGGAGACATTCCAACCATTTGGTGAACAAGCATCTTACTGTTAACATGTATATGTTCCCCCTAGAGGAGCGAATCACAGGCCTGATGAGATCTACTTGTAAATCTGACCAAGGCAGTGTCACCCCCTCTTCTGGAGGGGAGCTTGTGTGTGAGTGAACTTGGCTGCAATTGTGCACACACAAGACACCCCTTCAAATATTGATCGAGGTCCTGCCCTGCCCCATGTGTGGCCATATGCAACCTCCCGAAAGATTTTACAGTCGTATGAAACCCCCCATGACGGCTGTGGCTGTGTCATGGGCGTGACTCGGCATGAGATAGGTACCACCCACTGGTCACATCCAGAGAAAGATCTCCTTACTAACAAACTGTCTTGGATTCGGAACATTTTGGGACACTTCAACACCCCGAGGTCCTCTTTCTAAATGTAATCAGTTTCCATCAAAGGAAAGTTCTAAGGGTCCTCAATGTGTTGGTAAAATGTCCCAATAATTGAAGCCCATTTTTGTGCTGTGATTAAATCAGCATCTGGGGTCTCCTTACTCTATCGGGCAGTTGAGAGTTCATTGTGAGCATTTGTCTGGGAACTGGTGACAACTTTCCCCCAACAGGGTCTCAATCTCAAGGAGATCCCCTGGATGGCTCCAGTTTTGGCCAACTGATCAGCCAGGTCATTTCCACTTTTGTCTGGCCCCTCTATTCTGGAATGACCCTTAATCCTTTTCCAATAGATGGTCATCCCATTAGAGGTGACCAAATCATCAAAGTTTTGTATGAGCTTGCCATGTTTAAATGGTTTGTTATTTGCACACACCATGCCTCTGGTTTTAGAGTTAACCAGGTGTTCCACAAACCCGTTCCAGACATAATCTGAATCAGTGATTATGACCAGTTCGTGGAGTCGGTTTTGCATGGCAGTAAAGATGGCCTGATGGACTGCCATCAACTCCGGCACCTGACTACTGCAGGGACCAATTTTGTACCCAGCGGAGGGTTCCGGGGAATCATTCACCCAGGCATTCCCAACGCCAGCCATCAGTCTCTTTTCCCTGTTGTTGTCAACATGGTAGGAGCACCTGTCCACATAAACTGTGGGCATCCTCTCACACTTGTCTTCTTCATAGACTTTGAGCAGGGAATTCAGGTACGCCTCCATGTTGTCTTGGGTTTTGAGACTTTCGTCCTCGAAACAGTTTTCTCTGGAACAATCATGCAAGTCAGCCAGACTTTGCGCGAGGGGACTCTTCTTGTTTTGTCCATATCTGACCTCCACAGGAAAGCCTTGCATTGACAGAATCCAGGAAGTAATTCTGGAATTACTCACATTTCCTGTCCAGATTCTGTCGCTTTGGAGGTATTGCAAAGGGTGGTGTGGAGTCTCCACTATGATGTGCTCCCCCTGGATGAACGGGCAGTGATTTTTCAATGCCCACACCGTTGCCAGGAATATATTAGCGCAAAGATGATTTTAACACTACTATTACAAAGGACTATAGGTTAAGAGAAAGAGTTCAGGTAAGTCAAAGGATTTTACAATGCAGTTCTGGAAATAAGAGAATGGGTTTCAATAGGATGACTTATGGATAATACATATGCTAGGGCAATCCTATGCTATGGATACTCACTAGCAATGTTTGGAATGGACCCTTCAGAAATCTGGTCAGAGATTTTCTAGACTGGAATTCTGCCAGCATACCGTACTGGACTCAAGGTGCTCTGGTTCTGCAATCAGCAAGGCACTCTGGACACTGCACGGTGGGACTGGACTGGATCTCACGGGTTCTGGTCACAGCACAGCTCTACTGGGTTGGATCTTTGGATTCTGGCAATAGTTTTGAGCAAGAAAGCAGCACAGCGCAGGCAGGATGTTCTTGGGTTCCCCCTAGCGGTCTGGGGTAAAATCTGGTTTCAGGATTTTTAAAGGCCAAGCTGAGAATGGTTCAGCTTTGGAAATGGGCCTTTCTGCTTTGAGAGTTCTGGAGTCTGGAGTCTGGAATATGGATTTCTCTTGCAAAGCGCTCCATCAGCAATCGGTTGGCAATCGGTTGGTGGGTGAATGTGAGTGTGTCATAGGTCCTAAGCTATCTCTATTTGTGTATTTTCTAAAGGTATTCATTCTATTGGTTAGGGTCTTTCCTCTCCCCTGATTTGAGAAGAAAACAGGGTGTCATCATGACGCTGTGTTTTATGGTCCAGGGACAAATTTCCCCTTTGTTTCTGCACATGAAATCTATTTTTCATACAAGACATATTTACAATTTTACAAACTTGCTAGCAATAGCATATTTATATCCCATATTTAGTGGAGCAAGTATTCATCCGAGCCCCGTCACGGTGAGAGCTTGGGTCTAGATTTGGCAATTTTTTGCACTTTTGGTCTGGTACCCAATGTCAGATTTATCCCCAATTTTACACATATGTGCGCATGATATCTGGGCATAATCATGTGAAGTTTCATGTTTCAGGCATCACCACAATTGCTGCAAAACCACAAATTCTGTAGTCTTGTCCCTGAACATAGCACAGAGTTCTGAGTACTTTTAAAACGTGACCAGGATTTTCATATTAATAATACTGCCATTTTACAATTTTTACAATTTCACACAGTTCTGTGTCAGTCCTTTTCAAAAATATACTTTTCTGTGTTTTCATAATATACAACACTGTCTGTCCCGCCCCCAACGTTTTGGTGGGTCAAGAGCAATATTCTTTTCAGACGAGGAAGCCCTTTGTCTCTCCCAGGAGCAGCAGAGCAAAATCCCCTCCCCTCTTCATTAACACCTGGATGGGAGTCCCTGGGCTTTGATGAGAAGCAGGAGAGATGCCTTTTGTTGGGGCAACTGTGGAATTTGCTTTGAAGTTCTTTGGCTTGCATCAGATTTACTTTAAAGTCAATTGTTACATTTTCTTTAGTTGAAAAATAAACTTACAATTTCACAACAGGCAAACAGATCTCTAATTCCAGTCTTTTTAAAACATAGAGATTAAATAGTTGCAACCTATATTGCTTTTGATGGCAAGTCACTTAATTCCAACCATTTGATTTTAATTGCACAAGTTTAAGCTTCCAGTGTAATTAAATGACAGCTATCACACTGGCGGCCGATGGTACTGTGCCCATATTTTACAGATTTTCACAGACAAGCACACTTTTTAATGTGGATATTCTTATGATGGATTCTGCTTCTCCTGACATTGTGTGCTTATGTGGATTCCTTAAATAAGGTGATGGGTAACACCCAGCAAGGATTTTGGACATTTTCTGATGTTTTGAACCATTATTTAGCAATTCCAGCAGCCAAGGAAAAAAGGATTTCAGAGCACCTTTGAGTTTCCTTGCAATAAAGCACTGCCTGTCATGAAGTTTCCATTTGCACTCTTTGGGCAGTCCAATGACAGGTTTCAGCCGTGTGGTCTCCTGTTCCACCACTGACACAGGCAATGTAGGTTGGCAGCCATCTTTCTGGTTTCACAGTGCAATTTTCATAGGTTTAGCACGCATAGGGCTTTTTGCAGCTATTTTGCTGGTTCTGGTGCCACCGGCACACAGTGATGTTGCAGGGCAGAGCTAGTGGGTCAGTACATCCCACAAGCCCCCCCTCACGATTTGGCTTTGTCCGCCCATCAAGGGGAAGTCACGAGCTTGGGATGATCAGTTTCTTTTCTTTATGGTCCAAATGGCAAAATTCATCTGCTTCTCCCATCAGTGGTGCATTGACTGGTTCTCCTCGCTGATTCTTGATGAGAGTATGGAGCGATACCCCGGGCCCCTTGGATCTTTCCTTCTGGTCCCTGGGTGGTCCTCCTTGGTTTTAGGATCCATGGTTTCCAATTCTAGGATGACAAAGAAGAAGCATATTTGTAGACGTTTCCCCACCACTATTTATGTAGTGGGGCAGAAACATACATTTTGACAAATCAGAACAATCATTTATATTCGCAATTTATTGATTATGTAGATGGAATCATTTTTATAGTTGGAATTCTAGGGAGCTGGATTGACCCCCTCTGGGGTTCCAGAAGAATCCTCTAGTTGCTGCAGAGTGTGCCTAGGATGGCAACACTTCAGTTGGTTGATATGGACCCACTTATCTTCCCCCCTCTGCCAAACTGCCTTTGGGGATCCAGATTTTGTAGGCGACTGGTGAGATTTTGTCTACAATTTCAAAAGGAGCCCTCCAGCTAGGCAAAAATGTGCACTGTTTGGCCTGGTTCCTTTGGAAATTGTATAAGTACACCCGGTATCCTACATTGTATTCTTTATTCTAGTAGTCTTTAAGTCATAGTGGGTCTTCACTCTGTCTGCCGATCTTTCTAGATTTCGCAGAGCATAGGTAAAAACATGTTGAAGGTGTTTTCTCAGATTTTCAACATACTCATGAGTTGTGGAGGCATTGATCAATGTCTGCTCTTGGGTTATGTAGCGCAGATGATGGGGAAGCACCATCCTGCGTCCAGTCATTAGCTCAAATGGTGACATTTTAGTTGCTGAGGAAGGGGTAGATCTGATGGCCATCAGGACAAGAGGTAATCGAATATGCCAACTTGGTCCAGAATCTGCCACAAACTTTTTTTAATATGCTCACAATTGTCTTGTTATATCTCTCTTTGTCATCACTTCTCTAGTGAAGTGGCTACCTCGGTCTGACTCGATCCTTTGGGGTAGTCCAAAATGCGAGAAGATGTTTGATTGATCATCAGGGCAGCTGCTGTTTCTGCCTTGCAATTTGAGGCCGGGAGACAGTCCACCCATTTAGTAAACAAGCATGTCACGGTCAACATGTACTTGTTCCCCCTAGAGGAGTGAATCACGGGCCCGATAAAATCAACTTTTAAATCTGACCAAGGCAGTGTCATCCCCCTCTTTCGGAGAGTTGCACGGTGGGTGAGGGATGTTGGCTGAAATTGTGCACACACAAGACACCCCTTCAAGATTTTGGTCAAGGTCCTGCCCCATGTGTGGCCAGTATGCAACCTCTCATTCAAGTTTTCAAGTGTTGTATGAAACCCCCGATGACTGGCTGTGGCCGCATCATGGCTGTGACTTAACATCAGGCTTCGGAATGAGGTAGGGACCACCTACTGATCATGGCCAGCTAGGGATCTCCTCACCAACAAACCCTCTTGGATTCAGAACATTTTTGGACATTTCATCAACACTCTGAGGTCCTCTTTCCCTATGTAATCGGTATCCGTCAGGGGAAAGTTCTCAGGGTCCTCAATGTGTTGATAAAATGTACCAATTATTGGATCCCCTTTTTGAGCCGTAATGAAATCAGCATCTGGGGTTTCCTTACTCCATTGTGCAGTTGAGAGTTCATTGTGAGCATTTGTCTGGGACCTAGTGATAGCAGTGACTTGGATTTCCCCCAACAGGGACTCGATCTCAAGTAGATCCCCTTGGATGGCTCTGGTTTTGGCCAGCTGATCAAATAGGTAATTTCCAGTTTTGTTTGGTCCCTCTACTTTGGAATGACCCTTGATCTTTTTCAAGTAGATGGTCATCCCATTCGAGGTGACCAGATCATCAATATTTTGGATTAGTTACCCATGTTTCAATGGTTTATTATTAGCACATAACATGCATCTGGTTTTCCAGTTAACCAGGTGCTCCACGAACCTGTTACTTACATAATCCAAATCAGTGATTATGAACAATTCGTGGAGTTGGTGTTGGACAGCAGTGAGGATGGCTTGATGCACAGCCATCAACTCTGCCATTTGACTACTTCGGGGACCAATCTTGTACCCAGCAGAGGATTTGGAGGCATCATTCACCCAGGCATTCCCTACGCCGGCTGCAAGTCAACATGGTAAGAGCATCCATCCACATAGACAGTGGGCATTCCCTCACACGGGTCTTCTTCAAAGACTTTGTGTGGGGAATTAAGGTATGCCTCCATGTTGTCCTTGATTTTAAGACTTTCGTCCTCGAGACAGTTTTCTCTGGCACAATCATGCAAGTCAGCCAGACCTTGCACAAGGGTACTCTTCTTGTTTTGGCCATATCTGACCTCCACAGGGAAGCCTTGCATTGACAGAATACAGGAAGTAATTCAGAATTACTCACATTCTGGCCCAGATTCTGTCACTTTGGAGATATTGCAGAGGCTGGTGTGGAATCTGCACTATGATGTGTTCCCCCTGGATAAACAGACGGTAATTCTTCAGTGGCCACACCGTTGCCAGGAGTGCCTTCTCACAATCGTTGAATTTTTCCTCCAAAGAGGATAACGTTTTACTCGCATAGGAGATTACTTTATTGACCTTGACATGCTTTTGGTATAATACTGCAGTCAAGCATGTATTTGAGAACCCTGTCTCCAAGAAGAACTCCTTGTTTTTGACAGGGTAAGATAGGCAAGGCATTTGTGAGAGGCTTCTTTTGAGTTGTCTTACTGCCTCGGCTTGTTCTGGACCCCACTCCCACTTGACCTCCCCTTCAAAAGATGGATCAGGGGTCTTGTGATCTCTGCATAGTCCTCAAGGAACTTTCTGCTGTAATTAGTCAGTCCAAGGAGGCTTCTTAGTTCCCGCAGAGTTGTGGGGTCTTTTAATTTCTGGAGTGCTTCCACTTTCTTTTCCTGGGGACAGAGACCCTATGGAGTAATCTCAGGCCCCAAGAAATTGACACGGGTTCTGCACCACTGTAACTTTTGAAAGGAAAGTTTGGCTCTGGCAGCCCTCAACTGTGTCAGAACACAACAGATCTCTGCTATGTGTTCCTCCACGGTCGAGCTTTTGACTAAAACATCATCTACATAGGCCAGGTTACCCCTTTCACCCAGGTCGGGCATGGCCTTATGTAGAAAAATGTTAAATTCATTGCCGGAGTTGATGTATCTGAAGGGAGTCCGGGTCCATGTGTACTGCTGCCCCCCGAAGGTGAAAGCCAGCTTGTATTGGTCCTCCCTACTGACAGGTACAGTCCAGTACCCATTGGTCAGGTCCATGGCAGTGAATACCTTTGACCCCTGGATCTGGGCCAGCCCTCGGTCAATGTAGGGAAGAGGTCATCAGGAAGTATGGACCCGTTTGTTGAGCTCCCTGAGGTCGGCACAGAGTCTCCACTGGCCGCTTGGCTTCAAAATACCCAGCACCGGATTATTGAAAGTGCTTTGGACTGGACGGATTATCCCACGGGACTCAAGCTTCGTAATTATTTGAGTAAGGGACTCCATTGATGCGAGAGCCAAGCGATATTGCTTCACAAACACTGGAGTCATGCCAGGGTCCGTGGGAATTGTTGTTGTGCATGAAGCCTGGAAAGACTTCCGGTTTTGCTATTTCAGCGGCCTCCTCCAGCTGGGTGGAGAGGTCCCTGGTCAAAGTGCTGATTTGGACTGGTGGCTTCAGGTGGGGAAGCCAGCCCTCATGGACCTGGAAAATCACCTCATCCCTCCTGAAGTCACAGATCACATCTTCCTTACCATAAGGGCAGGAAGTCTACACCAGGAAATTCCCCCCATGCCGGGTGAAGATCCTGTCTGGTGTTGTGTTGACATCACTATCACTGTCAAAACAGTCCTTGGGGATTGATCCAAACAGTTCATTGCCTAAATCTATGGAAAAATGTCGGTCATCAACCGCCATTCCAATAATGCTGCCTGAGGCTAGAGTGATACTCTTTAAGTCGCTGTTATCCACCTTTATTGGAATGGTGTTGTGTTCTATATTGACTAGTGGTGTTGGGTTTACCCCCAACCCTTGCTGTTGGAAGTAAGCATTCAGATGAACATAGACGTCAAGGTTTTTTAATATCTGTCCTCTTTTAACTTTCACTTCCAGTGAGAATTGTCCGGTCTTTTCTGGGATGGTGACTTCCTCTCCAATCTGAATTTCAACTGCATAAGGTAGCAGCTGAGCTGACCTAAATGCTTTCTTTTCTCTGGGTCATCAAATCGCATGGGATTATCCACCTATCGGGACCAAGCTTTGAAGTTTATTAGGTCCAAAATAATGGCAACGTGATTGAGAATGTCACTGTCTAAGTAAAAGGCGCCAGTGACGTCTCGCACGACCCAACAATTATAGACTATGCTCTTGTTGCCTATGGAGATTTTGAGAATATACCTGCTTGGCAGGGATGTTTGGAAGTGGGTGTTTCCAGGTCCATTTCCCATTTGTCTATCAGTTTAAATGTGGAAATGGCTGGAACTTTTGGGAGTTTGCGGAACATGGCCTCGCTGATGCAGCTCTTACCATTGTTCGCACACACTCGGGCGAGAACAGAGTCCTTCCCTTCATTAAACTGAAAAGGGATGAACAACTGCTCTCCAATTTTCTGAATATCAGCCAGGCTCTGAGCTGATTTCTCCTCTTTCTGGACTATAGGAGTGGGAATTTCTGATGGTGAATTTGTAAATTATTTCAGACTGTTTCCTTCCAGTGTGGAATGCCACCTTAGACTGGAAGGAAGGTTGATTTTCAGAAATAGAGAGGACCCCCTATCACCAGTTTGTTGTCCTACTGCTATTACTGTCACGTCTGGAATTTGGTTGTTCTGGAAGTGAAATTCTACTTGGTCAGATTTTTGTTCAACCATGTGGCAGGTGCCGTTTAAACTAACATGGTTGACACTCTGTTTTAATTTTATTTGTCGGCTAGTATGGGTCCAGAGGACCTTGTTTACGCAATCTATTAGGGGTGACAACCTTCGCAGGAGGTCATTCCCTAGTAAACAAGGGGTGCCCTCTGGAGTTACAACTATGACCGGGTGATTCACCTTGTGTCGCCCAATTTTAATATCCAAATCCGCAGCCCCCTCGATGGGAATTTCCTTCCCGTCGAAGTTCTGAAGTTTTCCAGGAAGATGGGTGATAGTAATTTGGTATTTCTCCCCCCTTTCCGAATTCAGTTTATCAAAGGCCCTTTTTGACAGAAGGGTAGCTTGGGATCCAGTGTCCACCAGTGCCAAAATTGTACACTGCCCCTGTATCTGGACTGGGGCATAGAATCTTCCCTCCTTCTCCTTAAGGGGCACCGATAATGTACATATTTGGACAACTGGTGGGTTAGTTTCTTGGTTTTGGACACTGATAGAGAGGTGATTTGGACAGGATTCTGTTTGGTGTCTTGGGAATCTGAAAAGAAAAGGTGACAGCTTGATATGGGAGAGGTTTCGGGTTCCCCTGGCTCTGGTTCTGTGCCCCCCCTTTTTGGAGGCAGTCCCCTGGATGGGTTTGAACCAGGGCATTTTCATGCTGATGATTCTGGGGTGTGATGATGGGCGGTGCTAACTCAGTCCCCACATCTATCCAGTCTGGATTTGGATCCTTTGGGACCCATTTCTCTTTATGAGGTGTTGCCCCATCTCTGAAGGAGAAGATCCTTTTCCCAGGATCTTCTAAGGACCCCTCTCCTTCAAATTGGAAGATTTGTACCTTCCTCAAAATGGGTCTTTTTGGGCTGTTTGTTTCTCCTACCCACCTCTGCTCCTTGGGTTGAAGACTTTCAGGGGCAGGAGATTTTGGTTCCGGTTCCTGGGTTTCCAGGGGCTTTTTACAAGTGGGGAAGGAAGCTTCCTGCAAGGCTTTGCACCCCCCTTTCCCTTGTGCCTCCTCCCTGGGAACCGGTGGGTTGTCGGGGTTCTTCCCCCGTCATTGCTCTGGAGCACCAGGTCCAGACTTTGAGGCATTCTGCACCGGAATGCTCATCTGAGGGTTCTGTTGAGTCCTCAGCATGTGACCCAGATCCTGTGCCATGTTTTGGACCTGGTGCTCTAGTTGGGACACCCGCTCAGGCTGATACAGGGTTCTCATTGCTCCCCTGGGCTGATCCTGGGAAGGGTAGCTATCCCTTCTCCCAAAATACCCCGGGTTAGTGCCGTTCGGGTGCCCCTCCACCCTTGGCCTCCACTCTCCCGGATTAGGTTGTCTGGGCTCAAGAAATTGGGGAAAGAAGTATGTATGGTTTTGGGGTTGAAAGTTTTGCGGGTACCTCAGGAAGAAATTCTGTCCAGTATTTGGGGGATTACTGCCCTGCTGGCGGAAGTGAGGAGGGAAGTTCCATGGGTTAGCTGCTGTTTGGATGGATCCCCCCCTTGGGCTGGAGGAGTCCACACATAACCCAGGATTGGTCTATATCCCTTGTAGCAGGGGCTGATGTAGTCAGGGGAGTTAGGGGTCCCATTTGTGGGGTTGCCTCCCTGGCTTCCTGACTGTGATTGGCCTGAGGGCCTTCTGGGCTTGCGGTTGTTTTGACTCTGTGCAGGCAGGTTTTTAGACCCCCCCATCTCTAAATCTAAAATGGGGGCAACCTTCACCTCTGCCACTTTAGCAGCAGCAGGGGTGTTGGTTGTTTTGGGGCTTTTTGGATTATTTTTATTTTCTACTGGTTTTGCACCTCATAAATGCATATGGCTTGTTCGATGACTCAGTCTAGTGATCTTTTCTCGTGAAAGTCTCTCACTAGCTGGGTCATGATGTACTTGGGGAGAGTGTGGAAGAAAGTATTCACAAACTCTTTGCTGTCAGTGTGCACCCTTCTGGTGGTCTGCGCAAAGGTACGCTTTAATTTGTGAACAAATTCCTGTGGGGCCTGATCTTCTCCACATTGCAAGTGTAGGCTGCCTTGCGAGCCTCCTGAGGATTCCTGTGCACAGAAAAATGTTTCAAGATGGCTGCCCTATAGGTGGACCATCTAGAATGATTCTGGTCCTCCAGCCCCGGAAAGAAGCTCGAGTACTCTGGAGAGAAGGTCCATTTCACATATTGAATACAGCTTTGGCTGTCCTTCAAATGGAAAGTTTCCATCATCTGTTCAAAGAGCTCTAAGTGCTCCCAACCTAAATACTTTGCGTTTTTATGATAGGGCGTGATGACACTCCTTATCGCTTTGATTTGCTTTAGGGGATCTGATCTTGTTTGCCTTTTTGATTCGGGTAACCCTGGTCCATTCCTCCTCTGACTCAGAGGCACTGCTACCAGTGGTGCCCGTCTGGTCTTCAAGGCTCTCCCGGATTCTGCGATCCCGTGAATGGTTGGCAGAATGTGGGGGCCTAGTTTTCTGAGTCCTGGGGCACTCAGAGGAGTCTTCTGATTCCTCCTTGCTCCCAGGATTTGATGCGTACACCCCCCCCCCACTGTCCTAGCTGGGCAGAGGCTTTCAGGATGCCCTTAGTGGGCCTACTCTCATGGAGTTCCCCACTAAATTTAAAAGTACTTGGGAACCCATACCCAGATGACCGCCCATCCATTCCTGGGAGGTGCTGATCTATGAGCCCCATATTTCTCATTGGATTGACATCTGCCATCCCTGTGGCCCTTGGCTGATGTGTGCCAGTGGACATGGGGGTGTCAGAGTCCAAGGATTGGAAGAGATGAAGGCCTCTGGAACTAGGGTTCCTGTGGTTATGCTCAGATGTTTCCCTTTCCCAGCGAACCTCATCTCTCTCAGCCGCTGCTCCCTGTTGCCATGAAAGAACCTGAACTTTCTGTTCCTCTATCAAGGCCTTGCTAGTTTCTATCAATTGCTCTTGCATAGCTACCTGTCTGTGGAGCCTGTCATTTTTCTCACAGAGAGCCTCATTGTCTCTATGTGCTTCCTGTGTCGTTTGAGAGTACTGGGCCAGTTTCTGCTGCAGGAGGGTGACCTCCTGAATCCTGTCAATACTGGCCTGGTCCTTCCTTGCTAGAGCATCTTCCACCCTCCTGGTGTGCGCTAACAATTTTTCATGGTCTTTTTGGAGGTCACCCAGTCCCTGAAGGGCCAGGTGATGTTCTTCTATCTTCTCTTTTAAATAACAGGCTTCCTGGCCTAAGGTGTCCCTTTCGTGAACCAGAGTATGCCTCTGTGCAGCCAAGTCATCCCTCTGACTTTGGAGCGCTCCAGCTTTCTGGCGCGCTTCATCAAATTCTGCCTGGGTGTCCAGGTCTTTGAGAATTAGTTTATTATTCTCTTCTTTTACTTGGTCTAGGCGGTTTGTCAGGGTGACTACCTGCTCTGCGCATGCCCTATTCAAATTTATTTGCTGTTCCAGTTTTTTCTGGCTCTGCAGTAGAGAGTCCAAACTTTCTTGGTACTCCTTCTGCAAGGCCAGCATTCTGGTATCCTATTCTACCTTCTCCTGCTGCAGGATACCCATATCTTCTTTTGTTTTGGTTAGATACTGCCTAATTTCATTTTCTGATTCATGGCTCCTCTGCAGCCTTTGCTCAGCAGAGTCCAGATCAGTTTGGGATTTTTCTAATTCTTGCAGTTGCTTGTTTGCCAGATCTTGGCCCTTGGCATTTTTGTCCTGTATTGCTCCAATATGGAGGTACAGATATGCCGCTATTTTGGCAATCTTGCTTTGCTCTTCCTTTGTTTTAGGGGCCATATACAGTTCACTCAGGGTCACATGTAATGGACCCTGATCTTGCCATATGTCTAATCCTGTTGCAGTGGTCTGTTCTGTGACTGCCTGCAACCACACATTCTGATCCTGTTCTGTCCATTCACCCCTTACAAATAATGTATGCAGTAGGTGTTCTTTTGCCATATTGATTTCTACCAAGGTCGCCATTCCGGAAATATGAATTTCCTTCCTGAGTTACAGGAGTTTATTTTATTTTTGCAAAACAGACTAAGTTCCTTAGAGTGTTCCTGTTGAGGGGTGCTTTTCACAGTGTAGCCTAGCGTGGTAGCCCAACAGGGTTCATGTACCCCGTCAGTTAGCACACTGTATTAGACTGTCACAGTGGCATGTCTAATTCAGAAATCCCGGCGCACGAGCCCCCAATCTTGTAAGTGATTTCAACCTGGCACTCCACCTAAGTCAATTCCTAGCGAGTGATGCACAGCTGGAACCCTTCATTATTTATTTATGTCTATAAGTTCTTTTATTTCTGAATGATGTAACCTTATATCACGCCCCTCTCTTTGAATCCCCCCTGGTCACACTGAACCAGGAAGCAGGCTGTTTTGCAAAGTTAAAAATAATTATTTTATGGATTTCACTATATATATATATATATATATATATATATATATCACACTACTTTAATGGTTATACAATGATCACCAATGGGGTGATGTCGCAATAGATCACTTTAATCACACGGAGTAATGACAGGAAAAATAATGCAGCATAAAACAATACTTTGTGTGGGTTCAATCAAAAATGCAATGCAATGTATTTCCCCCTGCACACTACTCAATCCCCCCAATATGCAATATAGAGAGATGGAAGGAGAGAAAACAGGTTTCAGGAATACAGAATTCACAAAGGAGTATCAATCCCAATTTCCTCCCAGCAAGCACAGAGAAAAACAGGAATGATTGCAAACTTGGCAAAAATGGTTTAAAGTTGGCTTTGCATGAATGGTGAAAACACTGAAAATGGATTTAATTCACTAAAATGGTTTCAATACTAGTGGGAGCTGCTTTGTATGGGATCAGACAAATACTAGCAATGATTATTGAGTAATAGGCAAGTTGAAAACTTAATTCTGAGGTCGGATGCAATGAATAGCTATTTCACACGTGATAGATTTGAGCCAAACGAAAAATTCACGGCAAACTTTTCTGCACGCAGTAATCACGATTGCGGAATAACTATAAGGAGTTGGGTTTATTGGAAAGCTGGGGATGTTAGCTTAAATTAGACACTTACATTTTGTTTGTAGCATACACGGTGAAGAAGTTATAAAGGCATTAGTGGAGGTCGTTTTTTCAGAAAGTCACATTTTGCAAAAGAAAGATGTGCTTTTTAAAATGACACACAAGATTTCTTTACACTAGGGGTAGACTATGAAGCCGCAAACTACACGACAGCTCAGCCACCAGCCCAGGATATCACTGGTTGTTTTGGCCTGCCGAGACGCTCGCTTTTCTTCAAAAAATATATTAGCGCAAAGATGATTTTAAGACTACTATTACAAAGGACTATAGGGTAAGAGAAAGAGTTCAGGTAAGCCAAAGGATTTTATAATACAGTTCTGGAAATAAGAGAATGGGTTTGGATAGGATGACTTATGGATAATACATATGCTAGGGACAATCCTATTCTATGGATACTCACTAGCAATGTTTGGAATGACCCGTCAGAGATCTGGTCAGAGATTTTCTGGACTGGAATTCTGCTAGCACACCGGACTGGACTCAAGGCGCTCTGGTTCTGCAATCAGCAAGGCACTCTGGACACTGCACGGTGGGACTGGACTGGATCTCACGGGTTCTGGAAACAGCCCAGCTCTACTGGGTTGGATCTTTGGATTCTGGCAATAGTTTGAGCAAGACAGCAGCACAGCGCAACCAGGCTGTTCTTGGATTGCCCTTAGAGGTCTGGGGTAAAATCTGGTTTCAGTATTTTTAAAGGCCAAACTGAGAATGGTTCAGCTTTGTAAATGGGCCTTTCTGCTTTCAGAGTTCTGGAGTCTGGAGTCTGGAATATGGATTTCTCTTGCTAAGTGCTCCGCCAGCAATCGGTAGGTGGGTGAATGTGTGTGTGTCATAGGTCCTAAGCTATCTCTATGTATTTTCTAAACGGTTGGGTATGCTGAATTCTACTAGGCACACCCCCTGGTATTCTATTGGTTAGGGCCTTTCCTCCTCTCTGATTTGAGAAGAAAACAGGGTGTCATCATGACTCTGTGTTTTATGGTCCAGGGAAAAACCTCCCCTTTGTTTCTGCACATGAAATCTATTTTTCATACAAGACATATTTACAAATTTGCTAGCAATAGCATATTTATATCCCATATTTAGGGGAGCAAGTATTCATCCGAGCCCCGTCACGGTGAGAGCTTGGGTCTAGATTTGGCAATTTTCCACACTTTTGGTCTGGTACCCAATGTCGGATTTATCCCCAATTTTACATATATGTGCGCATGATATCTGGGCATAATCATGTGCAATTTCATGTTTCTGGCATCACCACAATTGCTGCAAAACCACAAATTCTGTAGTCTTGTCCCTGAACATAGCACAGAGTTCTGAGTACTTTTAAAACATGACCAGAATGTTCATATTAACAATACTGCCATTTTACAATTTTTACAATTTCACACAGTTCTGTGTCAGTCTGTTTCAAAAATATACTTTTCTGTGTTTTCAGAATATACAACACTGTCTGTCCCGCTCCCAAAGTTTTGGTGGGTCAAGAGCAATCCCCGCCTCTTTCCTCTGGCAGGGGTTTCTGTTGACACTTGCATCTGCATATTCTTTTCAGCCATCGAAACCCTTTGTCTCTCCCAGGAGCAGCAGAGCAAAATCCCCTCCCCTCTTCATTAACACCTGAATGGGCGTTCCTGGGCTTTGATGAGAAGCAGGAGAGATGCCTTTTGTTGGGGAAACTGTGGAATCTGCTTTGAAGTTCTTTGGCTTGCATCAGATGTACTTTAAAGTCAATTGTTACATATATTTTTGTTGAAAAATAAACTTACAATTTCACAACAGGCAAACAAATCTCTAATTCCAGTCTTTTTAAAACATAGAGATTAAATAGTTGCAACCTATATTGTTTTTGTTGGCAAGTCACTTAATTCCAACCATCTGATTTTAACTGCACAAGTTTAAGCTTCCAGTGTAATTAAATGACAGCTATCACACAAGCGGCCAATGGTACTGTGCCCATATTTTACAGATTTTCAGACAAGCACACTTTTTAATGTGGATATTCTTATGATGGATTCTGCTTCTCCTGACATTGTGTGCTTATGTGGATTCCTTAAATAAGGTGATGGGTAACACCCAGCAAGGATGTTGGACATTTTCTGATGTTTTGAACCATTATTTTGCAATTTCAGCAGCCAAGGAAAAAAGGATTTCAGAGCACATTTGGGTTTCCTTGAAATAAAGCACTGCCTTTCATGAAGTTTCCATTTGCACTCTGTGGGCAGTCCAATGACAGGTTTCAGCGTGTGGTCTCCTGTTCCACCACTGACACAGGCAATTTAGATTGGCAGCCATCTTTCTGGTTTCACAGCGCAATTTTTATAGGTTTAGCGCGCATAGGGCTTTTTGCGGCCATTTTGCTGGTTCTGGTGCCACGGGCACACAGTGATGTCGCAGGGCAGAGCTAGTGGGTCAGTACATCCCACATGACCCCTTCAATAGATGGACCAGGGGTCTTGTGACCTCTGCATAATCCTCAATGAACCTTCTACTGTAATTAGTCAGTCCAAGAAGGCTTCTTAGCTCAAGCAGAGTTGTGGGGTCTTTCAGTTTTAGTAGTGCTTCCACTTTCTTCGCCTGGGACAGAGACCCTCAGGGGTTATTTCATGTCCCAAGAAGTTGACACGGGTTCCACACCGTGGTGCCTTCTGGAAGGAAACTTTTGCTCTGGCAACCCTCAACTGGGTCAGAACATATGGATTTCCGCTATGTTTTCTTCTACAGTTGAGCTTTTAATGAAGACATCATCCACATAGGCCAGGTTACTCCTTTCACTCAAGTCGGGCATGGGCTTGTGTAGGAAGATGTTGAATTAATTGCGGGAGTTCATGTCTTCGAAGGGAGTCCGGGTCCATGTGTACTTCTGCCCCCCGAAGGAAAATGCCAGCTTGTACTGGTCCTCCCCACTAACGGGCGTGGTCCAGTATCCATTGTTCAGGTCAATGGCGGTGTACACCTTTGACCCCTGGATCTGGGCCAGCCCCTGGCCAATGTAGGGAAGAGGCCATCGGGACATGTGGACTCGTTTGTTCAGCTCCCTAAAGTCTGCGCAATGTCTCCATTGGCCATTTGGTTTTAAAATCTCCAGCTGTGTGGAGAGGTCTCTGGTGAGGGTGTTGACCTGGACAGAGGGTTTCAGGTAGGAGAGCGAGTCATTGTGGACCTGGAAGATCACGTCCTCCTTGCTGATGTCACAGGTCACCTCTTCCCCCCGTAAAGGCAGGACGAGTACACCAGGAAATTCCCCCCTTGCAGGGTGGATCCTTTCTGGCAGTATGTCATCATCATTGTCATAGCAGTCATTGGGGATTGGTCCTATAAATTAATTTCCTAAATCCATGGAAAAATGCTGGTCATCCACCACCATTCCAATAATGAAGCCTGCGCTCAGAGTGATAATCCTAAGGTTGCTGTTTTCCACCACTATTGGAATGGTGTTGTGTTCTACATTAACTAATGGTGTTGGGTTTAACCCCAACCCCTGTTGTTGAAGATGGGCATTGAGGTGTACATTTGCACCAGGATTTTGTATTTTCTGTCCTCTCTTAATTTTTTAGTCAAGTGGGAATTATCGGGTCCGTCCTGGGATGGTTACTTCCTCTCCAATTTGAACTTCAACCACGTACGGCAGCAATTGAACTGACCGAAATGCCTTTTCAGAGTCATCAAAGCCCATAGTGTTGCCTCCAGGTTGGGACCAGGCCTTGTAATTTATAAGCTCCAAATTAATTGTAAACTGATTGAGAATGTCACTGCCTAAATAGAATGTAGCAGGGACCTCTCGCACGACCCAAAAATGATGCTCTTTGCTTTTATCACCTATACAAATTTTGAGCATACACCTGCTATGCAGGAGATGTTTGGAAATGGGAGTTTCCAGGCCCATTTCCCACTTTTCAATCAATTTAAATGTGGGAATGGTTGGATATTTTGGGAGTTTCCTGAACAGTGCTTCACTGATGAAGCTTTTTCAATTAGTCGGGCACACTCTGGCAAGAACAGTCTCCCTCCCTCATTTAACCGGATAGGGAGGAACAGTTGCTCTCTTCTTTTACGAATATCAGCCAGGCTGTGAGCTAGTTTTTCATCACTTTTGACTACAGGACTTGGATTTTCAGATTGGGGATTGGTATAAAATTTCAAGGTTGATTTTCAGGAATGGAGAGGAGTTCCCATCACCAGTTTGTTGTCCTACAGCAATTACTGTAAAGTCCGGTATTTGATTATTTAGTAAATGAAACTCAATTTGATCAGATTTTTGTTAAACTAACATAGTTGATGCTTTGTTTTAATTTTATTGGCCGGTTAGTCTGAGTCCAGAGGACCTTATTTACACAGACTATCAGGGGAGACAACCTCCAGAGGAGGTCATTACCTAATAGACATGGGTCCCCTCTGGAGTTATGACTATAACGGGGTGCTTCATCTTATGCAACCAATTTTAATTTCCAGATCTGCAGTCCACTCGATGGGAATTTCATTCCTGTCGAAGTTCTGGAGTTGTCCAGGAAGAGAGTTGAGAGGGATCTGGTGTCTCTCCCCCTTCCTGAATTTAGTTGCTCAAAGGCCCTTTTGGACAGAAGAGAGACTTGGAATCCAGTGTCCACCAGTGCTAAAAATGCACATTGCCCTTGCACTCGGACGGGGGCGTAGAATCTACCTTCTTTCTCCTCCAATGGGCAAAGGTAATGGGCATGTTATGCAATCTGGGCGGTTAATTACTTTATTTTAGACTCCATCACTGTGGGATTTTGGACAGTTTTCTGTGTCGGAGTCTAGGAATGTGAAAACAAAATTTTGCATTCAGAGATTTGGGGAGTTTCAGGCTCCTCTTTCTTTCTTGATCCTGTGCCGTCCTCCCCTTCTTGGAGATAGTCACTAGAACCAGTTTGTGGGGAGGATGCCTCTGTGATCATTGCATTCTCTGGATAACAATTCTGGCGTTCAGGGATGGATGATTCTGAATCAGTCCCCACACCTACCCAGTCTAGGTTTTGGTCTCTTGGGACCCATTCTTCATTGGGAGAAGACTTTCTTCCCAGAATCCTCCAAGGATTATTCCCCTTCAAACTGGAGGACACTTACTTCCTCCGCAAAAGGGGCCTTTTTGGTTTCTTTGTTTGTCCTACTCACCCTCTGTTCCCCGGTTTGCAGATTTTCAGGGGCAAGAGATTTTAGTTCGGGTTCTGGGGTGTCCAGGGGCTTTTCACAGATGAGGAAGGATGCTTCCTCTAGGGCTTTGCACCCCCTTCCTCCCGTGCCTCCTCCTCTGGAACCAGTGGGTTGTTGGGGTTCTCTCCCAGTCATTGATCTGGGGTGCCAGACCCATGGTTTAAGGGGTTTTGAGCTGCCATGTTCATCTGAGGGTTCTGCTGAGCCCTTAACATGCAATTCAGATCCTGAGTTAGGTTCTGGACCTGGCGCTCCAGTTGGGACAGACGCTCCGACTGGTACAGGGGTCTTTGATGAAATCTAGGCTGTTCCTGGGAAGGGTAACTATCCCTTCTCCCTGAGTACTGGGTATTCCCCTGGTAACCCTCCACCCTTGGTCTCCCCTCCCCTGGATTAGGTGGTCTGGACTCCTGAAAGCGGGGAGAGAAAGGAACATTGTCCTGCATGTTGGGATTTGGAAGATACCAGGGGAAGAAACTTAACCCAGGATTTGGAGGATTACTGCCCTCCTGAGGGAAGTTTGTAGGGAAGCTTCCTGAGGCAGTACTCACCTGATTGGTTCCCCCCTTGGGCCGGGGGAGTCCAAACGTACCCCAAGATAGGTCTATTGCCCTTATACCTGGGAGTGATATAATTAGCAGAGTTAGAAGTCACATTGGTGGGGTTTCCTACCTGACTACCACCTGCTGCTGATTGATCAGGAGGTCTTATTTGCCTCTGATTTGGCTGGTTTTGGGAAGGTGTGTTTTTGTGACCCCTATTTCTAGGTCTAAAATGGGGGCAACCTTCACCTCTTCCACATTAGCAGCAGCGGGGGTGTTGGTTGGTTTGGGGGTTTTGGTTTGGTTTTTGTTTTGTACAGGTTTTTGGACCTCGTAGGCCCTAGCAGCCTGCTCTATTACCCAGTCCAGGGTCCTGTTATCATGAAAATCTCATGCCAGCTGTGTCATAATATATTTCGGGAGAGCATTAAAGTAGGTGTTTATTGATTCCCTACTATCTGTGTGTACCCGCCTGGCAGTTTGCGCAAATGCCCGTTTTAACTCCTGCATGAATTCTCTTGGGGCCTGATCCTCTCCACACTGCAGATTTTAGGCCACCTTTCGGGCCTTATGGGGGTTTCTGTGTGTGGAAAATTGCCTCAAGATGACTGCTTTATAGGTGATCACATTCAATGTTTCTGGTCTTCCAGCCCAGCAAAGAAGCTGGAGTACTCTGGAGAGAACATCCATTTGGCATAGTCTATGCAATTCTGACTATTTTTAATGTCAAAAGAGTTCATCATCTGTTCATATAGCTCCAGATGCTCACAGACAGAATATATGTTATTTTTGTGATATAGGGTCATGACATTTTTAATAGCTTTAATCTGTTTGATGGGGGATTTCACCAGAGCTCTCTTTTGTTTATTAGCCTTCTTTTGCCGCTTCACCTGAGTCCATTCGCCCTCAGACTCAGAGCTGCTGCTACTGGAGGTCCTCTCTTTATCTTCTAGGCTCTCCCTGATTCTTTGAGCTTGTGAGTTGCTCTCAGAATTCCTTCTTCCCTGCTGTACTTTGGGCTCCCTGGGTCACTCCCCTTGGACTCCCTCTTTTGCACAGGAGAGTGATCATCTGACTCCTCTCTGCTTCCTCGGTTAGTGGAGAATCCTCCCCCCCCACTGCCCTGATTGGGTGGAGGTTTTTTTTCAGAATACTCTTTTGGGGCCTCAACTCATGCTCATGGTCTAGCTCCCGGAGTTTATCCTCATAGGAGTCTTCCTGGTCAGATATATTGGCCATAATATTTTAGAATCAGTATAGGGACGCCCGTCCATCAATCCCTGATCGGTGGTGGCCTGCTTGTTCAATCATGCTGAACCTACTAGAGTCTGGCTGCCTCATGATTCCTGGTTCTTGTGAAACGGTTGACATGAAGTCATCAGTGCCTGGCGCTTACAAAGTGGTAGATGAATTTGAGGCCCTTGGTACAGTGGGCATCACCCTGTGATCAGGGATGGCCCTGTCCCTCTCTACTTGTTTGGGGTCCATCAAGTTTTGCTTCAGTCTAGCATACTCTTTTTTTAACAGCTCAAGTTTCTCCCTCTCAGCCCCTGTCTCCTGACAGTAGGCAGAGGCCTGAGCATTTAGCTTAGCTATCAGGGCTTGGCTGACCTCTATTATCTTCTCTTGGGCTCCTACCTAGCTCCGCAGTCTGCTGTTCTCACCACAGAGGGCCTAATTGTCTTTTTGTGCTGCATGTATTGCCTGGGAACCCTGAGACCATTTTTGTTGCAGGAGATACATTTCTTGACTCTGCACATTTTTGGATTGGGTGGTCTCTTCAAGAGCACCTTCTACTTGTCGTGTGAGCCCCAATCATTTTTCATATTCTACTTTTAGTTCGTTCAGTTCCTGGAGGTCTAACTCTCTTTTCTGTAGGTCTGTTTTTAATTTGCACCCTTCCTGGTATAGGGCATCTTTTTCCTGATACAGGGTGCCAACTTGTTTCGTCAGGTCATCCCTTTGTTGCTTAATAGCACTTAATATCTGGCATTCTTGATCAAATTCTGTTTGAGAGCGGAGTTCTTTAATAATTAATGTATTATTTTCCTCTTTCAATTTCTTGATCTGATTTAATAAAGTGGTTATTTGCTCCGAGCAGGCATTATTATATGTCACTTGTTTTAATTTTGTTTGACTCTTTCAGGGAATCAACCGTTTCCTGACACTCCACTTTTAATGCATCTACTTGGGCCTTTTGCTCTGAATTATTTTGTTGTTGTACAGCCAAGTCTTTTTTCAGCTTTTTGATGTGTTTTTCAAATTCTACCTCAGAATTTTGGCTTTTTTGCGATTTCTCTTCTACTAGTTTTAATTCATTCTGGATTTGGTTTAAGAGCTCAGACTGGTTTTGTGCAAAGAATGCACCTTCCCGATACTTTTCTTCTATGACTATCAGGTGGAAATATATGTACGGAGAAAGGTGGACCAACTTAAGCTGCTCCTCTTTAAAACCCAGTCGGGGCTCTGACCATTCCCCTCTAATGAATAGTTTGGACAGAAGGTACTGCCTAGCCATGTTTATCTCCACTGTGGTAATTATGAAGAGTGTTCTTCCTTTATTAATTTATTTATATAAAGACAAATCCATATTCTGCTTTCATCTAGTTCAGGGTTAATTTTACTTTATTTTTACACACAGGCCTGATTTTAGGGTCTAAGTTTTGGGATGGCGCTTTTACAGTGTAACACAGTTTTCTAACCACAAAAAGTGTCCCTACCTTTTCTGGGTTAGCCTGCTGTGTTAAGCTGTCACGGGTGGAAACACATATCTCAATCCCAGCAAAAAAGCCCCCACTGTGTTATGGATTTAAAGACACAGAACACTTCCGACCAGGACTCTTTCCGCTGGCCAGGGATGTGGCGCACAATAAGTACGTTTATTACTTTATTAATTTCGGATTCTACTTTGACAATGCAGCCAACCCGTCTAACACCCCCATTGACAAATATCCTGTGTCACAATGGACCATGAACCAGGCCTGTGTGTTATAATGAAATATTGATTTCTTTTTATATTCAAATGAAATCAAACAGATTCCATATAGGGCAGCAATCACCAGTGTGGTGATAATAACACAGCAAAATGATTTGATACACTTAATTTAACTGTCTGACCTCAGATACGTCAATGCAAATATGAATGGAAGCAAAATCACTTTTTGGTCATACTTTTATATTGCACCACTGTTATGCATTTCCCCTGCAGCCCTTCCCCAGACCCCTGTCAACCACGTTTTCTGTGGGAGGAGAGGAGTAGCAAGGAGTCGGGTATCAGAGGCAAAAGTCAGATTGGAAATCCGACCTACCACCCCCCTGAATGGGAGGCCAAAACGAAATGAGGACCCTTGAAAAATGAGCAAAATTGCACTCGGAATTCACTGGCTAGTTAGAGGTTAGTTTACATGAGTGGTAGAATGGATAAGACAGGAATTTGTGTCGCTGTACTAAAGGAGCAAGAAATCTTACAGGCTGCAAGGCAAGATACTAAACAACATGAATACAGGTGAGAAAACTTTGGGAAGCAAAGCAGTGCAGCAAAAATCACACGTGGCAGAATTGCAATTTCTTAATTTTCACAGGTTTAAAACAAGCAAACAGCTTAGGAAATGGGCTAAACAGTCAAAATCAGAAATTGTTTTTTCTGATGAGGTACAAAGGCACATAACAGGTATGATACAGAAGTGTATGGGTTACTCTTATGGGGTGACAGTATGAGTTTCTTTATAGGAAATTAAAATTGGATTGTAGAATGGAAACAATTTCACGGGCAAACTCGGTTTTGTCAGCAAAATGATTTGTTCTACTGCAACTGTATGTTAGTGGCTAAATTATTAAAGAAAGACACTGCATGCAAGGAAGTTAATTTGCAATGTTAACCTATTCGCGCAGCGTTGATCCTTATGGGAAATTAATTAATTTATTCCAAAATAATACTAAGGACTTACACAAAGGACTGAAATTATTTGAAAAGAATTACGCTAACACATGGAGACTAACACAGATTCTTCTAAGGACAGGATACACCAAGGATTCTGATAATTTGGGAAGATACTAGTGTTCTTATAGGATTTCTTATAGGATTGGGCAGAATGTAAGGCGACAGAGCGGGGTATGCAGTTTTTGTACTGGGGAGGGTGACACTTACAAAATGCACTTGAGTTGGGTAGTTTCGACAGCTGACCCGGTCTCTGGACAGCGAGACAAGGATCTGGTCACTGTGCAGCGGCTGGGCTCTCCTTTAATGGAACAGTGGGGCAACCGGGGTCTGGTCCCTGTGAACAGCGAGATGCATCAGCTTGGCAGAGACGTGTCTGGTCACTGGATTCTCCCAAAGGGGTCCACTGCCTTTCCTCCTTTCTCCCTGAATTATTGGGATTTTTGTAGAGTTTAGTTCTGGATAGGTGGTTCTGTCTGGGTAGGAGGTTCTGCTTTTATCTGGATCAGCTACCTCGGGGCCTGGCTCTGGAGTCTAAAGTCTTGCAGGGTGAATTTTTGAATGTTGAATGTCTGAAGGTCTGGATTTTGAATGTCTGGATTATGAATATCCGGATTTTTGAATGTCCTGACTCTCCCTATTCCTCCTCCTTCTATAATCAGGATGACATCAGAGGATTTTTACTATTTGGACAGAAGTAACCTGGACATACCTCTAAGATGAGACAGGTGAGGCTGTGGATGTGGCCATCTACCTGCAGGTGGATTGGGTCCAGGGAAGTGACATCAGTTTTAGTGTGTGTGTTTTACGATGTGCTTTGTTTCACCACATTTACTTTTGCCAAAATCAGTTATGAATCAAAACCCTTATATTTACAATTGTTATCCTCATGAAAATCAGATAGGAAGACCCCATATTTTACAAGAGATGTGCCATTTCAAACAACAAGTCTGTGTGATGCTGCTTTGCCCTTTGGGCACCATTTCGCAGTTTTTCACAGGAAACATTTTAATTAAATTCTACAAATGGCTACACATAAGCCTTACAGTCTTAGGCTTATTTCAATTAAGTTTCATATCTGTGTCATGTACGCTATCACCATAAATGCTTCTTAACTGGCGTTCACATCCACCACATGTCAAGAAGACCCACATGGTCTCATTTTACTTGTGCAAAAATTGCATTCAAACTGTCATGATTTCACATTACTGCTTCTTTAGATTACTGAAATAAATGTCTTAATGTAAAAAGTCTTTTAAATCAAATGGAAAGCATCTGTCACTGTAGGGCGGTCCTATAAATCTCTACAGCCAGCATGCCCTCTCTGTGTCAGTTCTGAACAACAGGGTTACCATAGCACCCTTTGATCCTGGGCAGTTGAAGCTGAGGAGAGTTGTCTAAGGAATTCACACTTCTGTGACATGGGGCTATTTCCCCCTTTTGAAGTCCTCCAGTTTGAATGCAGGGGAACTCACACTTCTGAGGCAAACACATGGGTGTGAACCTCCCTTTGTCCTTCGGAGCATCTCTGCCAGGCAGTCTGAGGCAGCCTGTAATTATCACACTCGTCAGTCCATAGAATAGGGCCCCTGCCCTGGAAGTATCAAATCAAGCAGTGGTATGACATTTGGCCTTTAAGCCAAACTGGTCTAATAGGAATGCCTGCCTCAGCCAGGCTGTTGAAGTTCTTTTTGTGGGGAAAAATTTACAGTATTATTTCACATTTAGCTTTCACAATGTCATTTCATTGCTTTGCAAAGCAAGTTAACACAGGTTCATTTTTTTCTCATGTTCATTTATCAAGATGTGTTTTTCTTTGCATTTTGCTTTCTGAGAGTGAGATGGACACCAAGGAGTGGGGATGGCCCTTCAGCGCCTGGCAATACTCAGTCGTGTCCCTATTGCTGGTATGACCTGCCGCACGTGGGGGAGTGCCCAGCGGAGTCGAGGGTCTGTGGCCGGTGCGGCACACCGGGACATTACGCGAGGGTGTGCAGTGCATCCACCCCGGTAGCGGCCTCGAGAGGGCCAGCGAGAATTGGTGGGAGCAATACCCGAAGGGTGAGGGGTGTGGCATCAGTCGAGCAAGGCCTGCAGGACCTGAACATAGCAGAGAAGAAAGAGGAGGAAGAGGAAATCTTCTTCATCTCAAGCATTGCCACTGGTCCCAGAGGAAGCCGACAACCTACATGCATGGTAAACATCGGAGAGGTCCCCACCCCAGTTCTCATAGATACGAGGGCGTCAGTTTGTGTGCTAGCGACTTAACATTATGAAGCCCTCCCAGTTCCTCCCGAGTTGGCGGAATCCAAGGCGCTGATCTATGCCTTCGGCGGAGACACGCCACTTCCAATCCAGGGGGTGTTCGTGGCGCCAGTGTCCCATGGACAGAGCAGGATTAAGGCGAGATTCTTCGTGACAAGCGTGAGCCTGCACTCCCTCCTCAGCTGTGCCGCCTCCGAAGCACTAAATATTGTGCATTTCACGCTCGCTGTTTATCACACGGACCTAGAACGCCTGCTGCAGCGTTTCGACACCATCTTTCATGGTATAGGGAAGCTAAAAGGGGACCCCATCAGGCTCCACATTGATGGGTCGGTGAGACCAACAGCACTCTAGCATCGCCGTATCCCGTTCCACCTGAGGGCACACTTGTCGATCTAGACATTATTGAGAGAGTGGAAGGCCCGACTCCCTGGGTTTCTCCGATCGTGGTCACCCCAAAGCCCAAACAGCCGGGAGCAGTCCGCATCTGCATGGACATGAGGTTGCCAAACATGGAGTTCAAAAGGGAACATCATCTCACGCCCAACCTAGATGACATTGTCGGCGAACTACAGGGGGCGAGAGTCTTTTCTAAACTGGATCTGAGGTCCGGCTACCATCAACCGGAGCTCCACCCTGAGTCGATACATTACCACCTTTACGACTCACGAGGTGCTATACCAGTTGAAGAGGCTGAGCTTCGGGCCTCTTCGGCAGCGGACGTTTTTCAGAACACCATTAGGGGAGCCCTGTTGGGGCTAAAAGGTGTGATCAACATGTTGGAGGACATCCTGGTATTCGCAAGATCAGAAGTGGAGCATTTGAAGTGCCTGGAGAGCACCCTGGAAAGCCTCCGTAGCCTGGGACTAACCCTGCACTGGCAAAGGTGTGAATTTTTGAAAGACTGGATAGCATTTTTCGGGTTTGTGTTCCACGCTGGGGGCATCTCCCCGGACCCGGAGCAAGTGAAGGACATTCAAGAGGCGGCCCCGCCGGAGTCGCCCGCAGAAATCAGGAGCTTCCTGGGCATGGTCAAATATTGTGGTTGATTTATTCGCGACTTGGCCTCGCCGTCGGAACCCTTGTGGGCTGGGCGCTGACCAGAACTGATGGGGCCTGGACCTGGACAGGGAATGAACAAAGAGCGTTCCCCACCATCAAGAACATCCTGTTGGGGCAAGACACTATGGCTTATTTTAATCCGGACCGGGAGTCGGAGATCGTGGTAGACGCCAGCCCGGTGGGTCTAGGGGCAGTCCTCAAGCAGGCGGACTCACAGGGGATCATGCAACCCATTGACTACACCAGCAAGCCGCTCACCGAGACTGATAAGCGTTATTCGCAAATTGAGCGTGAAGCCCTGGCTATCTTGTGGGACTTTCGGATCTACATCTTAGGAAAGCCTGTAGTCGTCGTGACGGACCACAAGCCCCTGATCCCGATCATGTCCGGGGCATCGTCCAAGCCACCGCCACGTATCAAGAGGTGGATGCTCTTGCTGATGGAGTACGGGGTCAAGTTGCTGTACTGTCCAGGCACCCACAATCCAGCGGACTATCTGTCCCACCACCCGAGAGCGGGGCACCCCTGAGACTCGGCGGAAGTGGCAGATTGTGTAGAAGCGGTGCACCTGGTGGTGGAATCAGCGCTGCCGGTCGCCCTGGCGCGCCAAGAGATTGCGGAGGAATCTAATGTGGACGAAGTATTCCGGATAATAAAGGAGGCTGTGGCCAGTGGAGAGTGGCGCGAAGTGCTCATGAACAACGCCAGGAGGGACGCTGGTCACAGAAGGACCTACAAGCTCAATGGAGGGCACGCCACAAGCTGTCAGTGGCTGAGGACAGTCTTTTGCTGAGAGGGCACCAGATCGTGATCCCAAGTGCACTGGTGGGCAAGGTGCTGCAGCTCACCCACAAAGGGCACCAGGGGACGGTGAAGACGAAGGCCCGTCTCAGGTTGAAAGTATGGTTCCCGGACCTGGAGAGTAGGGTGGACGAGTTTGTGAGAGCATGCATACCTTGCCAAGCAGCAAGTCCAGTGGAGAGAGAGCCGCCCATCCAGGCCATGGAAAGGAGTGAACGCCCATGGGGGACGGTGCATGCTGACTTCAGATCCAAGGGCCGAGGGATGTACTTTTTGGCAGTGGTAGACCAGTGGTCACACTATCCTGAGGTGGAGCTGGTTGAGTCCACGGCCAGTGACCACACCATCCTGGCCCTGGAGAAAATGTTTGCCACCCATGGTTTCCCCATTGAGATATGTTCGAATAACGGAGCGCCGTTTATGGGGCAGCAGTTTGCTCAGTACTCTGTGGAAAGAGGGATCAAGCATCGGAAGGTCACCCCACTCTGGCCAAGAGCAAATGGGGAGGTGGAACGCTTCATGCAGACACTCAATAAAGTGTTCCGCATATCACTGAATGGAGGGGAGGAACTCCGGCGAAACCTGTTTGACTTTCTGCGCGAATACCGCATGACCCCACATCAGTCCACTGGGGTCGCGCCAGCGGAGGCCCTCTTCAAACGAGCTCCCCGGGGGCTACTGCCCGAGGTAGAAGGCCGCTGTCCGGGGGAGATCGATAACAACCGGGTGCGAGCGGAAAGGGCCACCCAGAATGAGCGGGAGAGTGTCCGACGAAGGTTACCAGAGAAGGTGATTGCCGTGGGGACACTGTACTGGTACGAAATCGAAGGCCGGAAGGAAAGTTGTCTTTGCCCTACGAGGCGCAGCCACTGGGAGTGACCCACTTGAAGGGGTCCATGATCACTGCAGCCAATGCCTGAGGAACTGTCACGAGGAATGCATCGTTCTTCAAGCGGATAGAGGCAGCACCAAACCCTGAGGTGAGCAATGCAAATGAGCCAGAGTCTGACGCAGGAGATCCACCACGAAATGATGGACCGCCAGAGGCTCCAGGGACACCAGGGATGCCCACTGAAGAAGCACGCAGGTACCCGAGACGGGCGGGGCGCAAGCCGCCGCAGAGGTTCCAAGACTTTATAATGGACTCTGCCTCGTAACAGGTGGAAGACTGCTCGTTTAAGTTTGAATTGTTAACGTCAAGTATAATTGTTATAACGTGTTCTTGTTTTCGGGAAAAGGAGGGATGTTGCGTAGTGTATACGCATTGTTTACGCATGCGCGAGCGACAACGAGGCTCGTGCATGCGCATTAAAAATAAAGACGGTCAGCCTGGCAGTTCGAGCCGGGGACCTGAGCAGCACACACGTGTCCCGTGTGGTCCCTGGCGAGTGAATGCGTGGCTGAGTGTGAATGCTGGTTTGGGCCCTGGCAAGCCCACACCATACAACATCTATGTTCCATCTCGCCCCATATGTGCTCAACAGACACAGCGCAGCCATTATTTTTGTAACTGCTAAAATGCAGTTTTGTGATGCTGGGGAATATGTGCTCAGAAGACACAGCGCAGCCATTTTTTTTTTTAACCTGCTAAAATGCAGGGTATTTCTGTCGGGTTGGTAAATGTCCCCCACAATACATTGATTGCGATGGAATGATAACATCCCATGAGTCGCTAATAGTGGACAGGGAGCGCACCTGCGAGAAAAGTTATTTTGGTTTGTGTAGTGCTCCTTCCACTTGACTAGTATAGTATTTCGTTTTAGCCAGGCAAATTGCTTGATGATAGGCTTTGGAACTCAGTATGAACAGGGATATGTCCGACAGTGAGTAGGAGGCTCGCCATCTGCGTTTTGACTGGGTTTTTCTTTGGCATAGGTTTTTTAAGGCGTCATCAAACCATTGTTCTGAAGCGCAGGGTTCACCTTGCACATCTGTAGAGGGCCAGCATATCAGCTACTGCTCTGAACGTCTGTGCAACATTCACCAGATCTACATCCAGAGGTTGACCCCATTATATAGGATTTTAGAGATGATATCTTTGTGAGATACTTCATGCCAACAGCGTTTCAGTACCTATCAGTGGATAGGTTGTGCGCAGAGGCTAGGAGTCAGAAGCAGAAAAGGCACTACATAATGGTCAGATACAAGAAAAAGAAACAGTCCAAGCACAGTAACCAAAGAGGGGGAGGGAAAAATTTGGTTCAAGGTGTTGTCGTGAATGTGTGTTGGCCCAAGAACTAGTTGTTCCAAATTCAGATCATTCATGGCATCCAGAAATTGCTGTTCACCGATATGCGGTGTAGCAAAAGAGCTTGAATTGAAATCCCCCAAAACTACAAGATGTGGGAATTCCAGATATAAGTTAGCAGCCAGTTAAAGGACTTGCTTGCAAAATAAACAGTCTGACCAAGGAGGGCGGTAGACTGCATGAACGTGAATGGAACACTGATTGGAGATCCCAATGCAGCCAAAAGAGGATTTCAGAATTAGTGTTATGGTTTAGGAGGAGAGATTTGGCCACCATGGGGGCTTTAAAGATTATGACAACTCCCCCCTCTCGATTTACCCACCTTGCGGTTCAATCATAGAAGATCATAGGTGTCCGGGAGCTCTTGTTTGACTGCAGGTCTAGATGTGCCATGTAGCCACGTTTTGGTGACACACTGCAGATTGGGCCCTAAGTCAGTTAGCAGGTCAAAGAAGGAGACGGCGTGCTTAGTTAAAGATTGCTCATTCGCTAGTCAGAATGCAAGGGCTCCAGTGCTAATGGCTGTAGCAGGGCTGGAAACATCAGTATTGGGTGGAAAAGCTGTGTTATGAGGAGCACGGTTGATTAGATCGCTCTGGGACCACATTTTGAATGGGTGGCTAGTAAGTCTATCCTTAATGGCCCAGGGCCTGCTGTGCGCACAGACAAGCACAGACAGGCAGAACTTTGGTGCGACTTCAGCACGTGAGGCTCTAGCCCACTGCGCTCGTCCGCTGTGCTTCCGGGTAAGTGTAGTATTTATACTGGCGCATATTGTGTCAGCCGGATCCATCACACTGGTTAAACAGTGAAGAAGGACTCCCGGGTGCTCGGTGTATGAAGGTAAGAAAAGAAGACTGCCTCCTACCAGGCACAAGACCCTGATGGCCAGGGGAGGAAGCCAGGCATCTTCCTGCTGGTGAATCCAGCTACGAGGAAAGTATCAATAAAAAATAATGCATTCAAATAAAAACGTGAAATCATTTTATTTAAGCTAAAAGCAAGGCGCCCAGTCACACGCCCCACTCGAGTAGCGCATTTCAAAGGAAATTAATAAAAAAATAGGTATAGTTGGGCAAATCAACATAAAGCGCTCCAAAAACAACAAACCCGACTGTTACTCCAGCCGTACTCGATGTCTGTAGTGCAATTATGCAGCTCTCCTTAAGAGCTGTGAGTGTCAAGTCCCCCCCACTGTGTAAACAGTGAAAACGGACTCCTGGGTGCTTGGAGTATGGAGGTAAGAAAAGAACACTGCCTCCAACTAGGCACTAGACCCTGGTGGCTACGGGAAGAAGCCAGACACCTTCTTGCTGGTGAATCCAGCTACGAGGAAAGTATCAATAAAAAAAAATTATTAAAATAAAAACGTGAAATAACATTTTAAGTTTAAAAGCAAGGCGCCCAGTCACACGCCCCACTCGAGTAGCGAGTTTGAAAAGAAAAAACTCGAGTAGCGAGTTTGAAAAGAAAAAAAAGAAAATAGGCAGAGGTGGACAAATCAACATAAAGTGCTCCAAAACAACAAACCCGACTGTTACTCCAGTTGTACCTGATGTCCCTTCCGGGAACACACTATTGAGGAGGCTGTTGGTCAAAGGACCAGGCCCTGCCACTCAGCTGCACTCACCATGACCATTTTTCCCACCTTCCAGGCAACTACTTAAGGACTTCATGACAGCTCCAGGCAGATGGCATTGAGTAGACTGTTGGTAACAAGGACCTTACTTGTTTGTGCCTGTTCTGCCCTGATAAGGCAAAGGGCCATATCTGCTATCCTTCATCTCACCTATAAAGTAGGTGCTACTACTTGCTAAAAGACCTCACCGTATGTTTCCTCCCTCCACAGCCTTTTCCCGCCCATTCAAGGAATCAAAGGGCCAAGCTCCCTGGGCAGCCTGGGCAAGCTATCCTAGCGTACTTCGTCAATATTGCCCTTGACCCTATCCAATACTCATGGACCACAAGCACACGCCCCCTCATGCATTTTGCTCACACCTCAGAGATCGCTGGACTCATCTTGGACAACAAACTTGAGGCCCTCTAGATCACTGAAACATAGCTTACCTCATTCTCCTCCCATGTTTTTGATGCCCTCCTACTTCCAGGCTACTTTATCAAACTTGCTGACCAGCCAGAAAGGGCAGGAGGATTTGTGGAAATCGAATGTATGGGATAGAATTGTGGCAGATTTTACCCTGGTGGTACAATATTGAACTGATATTTTTGTATAACAAACGTTTTGTTTGTTTACCCCCCTTGACCCTGCCAAAAATTAGCCCAAAAGAGCCACACTTACCTGTCTTCGCCTCCCTGCGTCGGTCTTCACCCTGCACGTCAGTTCTATCTCCCAATTGTGGCTGAAACTGATGCCAGAGGGCCCCTTTCTTACATGGAAAGCGGGGGACACCCCTGCAACCTCCAAACCCATAATGTCAAACAGGGGAAGCAGGGCATATTATGGTTTGAAATTATGGTATTTCGTTTTTTGTACAGCCTGAATTCGTGTTTTTTTTCGTTTGTTTTTTTCCCCAGTATTTTTGGACAATACCATGGTAATCAACCACAGGAGAGAATGACTGTAAGCCATCATCCCCGCTACCAGAGAAGGCTTATTTGAATCACTCGTCTGCCAGTTCCCCTTTTCTCTAAGAAATGCATCAATTCCACCTCAATTACAGACTACCTCACATCAATGACGCTTTAATTAATGACATTGCCAACTTACTCTCCTCTGCCATATTAGCATATACTAACAATGCCTTTCTTGGAGATTTTAACGTCCCCGGGTTTCACAGTAACAACAACACTCAAAGTATGCTTTTTGCACTGACCAGATCAATGGATCTTAAGCAAATTGTGCTTCCCCCATGCACAACAAAGGCAACACCCGAAACCTGTTCTTTAAATCATCGCCCCTCATCACCTGCAAAATCCCTATCCCACTCGACTGGTGTGACCATGCCGCCATCCCACTGTCGATCACCAAATCAACCATGGGCAAAAAAGGTCAGGCTAAACACCCCCTCACTCTACGCCATTCATTCAAAACCTTCCCAGTAAATGAGCGAGAAGCAAACTCTGCAGACACTGCTGCCACAGGGAATAGATCAGTCCTTCTAGAATTATTCAACAACTCTTCTATGAAACTGGAAACTCATGCACTGCCCCCTAAAAACCAGCCACATTAAGTCCAAACCATTTGACCCTTGGTAGATCACCAAGCTCGCCTCCAATAAACCCTCAATTAGATCCCTAGAGAAGTGGTGGCGCAGAAACCGTAACCATGGAGATCTCACCAACATCAAAGGTCTCTGTGCCAACCATTGGATTCGGATCACAGAAGCCAAAGCTGCTTACTACTCCACCACCACTGTGGCAGCTGAAGGAGACAATCCCTCTTCAAAGTGGTAAAGCATTGTACCAAACCCTTACCTGGCCCAGAGTTGAGAGAAGTTCTGGGAAAATGCGATGTCACTGCTTTATTTTGATGATAATAAAGCAGGGTTTTGCCCGGCACTTTGTCTTTTTCTGTTACTGAGTCCGGTTTGAACTGGCTCCAGAACCTCTGTGTAATTTGGGACTTTCCAGGCCATCTTAACAGATGGTAGCAACAGTGATGGTTTGCTAAGAGTCATTGGATTGTAGAGCGCTCCCTGCCATGCCCAAAGACTGCAGAGGTGGCCTTTTGAGTGCGGGTTTATGCGTAAGAGAGAGAGGTCGACAGGAGACACTTTCTGGTTCCTGCAGGGCACCCCAGATGGCAGCTGGCTGTTAGGGGAGACATAACACCGAAGACCTTTAGTAGATCCACAGATGTAAGTATGACGCTGTCCTGGCAAAACGGGGGAGGGGATTGTTTGTATATTGGGGGATTGTGACAAAATAAAGAGATAAATGAGAAAGGAGATAGCTTCTGACAGGGGTCAGGAAAGATCACGTAGTAAACCTCATTATGAGGTAGTAATGAGAAGAGACAAATACCTCAGCAGGAGTTGAGAAGATGCCTGTAGTTTTATTTTTGTGTAGTAATTGCCTGTGCCACCCTTATGTTGTAAGATAGCTTAGGCTTTGTAAAAAGTGGACCTTTGTGTATATTGGTATATTTTGAGGAGGATGTACTTACACTCAATAAGAGAAACTACTGATGCTCAGCACCTGACAGGCTTACTATTGGACAGCAATATTGTTGTGGGTCCACCTTCTGAGTGAATCAATGCATCAGTGCTCACAAACCTTACATGATCAACCATAGATGTTATCTTCCATAGACAGTTTTATTAATAAACCAACAAGTGTTTACACTTGCAAAATAGGGTCTGACACATTCATAAATATAAACACATTAGTTCTCACTCTCTTGTTTAGAATGTACATCTACGTATTCATTTGTAGAGATAATATAGAAACATTCAAAATGGAATAGTCAAACAATATACAGTTCCATATATTAGCAATAAAGTAGTGGAGTAGAAACCCTGCATCCCACTCTTCTAAAATGTTAAAACCACCTACTACCAATCACACATGTAGATTGCCATTGTGACCCAGTAAAATGTCAAATCAAACAAGCAATTTTGTTGCTGTGGATTGGCAAGTCAGGGGACAGGTGAGGTTATTCAGACCAACTTCTGGAAAGGGTTAACAACTGTCAAAATGTCATGGCTTCTATAGGTAGTTAGCTAAGACTAGAACAGCCTAAACATTATCTAGAGCCATATATCTAAAAAAGATTGCAGGTAAACCATTTCAAATCCCCCTGCCAAGGATTCCAATCACCCTTTTCTATGATTTGATGTACCAACTTATCCTGGCAGGAGTGGTACATGGGGCAACACAAATTGTATGGACACTGTTTTGAAACTCAGTACCACCCTAAACTGAGTGCATCATGAGCACAGAAAAGATTGAAAGGCTAACCTAACACAAATACGTTGTGGTGTCTCCCAATAGTCCTTTGATGGAAAAGAAAAATGTATGTTGAATAGAAAAATCATAACACGGGTTATTTTACCACACAGAAATGTTGAAACAGGCTACAAGTTAGAATTTGGAAAAATTGGGCAAGTGGCAATTTATACCCTCATGATTAGTATACTGTCTCAGGATAAAGGCATCTGGAAACTGTTTGCTGCTTGTTCACAAGGCATTTATGATTTATGCTTTATACATTAGCTTCAAACTATTGAAGCAAGCATTACAAAAAATCAGAAATTAGCAAAATTGAAAAGGTTCCAGTGTTAGCCCCTAATTGAATTTGCTTGCTTTTTTTCTTACCAAGGCAGGTCAAGACTTGTGGGCCAGCAGTGCCCACCAGTCCCTGCTCCATCGTTGCTCAGAGCAGCATGGCCTGCTGTGTAATCATTGGTAAAACTCTTTCTGGCTGCAAAAACAGTTTCCTTTTAAACTACCACCCCAGTTTCCCTGTTAGCTAACCACATTCTAACAGGCAGTAATGTTGATAATGTAATCAGTAGGAACCTTGGAAATTAAACAATCTTGCTTATCCTCATTTGAATTAAAGGTCATCTTGGTGTCACCTGCCGCGTACGTATTAACTTGCATGTTTCAACAAAATAGGCTTTTGCCAAATGATGTCAATGCTTATTTTTTCACATAAAATTATTCACTTTTTATTTATAAGACGCTTAATACCAAAGAGATTTCTAAGCGGGGACCAGGGATTCAACTGTGTGTTCCTCTGTGTAATCTTGCTTCCAATATCAGCATGTTGCCACTGAGCAATACTTACCGTTTATAACATTGATAATATTTTATATTCAGAATGTATTAAATAAAACATTCAAACTTGGTTAGTGTTTTGCCAATGTTGGCATAACCTCATGTTCTGTTTGTTAATAATATTGCAAGTAGATGTCGACGCGCAATGCAATAATAATACTGATAAAAGAACTGGACACTAATTAAAGCATAGCCAGAAGATTTGTTGTGAAGAACAATGTAATTAAAACGGGACACAGTTAGCTGATATACCTAGGCAACAGCCTCTCCTGCTTTTAGATTTCCAGTGTACATATTAGCCCATAATGCCCTTTTCCAGTCTGTGTTGTGTATATTTCCAATTGTGTTTGAGAATAACATACTGGCAAAGTTAAGATTCAGAATGTACATTTGTGAAATGTATCTTTGTAAATGCTGACACAAATGTGTTTGTGTCTGGCTACAGCTTGTGTGGCCTTGCCTGGAGTTTAGTGCTCTTCATATGATGGGCATATAATGCAATTTATGACAGTTTGGCCTGGACACAGGCCACATGGCTGAACCTGAGACAGGGGTTCATACATTTTAAATGTATTTACAATTCCAGATTCAACATATTTTGTTCTGCAAATAATTGAAGATTTTTCTTGGTGCCTGCCAGGTTTCGTGGGACAACTAGTTTCACATCACCTTACATTCCAAATGCAAATTGATATCTTTGTGCTGCATTGCCTCATTTGTACTTTTTACTATTTTGCACTCCTTTCCTTTTGAAGGTTGTAAGTGTTGCAACAATTGCTCATGCTGCACCTGCTAGCATTTAACCAGTGTGCTGCTCTTGTGATGCGTTAAGCAGTTTGGCAATGCTTGCATTTTGGGCATGGAAGGAATGCTTTGCTGTACTTTATTGTAATATAATTTACCTGACCCGATATCTCTACATCTTCTGATTTGGTTGTGGATACTTTGTTTGAATCCTCTCGGTTTTTGTGATGGAGCTCTCCTGCTAGAGATGGGCAAATATCACTAAGATTTGATAGCATTCTCCCAACAATACACTACATTTTAGTCGCACCAATATCATTCCTCAACAAGAGGCTTAGCAGATACAGCTCTTGAAGGGTCAAGAATAGCCTTTCCTCATTTTCCTGCCTCACCTTTGTGTTCCCTGCATTCACCTTTGGTGAATTTAGGGAATTCTTGGCTCTGGAACTTCTGTAAGTCAGTTTGGCAACCCCAGATGAGCTTTGGCGATTACAGGGCAGCTTGATAACATCACTAGTCCATCAAAAAACAATGTATTCATTATTCTAGTACATCACATTCAATGTGCTAGAAACTGCGTTAATTGAAAATTGTTCAGCACCACAGGTAGTTTTGATTTGTTCTTTTCCCAATCAAAATGTCTTTGCTCAGCTACGGATGACTTCACAATCACACCCTCTATCACAATCATACACCCTCACACCAACTCTCTGCTTCCTTCCATTCGTCTTTTTGTCTCTGTTGTAAACGTGCTTCTCTTATCATCTCACCCTTCTCATTTTCCTTTTCCCCCAAGAGGATAACGGTCTGGTGTACTCCGATTGGTGTTATGGTGGATTGCTGTCTGGACTGACCTCATTGCTGTGGGAATGATATGGCCTTGATGGGTGCAGTTTTGATTCTAGTAAAATTACATAATTTATACAGTTTGATGCAAGTTTCCATACTCAAACAAAAGTGATGTGACTTATTTTGAGAAGGTCATATCACTGTGTTTGAATCAAGTTGTGTAAGGGAACTGTTTTATGCATGACAGCATGTTCCACATTACAGGATTTGGAGTGTTAAAAATGTAGGGTGGGAGACCGGGTGTTCCGAGGACTGCTAAGAGGGGATGGTGGAAGTGCTTGTAGGTGTCTAAAATGGAGATGTGCTAAATTAAAGATAAACTTCTTACCTTGTGCCTTCTCATAAGTATCACAACAATATTGGTGATGAGACGTCACATGCCATGATGAACAATGCATGCATTAAAATTAAAGCGGTAACTGCTGTATGATTAACCATGAGACTGGCCTTCAAACCTTCTGGCGGACACGACAGCCCAAAAGCCAAGGGATAACCCAGCTCAGAAAGAACATACAGCATCAGCTGAGCACGCAACAACGTTCCTGTTACAAGCTATGCACGTACTAGAGAAAATGGCCTAGCAACCTGCCAGAATCACTGCTGACAATGAGGAATGATAACGAAAGAATTCGAGTTTTCCTAGGTAACGGGGAAACTTTCAATGTGGAATAAAAACGCATTGAAACGCTGGTGTAATTCCAGAGGACAAGGGCATTTAAGGCTATTGAATAGAAACATCAGTGAAGGTTCAATATACAATAAAAAACAGAAATTAACATAGAGTCACACAACAAGAGAGGGAATATTAAATGAGAACAAGAAGTGCATAAGAGTCCATTCTATGTTTTGCCAAGTGTAGGAAAGACTTTCTTTGCATAGATATAATGGATGGAATATTGGAAAAACTAAATTAAGATGATGCAACATGACAACCAGACAGCACATGTTAGGCACAGAGGGACAATGAAAATACTGAGAAATGCCAGACTGAACTCCCGCTGACGCAGGTGACATAGATGAACATGAAAGTGCGATCAGACAGCTAGATTTGTACGTCACACCTGAAAAGAATGTTTGCCATAAACAGATTCAACTTTTACTCCTGAACGCAAAGCACAGAGGAATACGTGTCAGTGCTTAAATCTTTAGCTCTATCATGTAGATTTGGAGCAGGAATGACAAGGGAAGAGCAAATTAGAGATCACATTATCATACACAAGAACAATTAAAAGGTATAAGAGAGACACTGGATGTGTGGCATGGCAATCCGTCCTTTCCAGGGAGATAGCAATAGCAAATGAAATAGAACACATAAATGTGTTCAAGAGAAATGAAAAAGAATAAGTCATTCAAGATAAAAATGAGAAAGCAGGTTATGCTGAAAGTGGGATGCAAATTAAAATAAATCAACACCATAACTGCAAAAATGAAAGGAAAAGGGTAGAAATTCCAGGATGTGTCAGAGAACGCTGAAAGCAATGGTGCTTGAAAGGTAGAAATGAGCTGGAAACTAAAAAGAAACAATGCTAGGGATGTGGCAAAATGGACATAAGCTCTAAATACTGCAAAGATATTAATCAACATGTGCCATCTGGAAAGTAACAGGGCATTATGCATTGGCATGCAGAAACAAAAGGAAAGTAGCATTTGTGCAAAATGAAAACATCTCGGAGTAAGAATGAGTGAGGCTGGAAAGGAACTAAACTGTGTGCAAATTAATAGTCCAGAGTTACAATGTCCGAGCAGTGAAATTATAACAAATAATTGGAAAGAGAAGATGATAGCGGACAGTTGCTCTCCTCATACCATAACAACATCAAACACATGGGAAGAGTTGCAGACATTAGGACTATTCACAAAACTTAACAGGTGAGATAAAAAGAATCCTGGTGGGTTTGAAGGGTCCAGCATTGAAATTCTAGGATGGTTCCACTCAGTAATCGAGTTCAAGTGCAGGATGGCAGTATTAAAGGTAGATGTGGCAAACGAGGGAGTTGCTGTGCTTAGATGGAAGGATCAGACAACACTGAAGATAAGACTAGACCCATGTTGACGAGCAACTATTATGCATACAAACTGAGAGACAATCAGAACAAGAGGTTTCCTGAGATCTTCAGCTCAGCTATAGGATGTTTAAAAAGATATGCACACAAGATTGTCGTAAATCCAAGAGTGGTACCATCAGCCCACAAGTCGGGGCCTGTGCCCTTGTGCTAATTATAGGAGTGGAGAAATAACTGCATAGATTAGGAGAAGGTAAAAGATAGAACATTGAGTTGGCAGAGTGGACCAGACCTATAGCAGTTGCGCTAAAGAAAAAGGGGAAAGTCAGAATTTGGCTGGACCTGTAAAACCTAAATAAAAATATGCAGGTGGGGAAATACCCATTTTGAGTCACCTCAGATATGCTTTACTTCTTACAGGGAGGCAATCTAGTTATATAATTGTATTTATCAGTAGCATATCACCAGAGTACACTGACAGAGGACTGCAGGAATCTCACAGCATTTATTACACTATTTGGGTGACACAGATATTGTTGAATGCAATTGGGTATACTTTTAGCACTTCCAAATTTCAAAGGATTATGGTTCATGTGTTGAATTGACTTCCTGGAACCATGGTGTACCAAGATTACATTTTGGTGTACAGGAAGCCGAAGACTGAGTATGACAACAGATTGCATGTAGTTGTAATAAAAATGCAAGTCCAGCACAGTAGGAAGGAACACACTTATCAGCTGAAAGAGTAGCACTCTAGATGGGGAGGAGGCCCTTTCTCATATATCCAAAATGAAAAGCTTAATAAAACAAACTAATCCATAAATCCTGGGGCACAGGTAAGTATAATTAAACGTAATGGTAGCACAAAGCATGGTAAATAGGCCTCAAAAGTCTGCTTTGTTTGAAAATTGTGAGAGCATTTTGTTCACAGCAAAGACCACTGCAGACGGTTCATTAGCAGAGAGCAATTGATCCCTGGTGAAGAGTACAGAGGAGCACACAGAGGTTGTTATTTTTCGAGGTCAACTGATTACAGAACACATGATCTGCCAGTGAAAGAGTAATATATGACCATTTTATAATTCAAAATCATTTAAAGGAAATGTGATTTTCTAGTGAAGCGGGCAAGACACACGGCAGTTTCAAATCACCCGCAGACCATTTTGCCTGCGAAAAGGGTTAAAATGTTCCCAATATACAACAATAATTTTAAAGTATGTCTGTGGGTCAAGGGTCTGAAGATGTCAGTGTGGGTAGCCGTTCCTATGGGAAACAGGAAGAGGCGACCAGGCCAGAATAATAAAGTTCCGCTGGTCGTCTCAAATGTTTCAATTATATACATTTGTGTTGTGGGAATTGGGGTGGATTATGACGTCACATTATTGTAATTGGGGTTGGTGTGGGAAGGTTCATGGACCCAATGATGCAGTATTATGCATAGGGTTCTACATGAGTCCAAAGTGCAAGAGCCAATCATTTCAGTGTGGGGAGATTTTTTAGATGTTGCACAATCTCAAATGCTAATTCTTTTTCTGTCTATAAAAGGTTTCACTTCAAGGGTACAGTGCCTTTTCATGCAGTTCTGTTCCGGGTTCTTTTTGAATTTGCTGTCCTATTGTGTAGGGGGCCCTCAATAAAATTGTGTCACTTCTTACTCTAGCGTGCACTCCTTTTTGACTACTTTTGTACATTGCTACGAGGTGACCCCCAAGACATTTTTGGAGGCCTGCGGGGCAGCATCCTTTGGCCAGTTTAAAAAACTCAAGAGAGCTCTGTAAGGAAGGCATGGTATCAAAGCAAGACAGACACAAGTGATCACAGTTCAAGGGTGTTTATTAAACTGTAAAATGGGTGATATAAACGCCTAATCTAAACCTAAATCTAAGATGGGAGCAAGTTACGACCATCAAATAATAATAATAATACTGTCCAAATGGAGTCTAGTCAAAAAAGGGCCTATACTAAAATAAAGCTATTGCCAATCCTTACTGCTATGCTACAAAAGAGTGTGGGATAACGTTCATAAGAAACGAAAGAAGTGCTCAAAAAATGAAAAGTCAGAATGTTATGGCGGGGGTCTCATCTCCCCACATTTTTATCACGGGACAAGGCAGGACTCTTGAGCATAACACACATCTGGGCTTGTCCGGCACAAGCTTACAGTTCCTTTTCTCTATATCAGGGCCTTCTGTGCTGTGCCCAAGTCTCTTCTCTTTTTTTGTGCACTATTTCTTTATTCAACATAAAAAAAAACATATATATAAATCATAACTTTTTAGAAAAATAGGCAATAATCATTACAATGTCAACTAAATTCCATTACATGAAATAAATTTCCACATAAAATACAAATAATGTACAACACAAGACCTAGTATTCGTCTAGAAATTTCCTCCAAATTCTTTCAAAAATGTTCAGATTATTTTGTCTCCTGAAGATTACCATCTCAATATTTGCTAGAGAACACATCTCAGAGATCCATTCAGATGACATTGGAAATGCCTGTGACTTCCATACATGAAGCAAAAACTTTTTACCAATCAATGCCCCCCTGAACAAAACAAAAAAATGCATGACTCTGTGAGATCATTCAATAAACTGTTGTCACCTAAATTCATTGTTTTAAAAACTAGATCAATGTCAGTCCCTAACACACATAGACACATCCTACAGACATCTGACCAAAATCCACGAATTCTAGAGCAGCGCCACAACATGTGCTCCAATGTACCAACATCACTTAAACAATATAATTGAGGGTACTATCTGCACAGGCTGCGCTTGTAACAACTTAGTTGCCACTTTTGTGGTGAGTTAGTCAAAAGACAAATGGGGACATATACACAAATAGTCACAGCTATATTCAGCAAGATTGTTGAATTCACAATTTAGTTCAGTTTGGATGTATATTGATCCTACAAGATAGGTGGGTCATATTAAGGGTGACTCTGTCATGCCGCCGTCTTTTGGTGGTCGCTGGCGGTTATGGAAGGCTTGGCGTTGGCGGCGCCATTAGATTGTTCAGTGTTTTTTCCTTTCACTTCCTGGTTTGACGGTCTAGTCTTTTTCTCTTGTTTCTGTATTTAACCACGCCCTCCCCTGGGTTCTGTGCGTTGCAACTTTGTTTCCTTTTCCTGGTTGCCGTGCTACTTTGTTTTCCGAGCCTTTTCCTGTTGTCATTTTCCGCAGAGTCTATCGCGGTATCCTTTCACTCAGCTTCTCCCCCTTCCTTCCCTTTCTCTGCCTTTCCTTCCCCTCGGTCCTCTTACCTTTCGGGGTTTCTCCTCTCCTTCCTTTCACCCGGATCTCGTTCCTGGTTCCTGGCGGTACTTCCATTCCAGTCCCTCGCACTGCTCCTAGTTCAGTATCAGCATCTCCGGACTATCCAGCCTACTGCCGCACCGAGAGACTTACCTTGATTCTCCTGCTCCGGTATTTTCCTGCATTTCCGGGCTCTCCAGTCATCTCTTCCTGCACAGCATCCGGACCAACTACATCGTAGAGAGGTTTTTTTTAGCGGCTGCTTTTTTCCTCTCGCTTTGGTTTCTGCGGGACGGGGGCCGGTTGCTTCCCTGTTTATCAGGGGATCAGGGTGGCTTCTTCCCGCGGACGGCCGTACCTCTTCACAAAGAAGAAGAAGCCCAAGAACAAGGCCTCCAGACGAGAAACCGTTTCGAAAGAGACAGGTGAGGAGAAAGGGGAGGTGGACGTTGAATTATCAGATTTGGAGGATAATCCGCTGGTTCCCATCATCCGTGACAGTTTGCAACGCCAGAAAGAGATTACAATGTCTATTCCGGAACAGGTCCAAGAGCTGCTCACCGCAATGCAGAATGTAACATTAGAATTACAGGCTGTGAAGGCCGAAAACGCTGCTTTGAGACAGCGAGTCGACCACTTCGAACAGTCCCGGAGTGATCTGCCTCCCATGCCCTTAGCCTGCGGTAAATATGATGGTTCACCTACTAGATTTAAGGAATTCATGGAGGCTTGCATAATCTATTTCACCTTCAGACCTCAGACATATGCCTCGGATGCAGCCCGCATAGGTTTTCTGATTTCTAACCTTACGGGTAACGCTCTTTCCTGGGCTACTCCGCTTGTGACCGGTGTCAGCCCGTTACTACACGATTACGCCGGTTTCACCGCCCAGTTCAAATTGGCCTTCGAGAGGCAAGAGACAGCGGTAGTCGCCAGTGAACAGTTACTGGACATTCGACAGGGAAGCTCAGATCTTCTGTCCTACATCTCCCGCTTTAAACGGGTGGCTGCAGACGCAGGCTGGCAAGAGAACGCTCAGTACACCATTTTTCGCCGAGGATTAAGGGAAGACCTTAAAGATGAATTAGCAAGGGTAACCAGACCAGCCACTTTAACCGACTTGTGGTCTACAGTGGTTCAGCTGGATTTCCGTCTCTCAGAACGGCGGTCTGAACGTCGAAGACAGAGTGGATTTCCTGCTACGCCTGATCCTGGGATTACCTCTCCTTCTCCTACCTGTATGTCGAAAGAAGAGCCAATGCAAATCGGAACTACTCGAGGGCCACTCACCTCGGAAGAAAGAAGAAGACGCAGAGAGAACAACCTGTGTATGTATTGTGTGTCTAACCAGCATATTCTTAGAGACTGCCCTAATGTACCACCAAGAGATTCGGGAAACGCCAGTCCTCGGAGCTAGTAGGGACAAGTTACAGAGGGGGATTTCCTGGTCCCTTCGTTTCTTTATCAGTCACACCCATGCTTACTACAGAAGACAACCGTCTTATGGTAGTCGGAGTAGAGTTATGCATCTCTCAGCAGTCCTATGAGGTTCTGGCTCTACTGGATTGCGGCGCTGCTGGCTGCTTTATGGACTTGGTTTGGGCGGAAAAGGTCGGTATTCGCCGTTTGCAGAAAGACGAGGACCAAAAGGTGGAAGGTGTGGATGGTAGACCACTCAGCTCGGGTCTTATCACCCATACCACATCTCCTATGCAGATGAAGATCCTACATCACAACGAAACCATTCAATTCGACCTTATCCGAGCAGCACATTTTCCAGTAATCCTGGGAATCTCTTGGCTTCGGAAGCATAACCCGACCATTGACTGGACAAAGAATCAACTGTCATTTACTTCAACATTTTGTCGTCGGTCATGTTATTCGCAGACCATGCATACCTCTGTCCACATTTTCCCAGATATAACCTCCAGTTCAGATATATTGAAGGTAAACAGCATCCCTAAAGAATATCTCCGCTATCAGGAGGTGTTTACAGACGATGGCCCGCAGGAGTTACCTCCTCATAGACCAGAGGATTGTCAGATTATTCTCCAGCCCAATGCTGTTGTCCCTTTTGGACGAATGTTTTCTCTTTCTCTCAAGGAAAAGAAGGCTCTCAAGGAATATCTGGATTCTAATTCACATCATGGCCTGATCCGACCTTCATTCTCTCCCGCTGGGGCTTCACTTTTTTTTGTTCCAAAGAAAGGTTCCAGTGAACTTCGTCCTTGCATTGATTATAGGGGCCTAAACCAAGTCACGCTTAGGGATAGGTATCCCATGCCACTCATCGGAGACATTCTGGAAGCAGTTCAAGGGGCGAGCGTCTTTTCCAAAATCGATTTCAGAAGAGCCTACCACCTTTTGCGGATACAAGCAGGTGATGAATGGAAGACAGCCTTTCGCACTCCCTTCGGACACTACGAATATTGTGTCATGCCCTTTGGCGTGGTCAACGCTCCATCGATATTCCAAAGATTCATGGATCGCATCTTTTCTGATCTACTTTTCCATTGTACCGTCGTTTATCTTGACGACATTCTGGTATATTCCAAAGACGCCCAACTCCATTCTGATCACCTCCACCAAGTCCTTCAAAGACTGCGAGACAATCTACTTAAGGCCAATGCTGACAAATGCATTTTTCAAGCCTCCGAGGTCAACTACCTTGGCTTTATCCTGTCTTCGGAAGGAATCCGCATGGATCCCATTAAGATCGAGGCCATATTGCAATGGCCTACACCCCATTCCATCAAAGACGTCCAAAGGTTTCTAGGGCTAGCCAATTTTTATCGCAAATTCATCCAAGGTTTCTCGGATTGTGTTCTTCCCATTACGAGGCTGTTAAAAAAGTCTTCAATGCCCTTTATCTGGTCTTCTGAGGCAAACCGAGCTTTCCAACGACTTAAGGAGGAATTCTGTTCTGCCCCGGTACTTCGTCAACCAGATCAGAATCTAAGATTCATTGTGGAGACTGACGCCTCCTCTGCGGCGATTGGTGCAGCTCTTCTACAGGAACATGAAGGTTTGGAGTATCCTGTTGCCTACATGTCCAAGACACTGAATGACAGCCAGACACACTATTCGGTGATAGAAAAAGAACTCCTGGCCATGAAATCCGCATCCGAAGAATGGAGACATCTCCTACAAGGAGCAAACCATCCCTTTGAGATAAGAACTGACCACAAGAATCTTAAAATTCTACAAAAGATGGAATGTGTCAACTCCCGTCAGGCTCGCTGGGTGCATTTTTTCTCCCAATATGATTTCACATTGACTTACTTACCAGGTTCCAAGAACATACTAGCCGATGCCCTTTCTAGAAAGCCGTATCCAGATGTGTCTCAGAAGGAATCTTCCGGTCTCATGCTTCTTGAGGTCAAGGTAATCTGTTCGGTGGATTCTTTCTTAGAAAGGGTCCGCAAGGCCACGCGGTCCACCTCTCCTCTCTCAAAGGACCTATCCATTCAAGATGGTTTATGTTTCAAGCAACAGCGATTGTTTCTGCCAGACAGATTCAACCGTCAGTCGGTTTTAAAGTGGTGCCCCGACGATCCAACGGCAGGACACAGAGGTGTTAAGAACACTTTGGAATTGCTTCATCGCAGGTTCTGGTGGCCCGGTATGGCCAAAGATGTTTCAACCTACGTCAAGTCATGTCCGGTATGCTGTCGATCCAAACATTGCACTCAAAAGTCGATTGGTTTTCTCCAACAACAGGACCTTCCCAAGAGACCCTGGAGCCTTATTTCCACAGATTTTATTGTGGATCTGCCACCCTCGGAAGGTTGTTCATGCATCATGGTAACAGTCGACTGCTTCACTAAGATGGCACATTTCACTCCCTTGGCTGGTCTTCCCACTGCCGCCGAGATGGCGGCTGTATTTGCCAGAGAAATATTTCGCCTACATGGTACTCCAGACAAGATTATTTCTGACAGAGGTTCTCAGTATACTTCAAAGTTCTGGAAGGAGCTTTGTGTGAGACTGGGAATGGAACGAGCATTGTCATCTGGCTTCCACCCACAGACTAACGGGCAGACTGAAAGAACCAATGCTACGCTGGAGCAGTATCTTCGATGCTTCACGAATGCCCAACAGGATAATTGGGTTGGTCTGTTGGTCACTGCGGAATTTGCCTATAACAATGCCAAACACAGTGCCACTGGTCTCAGTCCTTTCTTTTGTTCCTATGGTTTCCATCCCAGCTTTATTCCTTCTCTCTCCTTTCCTCCTTCTACCACTCCGTCTGTGGATGCCCTACTTACCAGTATCTCGGAGGCCCACAAGTCTGCTACAGGATGTTTGTGGGCAAGCAGTCTTCGGTATCGATCATACTGCAATCTTAAGCGCCAGCCTGTTCCGGCATGGCGGAGGGGCACCAAGGTCTGGTTATCTACTAGGTTTCTGCCTCGCTGGCTTCACCCCTCTAAACTGTCTCCCCGGTACCTGGGTCCTTTCCCTATCCTTCGCCAGATTAACCCCGTGGCTTTCCGCCTCCGGTTGCCCAAACACATGCACCGTCTCCATCCTGTGTTTCATTCCTCACTCCTGAGGGAATGTAGGGGTGATCCCTACCATCGTCCTTTGCCACGGGACCCGGTCCCCAAGGTGGTTCCTTCCGATGAGTATGAGGTGGCCTCCGTTCGTGACTCCCGCTATCGGCGGGGTCGCTTGGAGTATCTCATCCACTGGAAAGGGTACCCCCGCTCGGAGGACTCCTGGGAACCGGTGTCTCATGTGCACGCTCCGGCGTTAATTCAGCGGTTTCACCGTCTGTTCCCGGGTAAACCGGGGGGGTGTCCCTTGAGGGGGGGCATACTGTCATGCCGCCGTCTTTTGGTGGTCGCTGGCGGTTATGGAAGGCTTGGCGTTGGCGGCGCCATTAGATTGTTCAGTGTTTTTTCCTTTCACTTCCTGGTTTGACGGTCTAGTCTTTTTCTCTTGTTTCTGTATTTAACCACGCCCTCCCCTGGGCTCTGTGTGTTGCAACTTTGTTTCCTTTTCCTGGTTGCCGTGCTACTTTGTTTTCCGTGCCTTTTCCTGTTGTCATTTTCCGCGGAGTCTATCGCGGTATCCTTTCACTCAGCTTCTCTCCCTTCCTTCCCTTTCTCTGCCTTTCCTTCCCCCCGGTCCTCTTACCTTTCGGGGTTTCTCCTCTCCTTCCTTTCACCCGGATCTCGTTCCTGGTTCCTGGCGGTACTTCCATTCCAGTCCCTCGCACTGCTCCTAGTTCAGTATCAGCATCTCCGGACTATCCAGCCTACTGCCGCACCGAGAGACTTACCTTGATTCTCCTGCTCCGGTATTTTCCTGCATTTCCGGGCTCTCCAGTCATCTCTTCCTGCACAGCATCCGGACCAACTACATCGTAGAGAGGTTTTTTTTAGCGGCTGCTTTTTTCCTCTCGCTTTGGTTTCTGCGGGACGGGGGCCGGGTTGCTTCCCTGTTTATCAGGGGATCAGGGTGGCTTCTTCCCGCGGACGGCCGTACCTCTTCACAAAGAAGAAGAAGCCCAAGAACAAGGCCTCCAGACGAGAAACCGTTTCGAAAGAGACAGGTGAGGAGAAAGGGGAGGTGGACGTTGAATTATCAGATTTGGAGGATAATTCGCTGGTTCCCATCATCCGTGACAGAGTCACTAGCACCATTACACTTGAAATCACTAGCTGCAATTTGTAATACCATTACACTTGAAAACGCCACAATATATAGCACCATTGTACAGTTGCAATTTATACCACCATTGCATTAAAAAAGCGCCTTTCATCAAAATTGTTTTGTTCACAATTTTTTTCTGTTGAGACGTAAATAAACACGTAGCAATTTATAACACCATTACACTTGAAAACGCCAACACGTGTTTCAACCTCAAAAGGTCGTCCTCAGGGCGTAAAAATAAGGTTACAACAGCTGAACTGAATTATTTAAATGTGTAGCTAAATGTCAGCTACTAAGTACCCAAATACCCCGAGGAGGGAGAGAGAGTGAAAACAAGAAACACAGACACAAAGGAGAGAGAAAAAATAAAAAGAATGCGTCAGATATGTGGGAACAATGGTAACAAACAACCATGTTAATTATGAACATTTCATTTCGCCAATCATCGGCTTATCCAGAACAAAAAGTGCAAGTACATATTATAGATACCATACTAATTATGTATGACACTGGCAAGGTTGTTTATATATTTATACTGTATTTCTGCTGTAATAGTCAAAGCCATTTTTCCGCTAATTGCAATTTGAAAATAGGGTCTAATCATGCATAGTTAGAAACATACCTTTAGTACTAGAGCTTGGCTATTTTGCAATCGATGGTTTGATGGGTCAAAATGGTGCGTGGACGAAAATTAGTTCATGAGCCCCTTTATTTTCTAATGCCGTATTTTTCAAATTGGTAAACTATAATACCGTAAGCACATAGCGCAATAGTTACTCCATATGCTCCAATAGTGGTATAAATTTGGATAATGGAGAGACTAGTTCACTGAGTATTGGGGGACTGGGCATTTTACTTGAGTCACGTTTTAACTGTGATTTCTAATAATGCGGCCTGCCGCTGTTGCAGCGTAGCAGATGAGTTCCGATCTTTTCTTTCAATGTTGGCCGTAATCTACAAGCATCGAGTAATAATAAAGGGCGCGTGGTGAGCATTTCTCCTATAGACTCGTGCTGAGTTAGCTTGTCTTGATAAAGTATCATGGTCTTACCGGCAAGAGCTTGGTTCAGTGCGCGCACAATGGCGAATGTCTCTAAAGGAACTGAAAGCATCGGCAGTGGATAATAGTTCCCATAGTAACCGGCCCGGGTTAAGGTCAGGAGACATGTTCATGTGACCTCCGTTGCTAGGTTAATAGTCCAAACCAGGAAATGGCGAATCCTTGCGATTTGCAATAGCTGTGTATTTCTTGCAACCACGTCCTTGACCTGTCAATGGCCTAACAAACTAATAATGTTCCACTCTGGGTGACAAATTGCCCAAATTGGATACTGAATATAATGCATGATAATTGTAGGAATATAAAACTTATAGAAAGTTACAATTGAATATGGTTGTGTCTCTGTTCCATAATAGGCACCAATTCTGGTGGCGCCGCAAAATAAAAGTGAAAAATGTTAGTTTTGTTTCTGTTTTAATTTTTAATTTTGTTATTATCTTGATTAAATTTAGTTATAGTGCGCAAACGGCTAAGTTTAAAATATAGACAAGGCGGGGAGAAATAGGGACCCCTACTAATATCTCCAAGCCTGGTTGTTGTCTCTGTGTCTGGGTCATATTTGATACATATGGTTGTACTGGGGACATATTATATTAATAATTACAGAGATAACCTGAGCTAGTAGGCTATGAAATTGTGGTAGTGTATCTAGTGACATCCGTGCTTACGGTATATATGCTTATAGTACACGCCATATCACTCTCAAGCTTAGCAAGGATGTTTCAATTAGAGCACCGACAGTTATTGACATCTGTTGAGCAATATTAGGTATAGAAGTATTTGTAACGTACAAGATATGAAAGACATTATGTGGTAATTTATAGAAAGACGTTCAACTCATGTTCTTGGTTTAAACCGAGTGAGAGACAACGTAATTTGCAAATCATTCTTGCTTCCTGTTGTCACAGCATCAGTTCTCTGTTGCCACCTCTCTGATGTTGTTTGATTTGTTTAAGTCCAGTAAATGTGATATCTTTAGCATTGTCCATTTGATGATATTTCTGCCAATGGAAGGCCAGTGGAAGTCGAATATCTTGACTGCTGAGGTTATTCAGGTGTTCTCAGATATGAAATTGAACTTCCCGGATCGTTCTTCCAATATATATTTTCTGACAAACACATTGAATGCCATATATAACATATTTTGAGCGACAATTAATAAAGTCTTTGATTTTGATTTGAAGTCCACCATGGCAACTGAAAATCTTGGTTGGTGATAAGGAATACTGGCAAAAGTTGCATGAGCCACATTTGTAAAAGCCTTCTGGTTTTGTACTTGTGGTGAGCCAATTGTCCTGTCTGATTGGTTCATTTTAAGAAAAGAGGGACTCAGGATATTTCTCAAGGTGGTTGCCTTGGTAAAGATAATGTTTGGTCGTTCCAAAATGTAGGTAGTCAGTTCTGGATCCAGATGCAAAATATGCCAATGTTTTTGTAGTATGTCATATAAAAACTTGTTATCACTTGAACATTTTTGTGATGATGTTGACATGTGTAGGGTATTGGTTTTGATTTGGTTTTGTCTTCTCTACCAATAGCTTAGGTCTTTCAACCTTTTTCACGGATTCTATAGTTTGCTTTATTAGGTATTTGGAGTACCCTCTTTCCTGAAATCTGTTTCCAATTGACTTACATTCTGATTGAAAATTATCTTCTTGACTACAGTTTTGTTTAGATCTGAGAAATTCTCCTCTAGGTATATTGTGAATGACACTGTGTCTGTGGCTGCTGTTTGCATGGAGAATGGAGTTAACTGCAGCAGCCTTTCTAAAGGTACATGTTTGGATTGTTTCAGAGACAATACTAATTTTTAGATTCAAAAACATGATTTCAGCTGCATCCATATGTCCTGTGAATTGGATATCAAAGATATTGTCATTGAGATTGAGCATAAATGCCTCAAAGTCTTCTCTGCTGCCTTCCCAGATGGCCAGAACATCATCTATGTACTTTTCCACGTGATAATATGATGTTTAAAAGGGTTATTGTTGAAAATGTATTTATCTTCGAAAAAGGCCATAAACAGGTTTGCTAATGAGGGCGCATGCTTTGCCCCCAGGGCTATACCTTTAGTTTGAGAATAATAATCTCCATTGAAAAGATACAGGTTATGCGCTAAGGTGAATTCTAAGAAGCTTTTGACCATTTGAACATGTGTATAATGTGAGGCTGAAAAGGTTCTAAAGCTAAAATCAATTTTTTCCAAAGCCAGTTTGTGGCGAATAGATGTGTATAATGCTGCCACATCTAGAGTCACCAGATAGTATGTAGGTTTCCAAATAACCTCTTTCAAAATTTGTAAAGTATGTGTGGTATATTTTAAGTATGCTGGAATACCAGATACTAGATGTTTGATGCTACTGTCAATGTAGTCTGCAAGTGCTTCTGTGGCCCCTCCTTGCCCACTCATTATTGGTCTTACCGGTGTGAGTTCCAGCTAAGGTTTATGAACCTTGGGTAGGAAATAGATGGTCGGCATTAGCGGTTTAGCTACCAATAGAAATGCCTTTTCATCATCAGATAATAGGCCCTGGTTGTACCAGTGTTGTAATAAGATTTGTAACTCTTGCCAAGTCCGAGCTGTAGGATTAGTGGTAAGTTTCCCATAACATCCTGGTGTTGATAGATGTTCCAATGCCATTTTTATATAATCTGTTTTGTTGAGAATAACAATGTTTCCCCCTTTATCAGCTTCCTTAATGATAATTGAACTATCTTCACATATTTCTTGCAATGCCTGGCGTTCCATTCTAGTTAGGTTATGATTTCTACTGTTACAACTTAGTTGGAGACCATCAATATGTTTGTGGATTTCCTTGGTAATCGTTTTGTAAAAAGTATCTATGACGCTTATCCAGAAATCGGTGGCATGAATTTTGATCTATTTCTATGTTCTTTGATGTCCATTTTCGTTGGTGTATCCCAAGTTCCTTTTGAATCTCACTCAGGGTTTTTGATTCTTCTCCCAATAGACTAGAAAGTAGGTGGATATTCTCAATTTCTTGTATGCTTTTGGAACTGATTGGTGGAAGATGTACTGGTGGTCTGTAAGTTTCTACTTTGTTGTGGAAGATTTTTTTCAGTTTGAGTTTTCTGGTGAATTTGTAGAGATCAATTTGGACTTCTGTCATATTGGATGTTGCACTGGGTGCAAATGAGAGCCCATAGTTAAGTACTGATAGTTGTTGTGGTGAGAGGTGTTTGTCAGGCAAGTTGATGACTAAGCTTTTAATATGGGTTTTGGCTTGGCATTCTTGAGGCTGGATCTGGTGAATCTTTTGTTTGTATCTCTCCCGTCCTCTACTTCTTGCTCCTCCTCCTTTTCCTGCTCTGAAGTTGTTGGGTAGAGGTGATTTTGTGTCCTAAAGGGACAGTTTTCTGAAAGTGTACTTGTTTGTTTTGGGGATTATAAGTAGTTTGATTGCCTTTCTTGTACCTCTTAATTTCTGCAAGAAAACCTCTTCTACGGTGTCGAGAAACTTCTGCTGTGGGTGTTTGTTCTTCATTACTTAGATCATCAGTAGTTTAAGGTTCTGAGTCAGCATCTGATGTAAAAAGTGTCACTGTAGGTGTGACTATTTGTGATTGATCCCCATCATATTTGGGTTGGTAGGTATATACTCTGTATACTCTGTCATTTAAGTAATCTTTTTCGTCTTTACAACACTGGTACAACCAGGGCCTATTATCTGATGATGAAAAGGACTTTCTATTGGTAGCTAAACCGCTAATGCCGACCATCTATTTCCTACCCAATGTTCATAAACCTTACCTGGAACTCCCACCGGTAAGACAAATAATGAGTGGGCAAGGAGGGGCCAGAGAAGCACTTGCAGACTACATTGACAGTAGCATCAAACATCTACTTTCTTGTATTCCAGCATACTTAAAAGACCATGCATACTTTACAAATTTTGAAAGAGGTTATTTGGAAACCTACATACTATCTGGTGACTCTAGATGTGGTAGCATTATACACATCTATTCGCCACAAACTGACTTTGGAAACGATTGATTTTAGCTTTAGAACCTTTTCAGCCTCGCATTATACACATGTTCAATTGGTCAAAAGCTTCTTAGAATTCACCTTAATGCATAACCAGTTTCTTTTCAATGGAGATTATTATTCTCAAACTAAAGGTATAGTCATGGGGGCAAAGTGTGCGCCCTCATTAGCAAACCCGCTTATGGCCTTTTTCGAAGAAAAATACATTTTCAACAATAACCCTTTTAAACATCATATTATCACGTGGAAAAGGTACATTGATGATGTTCTGGCCATCTGGGAAGGCAGCAGAGAAGAGTTTGAGGCATTTATGCTCTATCCCAATGACAATGCCTTTGATATCCAATTCACAGGACATATGGATGTTGCTGCAAACATGTTTTTGGATCTAAAAATGAGTATTTTCTATGAAACAATCCAAACATGTACCTTTAGAAAGACCACTGCAGTTAACTCCATTCTTCATGCTAACAGCAGCCACAGACACTGTGTCATTCCCAATATACCTAGAGGAGAATTTCTCAGATTTAAAAGAAACTGTAGTCAGGAAGATATTTTTCAATCAGAATGTAAGTCAATTGGAAACAGATTTCAGGAAAGAGGGTACTCCAAATACCTAATAAAGCAAACTATAGAATCCGTGAAAAAGGTTGAAAGACCTAAGCTATTGGTAGAGAAGACAAAACCAAATCAAAACCAATACCCTACACATGTCAACATCATCACAAAAATGTTCAAGTGATAACAAGTTTTTATATGACATACTACAAAAACATTGGCATATTTTCCATCTGGATCCAGAACTGACTACCTACATTTTGGAACGACCAAACATTATCTTTACCAAGGCAACCACCTTGAGAAATATCCTGAGTCCCTCTTTTCTTAAAATGAACCAATCAGACAGGACAATTGGCTCACCACAAGTACAAAACCAGAAGGCTTTTACAAATGTGGCTCATGCAACTTTTGCCAGTATGCCTTATCACCAACCAAGATTTTCAGTTGCCATTGTGGACTTCAAACCAAATCAAAGACTTTATTAATTGTCGCTCAAAATATGTTATATATGGCATTCAATGTGTTTGTCAGAAAATATATATTGGAAGAACGATCCGGGAAGTTCAATTTCGTATCCGAGAACACCTGAATAACCTCAGCAGTCAAGATATTCGACTTCCACTGGCCTTCCATTGGCAGAAATATCATCAAATGGACAATGCTAAAGATATCAAATTTACTGGACTTAAACAAATCAAACAACATCAGAGAGGTGGCAACAGAGAACTGATGCTGTGACAACCGGAAGCAAGAATGATTTGCAAATTACATTGTCTCTCACTCGGTTTAAACCAAGAACATGAGTTGAACGTCTTTCTATAAATTACCACATAATGTCGTCATATCTTGTACGTTACAAATACTTCTATACCTAATATTGCTCAACAGATGTCAATAACTGTCGGTGCTCTAATTGAAACATCCTTGCTAAGCTTGAGAGTGATATGGCGTGTACTATAAGCATATATACCGTAAGCACGGATGTCACTAGATACACTACCACAATTTCATAGCCTACTAGCTCAGGTTATCTCTGTAATTATGAATATAATATGTCCCCAGTATGACCATATGTATCAAATATGACCCAGACACAGAGACAACAACCAGGCTTGGAGATATTAGTAGGGGTCCCTATTTCTCCCCGCCTTGTCTATATTTTAAACTTAGCCGTTTGCGCACTATAACTAAATTTAATCAAAATAATAACAAAATTAAAAATTAAAAGAGAAACAAAACTAACATTTTTCACTTTTATTTTGCGGCGCCACCAGAATTGGTGCCTATTATGGAACAGAGATGCAACCATATTCAATTGTAACTTTCTATAAGTTTTATATTCCTACAATTATCACGCATTATATTACACTATCCAATTTGGGCAATTTGTCACTCAGAGTGGAACATTATTAGTTTGTTAGGCCATTGACAGGTCAAGGACGTGGTTGCTAGAAATACACAGCTATTGCAAATCGCAAGGATTCGCCATTTCCTGGTATGGACTAGTAGCCTAGCAACAGAGGTCACGTGAACATGTCACCTGACCTTAACCCGGGCCGGTTAATATGGGAACTAATATCCACTGCCGTTGCTTTCAGTTCCTTTAGAGACATTCGCCATTGTGTGCGCACTGAACCAAGCTCTTGCCGGTAAGACCATGATACTTTATCAAGACAAGCTAACTCAGCACGAGTCTATAGGATAAATGCTCACCACACGCTCTTCATTATTACTCGATACTTGTAGATTACGGCCAACATTGAAAGAAAAGATCGGAACCCATCTGCTAGGCTGCAACAGCGGCACGCCGCATTATTAGAAATCACGGCTAAAACGTGACTCAGGTAAAATGCCCAGTCCCCCAATACTCAGTGAACTAGTCTCTCCATTATTCAAATTTATACCACTATTGGAGCATATGTAGTAACTATTTCGCTGGGTGCTTACGGTATTACAGCTTATCAATTTGAAAAATACAGCATTAGAAAATAAAGAGGCTCATGAACTAATTTTCGTCCATGCACCATTTTGACCCATCAAACCATCGATTGCAAAATAGACAAGCTCTAGTACTAAAGGTATGTTTGTAACTGTGCATGATTAGACCCTATTTTCAAATTGCAATTAGCTGAAAAATGGCTTTGACTATTACAGCAGCAATACAGTATATCATATACAACCTTGCCGGTGTCATACATAATTAGTATGTTATCTATAATATGTACTTGCACTTTTTATTCTGGATAAACCGATGATTGGCAAAATAAAATGTTCATAATTAACATAGTTGTTTGTTACTGTTGTTCCTATATATCTGACGCATTCTTTTAATTTTTTCTCTCTCCTTTGTGTCTGTGTTTCTTGTTTTCACTCTCTCTCCCTCCTCGGGGTGTTTGGGTACTTAGTAACTGACATTTAGCTACACATTTAAATATTTCAGTTCAACTGTTGTAACCAAATTTTTACGCCCTGAGGACGACCTTTTGAGGTTGAAACACGTGTTGGCATTTTCTAGTGCAATGGTGTTATAAATTGTAACTGTGCAATGGTGCTACAATTTGGCATTTTCTAGTGCAATGGTGTCATAAATTGTAACTGTGCAATGGTGCTACAATTTGTGGCGTTTTCAAGTGTAATGGTGTTATAAATTGCCACATGTTTATTTACGTCTCAACTGAACAAAATTGTGAATAAAACAATTTTGATGAAAGGCACTTTTTTAGTGCAATGGTGGTTTGAATTGCAACTGTACAATGGTGCTATAAATTGTGGCGTTTTCAAGTGTAATGGTGTTACAAATTGCAACTAGTGATTTCAAGTGTAATGGTGCTAGTGAGTCACCCTTAATATGACCCACCTATCTTGTAGGATCAATATACATCCAAACTGAACACAATTGTGAATTTAACAATCTTGATGAATATAGCTGTGACTATTTGTGTATATATCCCCGTTGTTTTTTGACTAACTCAATACAAAAGTGGCAAATAAGTTGTTACAAGCGCAGCCTGTGCAGATAGTACCCTCAATTATTTGTTCTGCATTTAGGTGACAGTGGAAGATCACCTCACTAACTACACGACTGCAGCTATTTTCAAAATTAAAATAAAAAAAAATTAAAATGAAAAATAAAAATACATACCAGCCCAACACCAACACCTTACGACATGCGCATTCCTGGTACGGGCTTTGCTTCCCGAACTCTTGAATTTTATCACTTAAACAATTCCAACAATTATCTGATTCAGACTTACCTCTTCTCATCATTCTCTCCGGGCTCCAGTAAACCCTGTTCAATATTTTGATCTGTCTAGATCTTTCACCTAAATTCAGTGAACACAGTCTCACATCAACACACATCTCTATCCACTACACTTCCTTAATATCCCATCCCAGCCGTTGACTCTATTCCTCCCTCAATTTCACATTCTCTTTATATTTAGAAACAATATGCTTATACACCATACTTGCAATTCCTCCTTCACCTGATCTTCTCGTAGCTGTCAACTATTCCACATCCAGGTCTTCCTCCCACCTCACCTTACCAATACTTCTTTCCAAGCGCCTATAATCATATTCTGAAACATTTTCAATGTGCCATCTCTCACATATCTCTTTTCCCGATAGCCACTTTCCATTCTGCCATATATCCCCAATCCAGTACACACCAGCCAAAAACCATTTCACCCACAACACCTTTCCTTTCTTTTAAACAGCCAAATTCAACCATATTGAAGCATTCGGCGAGCGTAGAGCATCAGAACCTACAAACTCATACAGCCGTTTACAACTCCCCTCAAAAACTCAGTTATGGGATTCCCCCCACTCGCCATACTAGTCGTAGTCAGAGTCGCCCTTGGCAGCAGTGGACCCACCAACCCCGTCTCTGCATTCGTCCAATCATTCGGTTCCACCTCAAGAAACAAAACAATAAATTGACATGAATAGGCTAAATGATAAGCATGAAAGTTTGCAAACCCAGACCCCCCTTTTCTAAAGGGAGTTGAAGCTTCCATAGCTGTAGCCTTTGGTGTTTCTTATCCCCTATGAACGACTGAACCAAATAGTCAAGTTCCCTCCCAATGATGACTTAATTTCCAACAGTAACATGCCCAGTACGTAATTAATTCTAGGCGCAGCAGTCATCTTCAAAGCATTTGCTTTGCCCCACAGGGAGAGCCTCAACAACGACCACCTCTCCAAACTTGCCTTAAACTCTCTACATACCTCATTCATATTTTCCTCAACCATGTTCTCCACTAACGGAGTGAGCCAAACACCAAGATACTTCATTATCTTCTCACACCATTGAAAGTCTAATCTTGTAATACATGACTTGTTACAAATAGGCGTCAACAGCATCACTTCCGATATTGAGCGATTAATCTTGTAACCCGCCACTTTATAAATTGATCAAATATCCCCAATAAACCAGATAATGAAACATTAAAATCTCTGATAACCAACAGCAAATCATCTGCAAAAAAAACATATTTTTTGTCCTGTCCCTTGAAAGCCAATGCCCTTAATATCTACTCTCTGTCTCAAGGGAATGGCCAAAGGTTCGATAGCCAAAACAAAAAGTAACAGAGATAAGGGGCAGCCCTGCCTGGTACCGCTCTGCAAAAGAAATGGATTAAACCGCAAACCAATAGTCCTAATATCAGCAGTCGGAAGAGTACACAAAAGGAGTATCCAGGATGTAAAACTCTCTCCGAAATTCATTCTGATAAGAACTGAGAAACGATATCTCCAATTTAACCTGTCAAATGCCTTCTCGGCATCAAGCAAAAAGGCAGCCACGTCTTCGTCAGAAGAGTGTGCATTATACATTGTTAACAACAATCGCCGTATATTACTCGATTTTCTTCAGCCCTGAATGAAACCCGACTGGTTATCGTGAACCAGAGCACCCATCAAAGGAGCAATTCTTGTTGCCAATATTTTTGCCAGAATCGTATTGTCAATGTTAATTAAACTTATTGGGCGATAGTTTGCCGGGAGATTAGCATCCTTGCCTTTCTTCAAAAAGACAGAAAATGTTGCATGAACTGTAGAGGACGGCAAAAGACCTTCATCTTGGGATAACATGTAAGTATCATGCAGCAAGCCCTGTGCAGATTCTGGCAGAATTTTGTAATTTCCACCGGAAACCCATCCGGCCCCGGGGCCTTCCCCACATTTAATTTATGAACCACCTTTTTCACCTCATCCAAAGTTATAGATTTTTCCAGTAATTCACGAACCTCCCCAGACACTTGTGGGATTTGCAGAGACTCTAAAAATGACTCACCTCGCCCAGTAAAATCCGGCTCCTCATTATACAAATGTTCATAGTATTCCTTAAAGACAGCATTTATTTGCATTGGATCAAAAGTGATATCACCATTCAAGTCATAAATTGATGTAACACCCCTTCAGAATTCCGCTGATGAAGCTGATATGCCAGCCAACTATCATTCTTCTCACCACATTCAAAATAATGACACTTCTGACAAAATAATTGCCCCTCGGCTTTACCATTTATCATACTATTCATCTCATTCTTCAAATCGCTCAACTCCTTTCTTTTTCCTGGATTATCTGGATCACTCACCAGATCATTAGTCACTTCCTTGATTCGCCTCTCCAAATCTAAGCTCAATGTTTCCATACATTTCATCTTCCTACTTGATAGACCCAAGACTAGGCCCCTCATCGTACACTTAAATGCCCATATAATTTTCACCCTCATGCCCTCTGTCCTATTTTCTCTCACAAAATGATCTGCTTCTTCTCTAATATTATCAACTAACCCCTCATCCTGTAAAATCGAGGTATTCATCAGCCAAGTGAAGGATCTATGTATTCTAAAATCAAGTTTTATCTTAAAAAATACAGGGGCATGATCCGTCACTACAATACTATCAATTTCCCCCTCAATAAAATTTTCAGTAATTTTGCCACTCGTGAGAAACATATCAATGCGGGAATAGGTACAATGAGAATTAGAATAAAAACTGTATACTTATATCTGTGGGTGTGTTAGGCACCAACAGTCCTTTAGATCATTCTCCACCATAAGTTGAAGTCTCCACCTACAATTACATTTGGTGTTTCAAAATCCTGTATGAATTGTGAAACCTTTCTAAAAAAGGAACCGTCATGAATGGACGGCGCATAAACATTACACAGAGTCACTTTACAACCTTGAAGTTCAATCAACAAAACTACAATCCTTCCTTCCTTGCCTATTTTTTGTTTTAGAATTTTAATCGGCACATTTTTATGAACTAATATCGCCACGCCTCTAGATCTGGATGAATAGCACGAACCATACTCACCACCAACCCATTGCTTCTGTAATCTCTGGATTTCTTCACTAAGCAAATGCGTTTCTTGCACAAAATATATGTCACACTGCTTTTCACATATGTAATTGTAAATTTTCTGTCGTTTGTTCAGGTTATTCAAACCATTAACATTTGAAGACATCACCTTCAGATCTTGTTTCATTGGAGACAACATTTCTTTCAACACATTCAAGGAAATACTAGATGCATAAAATCTAAATAAAATACCAAAAAATAAACTATTAAAATATATACAACCCCACCCTCCCCGTTTTGACCGAATGCCGATAGCCAACACTACAGTACATGAATGCCCAAATCTCCCAGCACTCCCCCCAATTTCAAAAGAACTCAAGATACTACATCCCATCCACGCCCCTCATATAAATAATAACCATAAAACAGAATTATACTCCTTACAATACATCCAAAAATATAACAATATATCAATATTCATGACCTTTCCACAAGCAATGACAACCCATAGCAACTTCCAACCACCGCCACCCTACAACCGAAACTCCCAACCCTATTACGTAAACTCTAAAACATATTTGGCACAGCAACAAAGTACTTTACACTATTCTGTAATTTAGGCTCGATTCTATTTGTTTGTTGCCATTTCACAAAGCACCAAACGTTTCATAAACGATTCTAATGCTTCACAAAATTTTGCTCAAGACAGCATCATAATTTTAAGTAAACAAAATACGTATATACTGATGTGTTACCTTCTACCCTTTTACCTATCCACCACTGTCAATCTCTGACAAATTAGTTTTCCTCTTCTGTCCATACTGCCTGAGCTCCCCCCCACTCCAGCTTAAATACACCACATACCCATGAAAGTCAATTACCAAAATATGCACACTTAAAGATATCTCCAGATACAAATCCACAGTAAATAAATAAAAAATTACCACTATGGATTGCACAGTGCGTCAATGCCAAAACTATTGATGGCTAGAGACTTGTCACAGAGCTACATGCTGTAAAAGTAACAACATCTTAACAGGTAGTGCACTGCAAACATATTACTAAACCTCATCCTGTCAGAGAGATTATATGTATTACCACACCATATTTCAAAGAAACATAAATATGCAAATGAAGGAGAATAGCAACTCTTTTAAACCCAATAAGAAGAAAACTATGCCAAGGCCTTCTAGAGTCTGTATCAGCGCATCCACACTTGAGGTCTTTCACAAGTAATTTCCCCATTACCACTTATAGATGTATTGATTTCAAGTTGAATATTTTTTATAAGAGAGTGTTAATGATAGATCATAGCAGTATGTAGATAACATGGTAAGCGTTCTTTCCACTGTACATGTTCCACGCGGCATATTCGCACTGCATTTCATAACCGGTGAAAGAAAGTCTTCTTTTCTCATCTTAATGAGGACGCAGCCGGACCAGTGAGAACCAAGCTCACGTTCGAGCTACCAGCTGCGCTCCTCAGGTTTTCCGACGCTGACACCTTCCTCCTGCAATGCGCGTGCCAGGTAGCCAAATCACGCACGTCACAATGCCTAGCTTGCTGGCGAGCTCTAGTGAACACTGATGGTGGAAAAGAGCAGCTCTCCCGATCAGCGTAGGCAGACATAATTGAATAGTAGGGACATGCTCCTTACTGCAGCGTGACCGTGTGTCCACAAACCATGCAAGCAATTAATCTGCAGAACCGAAGATGCAATCCCCTGCTGCAGCAACAAACGCGCATCCTCCAGTATCACCAATTAGCATAACGAAGTGTCACAGAGGAATGCACGTAACGTGATCAATGTCAGCTGATCACCGGAAAGGCAAAGGTCCTTTCTTCAATGCTCCTCCGGCACAAACCCAGCTACGTTTCCTCGCAGCATCAACAAATATTCTTTCAAAAAATGAACAGTTAACAGTAGCGCTAGGGCAGCACTAGGGCAGCGCCATTTTAAACCATGTCAAAAATAAAAAATGAAAAGAAATTAAGTAAAATGAAATCAAAAAAAATATTTTCAAAACATGCTCAGCCAAATGAATAATCATTCCACAGACGATGTTTCTCCAACCAAGAAAGCGCTTCTTTTGGGTCATTAGTAATTCTTTCTCCTGTTGGGATGCACAATGTCATAGAATTGAATTTGTTGAGAAAGACCTTTATGCTCAGTTCATTTGCCAATGCTTTAACTGCTCTGAATGATTTCCTAATCTCCAAGTGTTCCTTTGGGAAATCTGGGTAAATAAAAATAGGCTTTACCTTGAAATTATTAGGACCTTTGGATCTGGCAGTTTGTATCACAGTCTCCTTTAGCTTAGACATGGTGAAGGTAACAAGAATATGTCTAGGTCTGGATCCAGGCCTACCAACACGATAGACATTCTATGACAAGACTGGAGGCGAGCATTATGCTTCATCTTCTTTTATTTCTACCCTTCAGCAGTTCAACCAACATATATAACAAATCATGAAAAAATGTCTTAAAGTAGCAACTTTTCTTTTTTCCAAAAACTACACAATCCATGAACCTCTGTAGTCCATGCTCCCTCCACCAGTCACAATCCACTTCCTGTGCCTGGGCTCCTCCTCTTCTTTTACTGCTCTTCAAGCAGATAAGTACTATTTCTTTCCTCTCCCGATGCCTGTAGTAGAAATTGGCTGACTGAAGAGGGGAAATGTGGATTAATGATAGAACATATGTTTAAAGAGTGTGTCTGGCAAGGGGAACGTGAGAGAATTGGTTTGGCGGAAGTCTTTACCGAAAAAAAAAAAAAAAATAATAATAACGAGTGATATGTCATGCTACGCGCGCGCGCGCTAAGCGTAGTAATTTTCCCCTACCACAGGAACACTCGCACGGGGGCCTCGGCGGAGCCCCAGGGAAACTCCCTTGACCGATAGGGATGGCCGTGAGGCTGACGGCCCCGTGCCGTATACCCGGCACTCCAGGGGTTCAGTCAGCCTCACGAGCGACCGGAGACAGGTCGCGCATAGCCTCCCACTGGAGGCCGGAGCTTGCGCTCGAAGCGCGGGGCGGATCGCCTCTTCGACATAGCCCCCACCCGCGGGTGGGCGGAGCTAGCGCGCGAAGCGTCTCGCTCCAACAACATAGCCCCCACCCGCGGGTGGGCGGAGCTTACACGCGCGAAGTCGCGTAGCGTCACAGCGAAGCGGCGAAGGCAAAAATTATCTTTCGCCAGCGTTCGTAGACGCAGAGTTTCTCGACCCCAACTAGTTGGGAGCGAATTTAGCGATCGTTCGATCACGCACAGCACGATCAGCTGAGACACTAACCTCAGCACTGCTCCTAGTCCTCTAGCCACAGGAGCTGGGCGATTCGAGGCCAGGAGCCCTACACTGCCGTGAAGCAGTAGACGATTGATTGGAGGCCGGAAGGCTAAAAAAGGACAAAGGTGCAGCCACATACACAAAAAAAAAAAAAAAAAAAAACAGAAAACATCATAAGAGAGTGGTGGGCGTGCTAAGACACCTGTTCCAGGTATTTTAGGCACACAGCACAGAGGAATATGTCAGACTTTGAGTGGAGTGAGGAGGAGCAATCCCTGGACCTCGCTGCCAGCTTCAAGCAAGTGCTGGGTAGCTCTCTCATGGATGCAGTGGCAGAAGGGGTGAGACCCCTACAAGAAAGGCTGGAGACCTTAGAGACTATACTCTCGCAGCCAAAGTCCAGCACCAAAGGGGATAAGCGCACGCCCACAGAACCCTTGAATGAGGGGCATAAGGGGAGAAAACTAGCCCTAAAGAGGAAATCCTCTGACGACCCCCGGGGCTCATATGAGGAGGCGATAGAAAAGGCCTCGGAGGTGCCTGACGCTTTTGCTAAGCTCAAAGAAGCGTACCTACTAAAGCAGGCAGTGCCGAACCTCACGACCCCCACTCCAGGGGAGGATAATATTGGAGAAGACCTCGGCTCGGAGGAAGAGCTAATAGATGAGCAAGGCTCTTTAGGAGATGAAGAAGTCGAGGAAGAGGACTGGACTAGACCCAGTGGTGGCAAGAAAGCGAGGAAGGAGAAACACCTCGTAGAGAACGAGGAGGATATGTTCGACCCAGACAGCATACGTAATCCAAGGTCCACCGAGTGGCAACCATCCCCCCGAGTGACTCAGTATATGGCAGGAAGATTACGCAAGCCACTAGACAAGGAGGTTAGACAGCGCCTGCGGGCAGAGTGCCCGCGCCCAGATTTGCCAGGAAAGGTAGCGGAAGCACCGGAGCTTGACCCAAAAATGCTGACCTTCGTAGCCAAGACGAGCAAGGACCCCCGTAAGGGGATTGACAGATCCTGGAAATCCTGCCAGGAGAAGCTATTAGACTTAGCAGGTCCGCTCGCAAAAATTATGGACCTCGCAGAGAGGGCGAAGGACACGGGCGAAGAAGTGGATCCGGAAGCCCTCGCAGGGTGGGCTCAGAGAGCCGTCTGCCTGCTTGGAAACGCGAATTGTGCCATCGCGTCAGAGAGGAGAAAGGGCCTATTGCTCAAGATAGACTCGAAATTGAGTGATCTGTCATCATATGAAGCAGGGGAAGGTGCACAAGGCCTCCTGTTCGGAGAGACCTTTGGGAAGGAGATGGGCCGGTTCGTAGGAACATTCGCGTCGCTAGAGAAGGCCCAAGCATCTATTCGCAAGATATTCCCCAGCAGAGTTTTTGGAGGGACCGGCCGCTACAGAGGTCGCGCTGCCGGTCGCTACCAAGGAGGGAGAAGACCTCAGAACACCAGGGCACAATACTGGGAAAACAAGAGCCAAGACACCTTTTTCCCGTCCAGGGGGAGATTCCCAAGAGGCCGAAGGCCCAGAGGATCGGGAAGAGGCCAAGGATTTACACCAGGTGAGAGCGATTATGTATCCCCCAGTAGGGGGGAGGACGCGCAGATATTTAGAGAATTGGCGCAAGCTTTCAAGCGATTCCTGGATACTGCAGACCGTCAGCGGTCTACATCTAGATTTCATAGAAACCCCAGTGCAGCGATACGAGCCGCGGGGTCAGAGATTAGCGCAAGCAGAACTAGCATGGCTAGACAGCGAGATAGAGCAGCTAGTCACCAAGCAGGCGATAGAGAAATGCGAGACAGCCCCGAAATTTGTGAGCAATATGTTCCTAGTACACAGGAAGGAGAAGGTACGCCCGGTGATAAATCTCAAAGAGCTGAATGGCTGGATCATATATCGGCACTTCAAGATGGAGGGCGTCCATCAGCTCAGAGACTCCCTAAGAGAAGGAGATTGGTTGACGCGTCTAGACCTAAAAGACGCTTACCTCACAGTACCTGTTCTCGAGGAGTACAGACCATTTCTAGCTTTTCGCTGGCGAAGTCGATTCTGGCAATTCAGATCGATGCCATTCGGCCTTGCTTCGGCACCATGGGCTTTCACAAAACTAATGAAGCCGGTAGCAGCAGCAATCAGGGAGAAAGGAGTGAGGCTCATTATCTACCTGGACGATCTCCTGCTTCTTGCAGAAGATCGGGAGGTATTAGTGTACCAAACGAGATGGGTACAGGACCTTCTGGCCTCGCTAGGGTTCCTAGTGAACACAGAGAAATCAGATACCATACCAGCGCAGAGGTTAGATTTCCTGGGATTCATTCTAGACACCAAGAAAGCGACCTTAGAACTTCCAGCTCGGAAGATGAGAGACATCAAGAGAGAGATCAGAGTATGCTTAGAGAAGCAACAAGAATCTCTCAGGACATTAGCGAGAATAGTTGGGCTGCTAGCAGCATCTATCCAGGCCATTTTTCCGGGGCCACTGCACTACCGTGCATTGCAGAGATTGAAGATAAAGCATCTGCAGCTAGGTCTGAAGTACCATCAACAAGTGCCGCTGGATCAGGACTCGATTACAGAGCTAGAATGGTGGTTAAAGAATATGGACGCCTGGAATGGGCGAGCCATATTCGGAGACAAACCGGACTTGATAATAGAGTCGGATGCCAGTCGGAAAGGCTGGGGAGCCAGATGTGGGTCTTTACAGACCGGAGGCAAGTGGAGCGAAGAAGAGCTTCGTCTACACATAAACTGCCTAGAGCTCCTAGCAGGATCATTCGCGATCAAGGCCTTTACGAAAGAGAGAGTGAAATCTTGTGTTCTGCTGAAGATGGACAACATATCAGCAGTGCGCTACATCAACCATTTGGGTGGTACGAGATCCAAGATGCTCGCAGAGTTAGCGAAGGATCTGTGGCATTTCTGCCTTCGATCAGGGACGTCGGTGACAGCAGAGTACCTGCCAGGGACACTGAACGTAGTAGCAGATTGGAACTCGCGGTACCTGACGGATTCCAGCGATTGGAGGCTGGATCCAGCAGTGTTTCAGAGACTAGACACGAGATGGGGACCATTGCAAGTAGACCTGTTTGCCTCCCGGCTCAATACGCAGAAGACCAGCTATTTCAGCTGGAGGCTGGATCCGGGAGCGCTAGGAACAGACGCGTTTCTGCAAGAGTGGATAGGAGGTCCACATTACGCTTTCCCTCCCTTTGTGATGTTGAGCAGAGTATTGGCGAAATGCCGGAGGGAGAAAGCAGAACTAGTTCTAGTAGCACCATTATGGAAGTCTCAAGTGTGGTTCCCCACCCTAATGGAACTAGTATCAGACATTCCCAGAGTCCTCCCCGACGAGGAGCGACTACTCACGGACCCAGCTGGGTCGTGTCATCCTCTGAGAGTGAGAGGGACACTCCCGCTAGTCGCGTGCAGGATATCCGGAAACGTTGGGCCTTGCCAGGAATTTCGGCGCAAGCTGCTCAGCTTATCGCTGAATCCTGGGCTCCATCCACTAGGAGGAGCTATGACTCAGCTTGGGCAAAATGGACAAGCGGGTGCAAGGACAGAGGTGTTCATCCCGTTTCGGCACCTGTAGTGGAGATTCTGAACTTTCTAGCGAACTTATTACAGAGCGGTAGAGCTTTCCGTACTATAGGAGTGTACAGATCGGCGATTTCTGCGGGTCACACGCCATTAGAAGGCGTCCCGGCAGGAGAACATCCGGCGGTGGTTAGGCTCATCAGAGGAGCTAGATTTAAAGCGCCGCCGGATCCCAAGTATACCACGACATGGGAAGTGACGACAGTGCTGCGCCTACTAGCGAGTTGGCCGACTAATGAATATCTCTCGCTTAAGCAATTATCGGGAAAGTTAGCGATGTTGCTATGCTTGATCTCCTGCAAGAGAGTATCGGACGTAAGAGCACTAGATGTTAACAGACGATCCTTCGGGCCGGAGGGAGTTACATTCTCCATAGTCAGAAGGACCAAGACAGGGACATCTACGGTACATTATCCGTATTTCCCGAGTAATTCGAAATGGTGCGTAGCACGATGCATCAAGGAGTACGAGAGTAGAACGGCAGAGTATAGAGCAGCAAGTACTACTCAGTTATTAATTGCGCGCAGGAAGCCCTATCACGCAGTGGCATCAGCTACCATCGCAAGATGGGTCAAGGAAGTTATGCAGGCAGCAGGTCTGAATGTGAGCACGTATGGAGCTCATTCGGTGAGGGGGGCAATGGCCTCGGCAGCCGTGAGAGCAGGTGTGCCTTTGAATGAGATAATGCTGGCGGCAGACTGGTCAAGCGATAGGACTTTCAAAGAATTTTACTTTAAGCCAGCGGAGAGTTTAGCAAGTACGGTGTTGGGTAAGCTTTGAACAAGCATAATGCTCGCCTCCAGTCTTGTCATAGAATGTAGATTACCCCTGCTATCTGCGCAGGGAGTATTAATTCTATTAAAGACTAGGAGGCGAGCATTAAATTCCCACCCGAGTCTGGTACTGTGTATACGATGGCAATGCTTTATTATGTATCAGTACGAGACGTTGGCACCACCCTAACATAATCTTGTGTTGATCTTTTCATAGGAGAGGATCAGAAGAATAACTGATGGTGAAGACGGAGCAGAGAGGGTCAGGAGCACAGAGCCCTCGCAGCAATTAAGTTAAAGTCCGGAGAGTCTTCGCACAGTTGTCGAGGATCAGTTAGAGACTTTCAGAGCGAGTAAAAGCAGAGGAGGAGCCCAGGCACAGGAAGTGGATTGTGACTGGTGGAGGGAGCATGGACTACAGAGGTTCATGGATTGTGTAGTTTTTGGAAAAAAGAAAAGTTGCTACTTTAAGACATTTTTTCATGATTTGTTATATATGTTGGTTGAACTGCTGAAGGGTAGAAATAAAAGAAGATGAAGCATAATGCTCGCCTCCTAGTCTTTAATAGAATTAATACTCCCTGCGCAGATAGCAGGGGTAATCTACATTGTTCATATTATATTCAGTGACCAATTCCACACAATAGCAGTCCTTTAAAATCTGTAAAATTAACATGGGTAGTTTTTCCCCCACTGAGTCAGCATTCTCCTCCACTCCAACAATCCTTATGTTTTTCTCTCTTAGCTTCCAATACAACTCCAAGCGCCTTCCATTTTCTGTGCATAGTTCTTTCTTCAGGTTATTGTAAGCTCTGAAGCTACCAGCAATCTCTGATCCCATGTCTGAAGAAGTCTTCTCCACGGAAGTCGTTGCCTTTACTACTTTCATATCCCGAGCAACTTGTCTGAGCAATTGGTAGATAGTTTGAGGGCTAGGATCTTCTTCCTCTTCATCCTCTAATTCTGGAAGTGGTTTCTGCTTTTTGGGAATTGGATTAACAGACTCCTGTGATTTCTTCTTTGTGTTCATGATCAAATATGTAATTCCTTTCAGGGGAGGAGGCCAGGAGCTACAAGCTTAAGCTGCTGCTGCTTGGACCAACATTCTGGAATCTACCCCAAGTCGCTTCTCATGCAAAGACTCTTGCTGCAGAGGGCCTCGAATGCCAAAACCAACAAAAACAAAAAGTTCCTTTGGCTAGACTTCACGTCGGGTGATTACTGTTCGCCATAGGATCCCCTCTCTGCAGGGCTCTGATACTTCTCTCAACAATAACCTCCCTCAGTCGGGCTCAGACCAGCCACTCATGGTGGACATCTGTCGGTCCGGTTCACTCTTGTCATTACAATGTTCATGGGAGTATTACTGTTCAGCTTACTTCGTAGGCATCCCTCAGACGGGTTCATATTTGCCACAGTAACACTATGTCATAACCTCATTAGGAAGCAGAGTTCCCTTCCCCTAGTTTTCTCTCCGCATCCCTCCACCCAGTTCACATTTGACATAGTTCACTGCTCAACAAAAAGTCATTCTAGACCCCTTAGGTTCTTTCCTTTCCCTAAGTCTGGGTCTCAGCCCCCAGTTTAGCAGGGCAAGTGTTTAGGTGTTTTTTTTCCTCCTCCAGGTCTTCCAGGGCTTCTGTCGCTCACTAGGGCTCTCTCTTTCTCTTTGGCAATTTGCAGCATCCCAAGTCGGTCAAAGTGTGCTTTCCTGATCCCCCCTTTTATGCTGCTTGGGAGAGACAAGTGATATCAGGTGCGAGTAATTAAAGAGGGAGGCCTGATTTAGCCTGAACTCATTAATGGGACAGTCTGCTGTAGAAAGGGGAGAGTCTGTTTTCTGTGTCTGTGGATCCCTGTTGGTAATCTTCATCCTCCCAATCTCTCTCCTCCTCGTCTCAGTGACTTTAGAAAAGACCAGAGGGGAGGAATTATGGGGATGGTAGTTTTCACTAGTAAATTTTGAAAAACCCAGAAAATTACTGCCAAGATAGGGGGGTAGTCCTGTTGTTACTCACTGTGAGCTGTCAGTGAGAAAGTATCCATGTCGGGAAGGGGTTGGGGGTTGTGTTTCTGAATAACCTACCATGCTGGATGGGGAAAAGGTATCACAAGGAAGCGGATACTGCATATTACCTGGGGTATTCCCTGAGCATAACCCCATGTTCCCCAACTCAGGTGATCCTCCCTCGCTCCTCCACCCCCAGGGTTGGGATCTGAGAGTGCCAGCCCTTCCCTGGCCACCTGAATAAGGGATCCTCTGGGTTACTTGGGAGAACACCCTTACGTTTCTCACAGGTCAATGGACGCCACTTCTCAGAAATCCACCTGGTCTAGCTCTGCCTTCACTCTAACCGAAAGCGCAGGGCTTTAAAGGGAGACTTTGAAGTCGAAAGAAGTGGAGAATCTCCTAAAAGTATATGTTAGTGTACCCGTGCAGGAAAGCACCAGGGGGGGAAGGAACTCTTTTTACAATGTATAGGACACATGTAAGAGGATTCAATTCAGCACTACAGCTAAGTTAACGCCTAGTCTAGAATACTGAATGAAAACCCTTATTGATATATCTTTAGGTCCAGTTCATGCGTTCTGGATGACTACCCCTATATAACACCCCTCTCTTGGAATCCCCCTGACCCCACTGAGCCAAGAAGTAGTTCTGTTTTGCAAGTTTAAAAGGTTTATTTGATAATTTAAAATATATATATATCACACTTTATAATAAGTTAATAATTGAATAGCACACTTAATCTGATATGATAAAGATCAACAACGGAGAATCTGGCACTAGCACACTTCTTTATAATTACTAAGGAGTTGAGATGAAATGGATAAGGTAGCACACTGGTAAATAGGTACAGAAGTATAATGTGGTAGAAAATGCTTTATAGGGTTCAAGGAAATGCAAGGTTGAATGAATGAAATGCAGTATAGAAAATACTCAATATGATTTCAACAAAACAATGTAATCACTTTTCTCTGGCAATCCACTCCCCCCCTCTTTATGCAATGCAAGGGAATGGGAGGAAAGCACGCAGTTCTCAGAAATGCAATCAATGTAATCAGTTCAATCCCCCCCAAGCTTAGACAACAGAAGTTTAAAACACAGATAGGAGTTTTGAAAACACAGGCCCAAATGCTTTGATATGTGCTAGCAATGGATGAGAAATATGCTGGAAATGCTTTTTAATTCCCTTTCAGAGGTTCAGGGTGAGTGGTATCTAGTTAATATTAGTCCAGGCTCACACTGGCAATGATGCAGGGATAGTTAGCAGGTTAAACGAATTTCTGGCAAATGGAAGGCAAGCAGCAGCAGTTTTTACATGTGAAGAAATTTGCAAATCGCGGCAAAATTCGCGGATGCGCCGAGCGCTATTACAGAGGAACCACAAGGACTATCTCTATCATTTTGGGGTCGTAGGAAAGCCTAGGATCTCAGCTTCCAAATGAAAGTTACTGCAAGTCTCTAGCCCAAACGGTTACAGAGTTATGACCGATTTAATAGAGGTCGTTTTTGGTTTTGCAAATTTTAACCGCAGCACTTTTTCAGTTTTAAAATGATGGCAGGATAACACAATTTCTAAGCTACAGTTCTACTTAGGTTAAATAGATTGAATTATATTATTTTAACTAGGAGATTGGTTCTGCACAGTTTTCTAGGTACTCACACTATATTCTTGAGTGAAATGGGCCTCATCACGGATCTGGTCATGGTTTTAAATTCGCCTCTGGTCTCTGCACTTCACAGTGATCTGGGTCAGCTCTCTCTGGTTCTCTGGTCTGGGTCTCTAGTTCTGGATAGATTGAAGTCTCTAGTTTGGCTCTCTGGAGGTTTGATGGAGGTAAAGCATGGATTTTTCCGGCAGAGCGTCCCGCTGCAGATGGAATTGAAAAGTCCCTATCTGTCCTGTCTGTCTGCTTTTATGTGTTTAGAATGTGGGTGTGTTCTAGCATCACTGACCCTACCTCTCTCTCAGCTTCTAATTGGTCAAACTTCCATTTATCATTTGATTGGGGAATGAACGGTGAGTCAGAGTGATGTCATTTTACAGCCTGCAGAAAGTCCACTCCTCCTGTCAACTTACACACAAATCTAGATTTGAAACAAATACATATTTGCAGAGGTACATATTGTTTTGAAATCATATGCACCCATCATGCATTACAGGAGGTATCCCCTGTTCAAACTCTGCTCTTCCTGGGAGCTTGCATTCAGAAATGGCACATATTTCACTTTTTAACTGATTTTGCAATTTCTGACATTGACCCAACTTTACATACATGTGCGAAGGGAGTACGGACATTAACTGATGAAGTTTCAGATTTTTAACATGCATACATTTAGAGTAATATCCACTTTTCCGCTAAAACCCCCCTGAACATGCCACCGGGTCGAAAAACCTCTTAAAATGTGGGCAGAAAAATCACAAGAATTATGGTATCATTTATAAAATTTTCACATGTCCGCTCTATGAGTTATTCATCTTTTTAAAGTTATGTTCTGGCTCCAAAGGGGTGTGGTTTACCCTCAGCACAAGGTTGAATTTCTGGTTTTTCCAGTTCTGCCAAGCCAGCTTGCTCTCACAGGCAGTGCCCCTCCCCTTTCCTCAGGAGGAAGCCACTTTTTACGACCATTTACGACTCCTGCCAATAAAACCTTTGCCTGAGCCAGGACAGGGCTTTGTTCACTTTCCTGCAGAGCACAGGTAATTCAATTATCAGATAGATGGCATATCCTTAGTGTGAGCAGCAAAAGGGCAGCTAGGCCTGGGAACACAGCTGTGACTCAAGTTTCACTCCTGATGGGGGTAGTTGCCAGGCAGAATTCAGTTCCTTAAGCCAGGTTTCAGATAAAATGTCACTTTTTGTTCCCCAGTTCCTGCATTCAAATAAAACTAAACATTTTCACATATGCAGCTAGAAGGCTGATTCTAAGTTTAAAACTATGACATTTAAACAGTTACAAAGGCATGTGACACCAAACATAGGTCACTCATTTAATCTAACATTTTCGATTTTAGTGTCTTTAAATCCAGTGCAACTTAAACTGCTGCAATCCACAGCTCAGCCAGTCTTGTTATAAACCTTGTTTTATGATCTTCATTTCCCAGATTTTGTAGGCACACAAAACTCCATTCTGCCAAATGTCTGCTGGTGTTCAGTAAATATTTTGCACATATTGCAATGTTTGAAAATAGGCATTTTGACTTGCCTTCAGGGAAACAGAGTGGTTTTAAAACGCCGGCTTTTGGATAGTGGTGAGTACTGGTACTGCACCCATTTTTGGGATTTAAGAAATGAATTCCCCACAATTCTAGGTTGCATTTGGCAATCAGCATTTCCATTCCCAATGGTTTCAGACTACTGTGCGGGTAGTCCAATGGTGGTTTTAAAGCGCCTTGAAGCTAACCGGCGCTACTGTTTTTCCTTTGGCAACCCATTTCCCTCATGGCAACCCGGCCTTTCGTTCTCGCACTGGTGGGTGGCAAGTGAGGCAACCATTTCGGTGTGCGCACAAACTGCGCAGCTTTCCTGGATTTCGGCGCACATGTGGGTTTTCCGCCATCTTGAATTTTCTAAGCCCACAGCACCAAATGTTGTGGCATGATAGCTTAAACGTGGGTCAGGACACCCAACAAGCCCCCCCCCACGCGACTGCACTTTGAATTTGAGTCGATGGGGAGTCGCGTGCCCAAGGGTTTTGACCCACGCACCGGTCTGTCCGCATAATCTTCTTCCTCTTCTGTAGATGGCATAGTTCAGCATCTTCTTCTCCATCCGGTACTGATCGATCAGTTCTCCTCGCCGGTTCTGATGGGAGTATTGGGCGGTCCACTGGGCCCATTGGATCTTCGTTCCCGGTCTCCGGATCGTCCTTCTTGGTCATTCTTCATGGTTTCATCTCTCCTAGGATGATAAAGCAAAAGCGGCAATATCTACTCATAGACGATTTTTTTTTTTTACCACTGTTGAGATAGTGGGGCAGCATATGCATTTTATCATAACGAAACATTACATTCTTATTTTAATAAAAACAGTATGACTAAGAGACAGTTTCATGCAAATCACAATATTTTAGAGACTAGATGTGGTATGTTTTATGATTGGAACAGAATTAGTCTGAGACAGTACCCGCTAGGATTCCAGAGGATTCCTCCAGTTGTTGCAGAGTGTGCCTGGGATGGCAACATTTCAACTGGTTTATGTGGACCCACTTGTCTTCCCCCTCTGCCGAACCGCCTTTGGGGATGCGGATCTTGTAGGCCACAGGGGAGATCTTATCGACGATCTCAAAGGGTCCCTTCCATGTAGGCAAAAATTTGCGCTGCTTGGCCTGGTTCCTTTGGAAGTTGTATAGATAGACCCGGTCCCCCACCTGATATTCCTTCCTGGAAGTTTTCAGGTCATAGTGGGTCTTCATGCTATCAGCTGATCTTTCTAGATTCCGCTGAGCATAAGCAAAAGCATGTTGGAGGTGTTTCCTTAAATTCTCCACATACTCATGAGTAGTGGAGGCATTTATCAGTGTCTGCTCTTGGGTCCTGTAGAGCAAATGCTGCGGAAGCACCATCTTGCGTCCAGTCATCAACTCAAATGGTGACATTTTGGTTGCAGATGAAGGGGTAGATCTGATGGCCATTAGGACCAGAGGTAATCGGATATCCCAACTTGGCCCAGAATCTGCCACCAACTTCTTTAATATGCTCACAATTGTCCGGTTATATCTCTCTACTGCCCCAGAAGAAGCTGGTCTATAAGCAATATGCAGCTTTCTCTTGACCCCCAGTATCTCCCACATCTTTGTCATTACTTCACTGGTGAAGTGGCTACCTCTGTCTGACTCAATCCTTTGAGGTAGACCAAAACGGGAAAAGATGTGGTTAATCATCAAGGCAGCTGCAGTTTCTGCCTTGCAATTTGGGGCTGGGAGACATTCCACCCACTTGGTAAACAAGCATGTCACAGTCAACATGTACTTATTCCCCCTAGCCGAGCGAATCACAGGGCCTACAAAGTCGATTTGTAAATCTGACCATGGCAGTGTCATCCCCCGCTTTTGTAAAGGCGCCCGGTGTGTGAGGGATGTCGGCTGAAATTGTGCACACACAAGACAACCCTTCAAATATTGGTTGAGGTCCTGGCCCATGTGTGGCCAGTATGCAACCTCTCTTAAGATTTCCAATGTTGTGTGAAACCCCCTATGACCGGCGGTGGCCGCATCATGGGCGTGACTTAACATCAGGCTTCGGAATGAGGTAGGAACCACCCACTGGTCGTGGCCAGCTTTGGATTTCCTTACCAACAAACCATCTTGGATTCGGAACATTTTTGGACATTTCATCAACACTCTTAGGTCCTCTTTCCCAATGTAATCGGCATCCGTCAGGGGAAAGTTCTCAGGGTCCTCAAGGTGCTGGTAAAATTTACCAATTATTGGATCCCCCTTCTGAGCTGTAATCAAATCAGCATCAGGGGTCTCCTTACTCCATTGTGCAATTGAAAGGTCGTTGTGAGCAGTTGTCTGGGACCTAGTGATAGCAGTGACCTGGATTTCCCCCAACAGGGACTCAATCTCAATTAGATCCCCTTGGATGGCTCCGGTTTTGGCCAGCTGATCAGCTAAGTCATTTCCAGTTTTGTCTGGTCCCTCTACTTTGGAATGACCCTTGATCTTTTTCCAATAGATGGTCATCTCATTCGAGGTGACCAGATCATCAATGTTTTGGATCAACTTCCCATGTTTCAAGGGTTTGTTGTTAGCACATAACATGCCTCTGGTTTTCCAATTAACCAGGTGCTCCACGAACCCGTTCCGTACATAATCCGAATCTGTGATTATGACCAGTTCGTGGAGTTGATGCTGGACAGCAGTGAGGATGGCCTGATGCACAGCCATCAATTCTGCCACCTGACTACTTCGGGGACCAATTTTGTATCCAGCGGAGGGTTCTGGGGACTCATTCACCCATGCATTCCCTACGCCGGCCACCAGTTCTTTCTCCCCGTTGTTGTCAACATGGTAAGAGCATCCATCCACATAGACAGTGGGCATTCCCTCACACTTGTCTTTTTCAAAGACTTTGTGTGGGGAATTAAGGTATGCCTCCATGTTGTCCTTTATTTTTAGACTTTCGTCCTCGAGACAGTTTTCTCTGGCACAATCATGCAAGTCAGCCAGACCTTGCGCGAGGGGACTCTTCTTGTTTTGGCCATATCTGACCTCCACAGGAAAGCCTTGCATTGACAGAATCCAGGAAGTAATTCGGGAATTACTCACATTTCCGGCCCGGATTCTGTCACTTTGGAGATATTGCAGAGGCTGGTGTGGAGTCTCCACTATGATGTGCTCCCCCTGGATAAACGGGCGGTAATTCTTCAATGCCCACACCGTCGCCAGGAGTGCCTTCTCACAATCGTTGAATTTTTCCTCCACAGAGGATAAAGTTTTGCTCGCATAGGAGATTACTTTATTGACCTTGTCATGCTTTTGGTATAATACGGCCGTCAAGCACGTATTAGAGAACCCTGTCTCCAGGAAGAACTCCTTGTTTCTGACCGGGTAAGCTAGGCAAGGCGCTTGTGAGAGGCTTCTTTTGAGTTGTTTTACTGCCTCGGCTTGTTCTGGACCCCATTCCCACTTGACCCCCCCTTCAGGAGATGAATCAGGGGTCTGGTGATCTCTGCGTAGCCCTCAATGAACTTTCTGCTGTAATTAGTCAGTCCAAGGTGGCTCCTTAGTTCCCGTAGAGTTGTGGGGTCTTTCAGTTTCTGAAGTGCTTCCACTTTCTTTTCCTGGGGACAGAGACCCTGAGGAGTAATCTCATGCCCCAAGAAGTTAACACGGGTTTTACACCACTGTGCTTTCTGAAAGGAAAGTTTTGCTCCGGCGGCTCTCAACTGGGTCAGAACATAACGGATCTCCGCTATGTGTTCCTCCACAGATGAACTTTTGATGAGGACATCATCTACATAAGCCAGGTTACCCCTTGCACCCAGGTCGGGCATGGCCTTATGTAGGAAAATGTTGAATTCATTGCCGGAGTTGAGGTATCTGAAGGGAGTCCGGGTCCATGTGTACTGCTGGCCCCCAAAGGTAAAAGCCAGTTTGTATTGGTCCTCCCTGCTGACAGGCACGGTCCAGTATCCATTGGTCAGGTCTATTGCAGTGAATACCTGTGACCCCTGAATCTGGGCCAGCCCTTGGTCAATGTAGGGCAGAGGCCATCGGGAAGTATGGACCCGTTTGTTGAGCTCCCTGAGGTCGGCGCAGAGTCTCCACTGGCCGTTTGGCTTCAATATCCCCAGCACCGGATTATTGAAGGTGCTGTGGACTGGACGGATTATTCCCCGGGACTCAAGGTTCTTAATTATTTCAGTAAGGGACTCCATTGATGCGAGAGGCAAGCGATATTGCTTCACAAACACAGGAGTCATGCCAGGGTCCGTGGGGATTGTTGTTGTGTGGATGTCAGTGCGACCACAGTCATATGAGTCTACCGCAAAGAGATCTTGGAAATCCAAGAAAACTTGTTTCAACTTTTGCTTTTGTTCCAGAGTCACACAGGCATCAGCTAGGTTGACTCTCTCTTCCACCATCTGCCTGAAGCCTGGAAAAACATCTGGTTTGGCTATCTCCGCGGCCTCCTCCAGCTGGGTGGAGAAGTCCCTGGTCAGAGTGCTGATTTGGACTGGAGGCTTCAGGTGGGAAAGGCAGCCCTCATGGACCTGGAAAATCACCTCATCCCTCCTGAAGTCACAAGTCACATCTTCCTTACCATAGGGGCAGGAAGTGTACACCAGGAAGTTCCCCCCATGCCGGGTAAAAATCCTGTCTGGTGTTGTATTGTCATCACTGTCACTGTCAAAACAGTCCTTGGGGATTGGTCCTAACAGTTCATTTACTAAGTCGATGGAAAAATGTCGGTCATCAACCGCCATTCCAATAATGGTGCCTGCGGCTAGAGTAATACTCTTTAAGTCGCTGTTATCCACCTCTATTAGAATGGTGTCATGTTCTATGTTGACTAATGGAGTTGGGTTTACCCCCAACCCTTGCTGTTGGAGAGAAGCGTTTAGATGTATGTAAGCATCAGGGTTTTTCAACTCTTGTCCCCTTTTAACTTTCACTTCCAGGGAGAATTGTCGGGTCCTTTCTGGGATGGTGACTTCCTCTTTAACCTGAATTTCAACTGCATACGGTAGCAATTGAGCTGACCTAAATGCTTTTTCTGGATCATCAAAGCCCATGGGATTATCCGCTAATCGGGACCAAGCTTTGAAGTTTATTAGGTCCAAACTAATGGCAAAGCGATTGAGAATGTCACTGCCTAAGTAAAAGGCGGCAGGGACGTCTCGCACGACCCAACAATTGTGGACTATGCTCTTGTTGCCAATGGAGATTTTGAGCATACACCTGCTTGGCAGGAGATGTTTGGAATTAGGTGCTTCCAGGTCCATTTCCCATTTGTCTATCAGTTTGAAGGTGGGAATGGCTGGATCTTTTGGGAGTTGGCGAAACATGGCTTCGCTGATGAAGCTCTTACCGTTGTTCACACACACTCGAGCGAGAACAGAGTCCTTCCCATCATTTAACTGAACAGGGATGAACAACTGCTCTCCAATTTGCTGAATATCAGCCAGGCTCTGAGCTGATTTCACATCTTTCTGGACTATAGGAGTGGGAGTTTCAGATTGTGGATTGGTATAGAATTTCAGAGTGTTTCCTTCCAGCGTGGAATACCACCTTAAACTGGAAGGAAGGTTGATTTTCAGAAATAGAGAGGACCCCCCATCACTAGTCTGTTGTCCTACTGATATTACTGTCACGTCTGGAATCTGGTTGTTCTGGAAGTGAAATTCTACTTGGTCAGATTTTTGTTCAACCATGTGGCATGTGCCGTTTAAACTAACATGGTTGACACTCTGTTTTAATTTTATTGGTCGGCTAGTCTGGGTCCAGAGGACCTTGTTTACGCAATCTATTAGGGGTGACAACCTTCTCAGGAGGTCATTCCCTAGTAAACAAGGGGTGCCCTCTGGAGTCACAACTATGACTGGGTGTTTCAACTTGTGTCGCCCAATTTTAATGTCCAAATCTGCAGTCCCCTCAACGGGAATTTCCTTCCCGTCAAAGTTCTGGAGTTGTCCAGGAAGAGAGGTGAGAGGAATTTGGTAATTCTCTCCCCTTCCTGCATTTAGTTTGTCAAAGGCCCTTCTGGACAGAAGGGTAGCTTGAGATCCAGTGTCCACCAGTGCCAAAATTGTACCCTGCCCCTGTACTTGTACCGGGGCATAGTATCTTCCCTCCTTCTCCTCAAGGGGGCACAGATAATGTACATTTTTGGACAACTGGTGGGCTAATTTTCTGGTTTTGGACATCGCTAGCGAAGAGATTTGGGCAGCATTCTGTGGAGAGCCTTCGGAATCTGAAAGAAAAATCTGGCAACTGGAGATCAGAGCCATTGTGGGTTCCCCTGGCTCCGGTTCTGGGCCGCCCCCCCCTTTTTGGAGGCAGTCACCAGGATGGGTTTGAACCAGGGGATTTTCTTGCGGTTGGTTCTGGGATGAGATGGTGGGCGGCGGTAGCTCAGTCTCCACATCTCCCCAGTCTGGATTTGCATCCCTAGGTACCCATTTTTCTTTGGGAGGAGTTCCCCCCTCTCTGAAGGAGAAGATCCTTTTCCCAGGATCCTCTGAGGATCCCTCTCCCTCAAATTGGAAGATCTGTACCTCCTCCTCAAACTGAGTCTGTTTGGGTCTTTTGTTTCTCCTACCCCCCCTCTGCTCCTTAGGAGGCAGACTTTCAGGGGCAAGAGATTTTGTTTCCGGTTCCTGGGTTTCCAGGGGCTGTTTACAAGTGAGGAAGGAAGCTTCCTCCAAGGCTTTACACCCCCCTTCCCTTTGTGCCTCCTCCCTGGGAACCGGTGAGTTATCGGGGTGCTGCCCCCGTCATTGTTCTGGAGCACCAGGTCCAGAGTTGGGTGCGTTCTGCGCCGGCACGCCCATCTGAGGGTTCTGCTGAGCCCTCAGTATGTGACCCAGATCCCGCGCCATGTTTTGAACCTGGCGCTCTAACTGGGAAACCCGCTCAGGCTGATACGGGGCCCTGTTTTCTCCCCTGGGCTGATCCCGGGAAGGGTAGCTGTCCCTCCTCTGGTAATACCCCGGGTTGGGAAGATTTGGGTACCCCTCCACCCTTGGCCTCCCCTCTCCCGGATTCAGTGGTCTGGGCTCAGGGAATTGGGGAAAGAAGGATGGATGGTTTTGGGGCTGAAAGTCGGGTGGATATCTGGGGAAAAAGTTCTGCCCAGGGTTTGGTAAATTTCTGCCCTCCTGTGGGAAGTTTGGAGGGAAGTTCCCTGGGTTAGGTGCTTGGCTGGATCCCCCCCCTTGGGCTGGAGGAGTCCACACATAACCCAGGATGGGTCGATTTCCCTTGTAACGGGGACTTACATAATCGGGAGAGCGAGGGACCCCATTTGTGGGGCTGCCTCCTTGGCTCCCTGTCTGTGACTGACCCGAGGACCTTCTGGGCCTAGCATTATTAGGTGCAGGTAGGTTTTTAGGCCCCCCCATCTCCAAATCCAAAACGGGGTAACCTTTACCTCTGCCACCTTGGCAGCAGCAGGGGTGCTGTTGGCTTTGGGGTTTTTCTGGGCATTACTTTTGCTATCTACCGGTTTCTGCACCTCATAGATCCGGGTAGCCTGTTCAATGACCCAGTCTAAAGATCTTTTCTCGTGAAAATCCCTCACGAGCTGGGTCATGATATATTTGGGCAAGGCATGGAAAAACGTATTAATAAATTCCCTGCTATCCGTGCGCACCCTTCTTGTGGTCTGTGCAAAAGCACGCTTTAACTCCTGCACAAATTCTTGTGGGGCCTGATCCTCCCCACATTGCAAATTGTAGGCTGCCTTGCGAGCCTCTTGAGGATTTCTGTGAACAGAAAAATGTTTCAGGATGGCCGCCTTATATGTGGACCATCTTAAATGATTTTGGTCCTCCAGCCCCGCAAAGAAACTGGAGTATTCCGGGGAGAATGTCCACTTTACATATTGAATACAGCTTTGGCTGTCCTTCAAATGGAAAGTCTCCATCATTTGTTCAAACAACTCTAAGTGCTCCCAAACAGAATACTTAGCGTTCTTATGGTAAGGCGTGATGACGCTCCTGATCGCCTTAATCTGCTTTAAGGGGTCCTTAAGCAAGGCCCTTTTTGCCTTATTGGCCTTTTTGGTTCGGGTAACCCTTGTCCATTCTTCCTCGGACTCAGAGGCACTGCTCCCAGAGGTTCCCGTCTGTTCTTCCAGGTTTTCCCGGATTCTGCGAGCCTGGGAATGGCTGGCAGAATTTGGGGACCTGGTCTCCTGTGTCCTGCGCAGTTCAGAGGAGTCTTCAGATTCCTCCTTGCTGCCAGGATTTGATGGGTACCCCCTCCACTGACCTAACTGGGCAGAGGTTTTCAGGATGCCCTTAATGGGCCTACTCTCCTGGGGTTCCCCATTGAACTGTACTGTACTTGGGTGCCCATACCCGGATGCCCACCCCTCCATTCCTGAGTGGTACTGGCCTATGAGCCCCATACTCTTGGCTGGATAGTAATCTGCCATCCCTGCGGCCCTGTGCTCATGTGCGCCAGGGGACATGGGGGTGGTAGAGTCCAGGGACTGGGGGAGATGAAGGCCCCTGGGGTTAGGGCTCCTGCGGTTATGGTCAGGAGTCTCTCTTTCCCAGCGGACCTCATCTCTATCCGCCCCTGCTCCCTGTTGCAATGCAAGAGCCTGCATTTGTGCTTTCAGTTCCTCTGTTAAGGCCTTACTCGACTCTATCAGTTTCTCCTGCATCGCTACCTGTTGTTGGAGCCTATCATTGTGCTGGCAGAGAGCTTCATTCTCTCTCTGTGTTTCCTGATTGGTCCTGGAGCACTGGGCCAGTCTTTGCTGCAGGAGGGTTACCTCCTGAGCTGTGTCCCTATTGGCCTGCTCCTTTCTTGCTAGAGCATCCTCCACCCTCCTGGTGTGCTCTAACAAGTTCTGGTGTTCTTTTTGGAGGTCACCCAGTCCCTGGTGGGCCAGGTGATTTTCTTCCATTTTTCTTTTTAGATGGCAGACTTCCTGGCCTATGGCGTCTCTTTCCTGACTAAGAGCCTGCATTTGTGCCGCCAGGTCGTCCCTTTGCCGTTGAAGGGCACCAGCTTTTTGGCGCTCCTCATCAAACTCTGCCTGGGTATCCAGGTCTTTCAGAATTAGTTTGTTGCTCTCTGCCTTCTCTCTATCTAGGTGGCTTTGCAGGGTGACTACCTGCTCAGCACATGCCCTATTGAAGTCTAGTTGTTGCTCCAGCTTTTTCTGGTTTTGCAGTAGGGAGTCCAAACCTTCTTGGTATTCCTTCTGCAAGGCCAGAAATCTGGTATCCTGTTCTACCTTTTCCTGTTGCAGCACATCCATATCCTTCTTTATTTTAATGATGTGCTGCCTACTATCATCTTCTGACTCCTGGCTCCTCTGCAGCCTCTGCTCAGAAGAGACCAGGTCAGATTGGACCTTCTCTAACGCCATCTGTTGCCTATTTGCCAGATTTTGGCTTTCAGCACATCTATCCTGCATGTCTCCCATATATAGGTACAGGTATGCTGCTATCCTGGCAATCTTATTGTGTTCCTCTTTGGCTTTAGGAGCCATATATAGTTCACTCAGGGCCACATGTAAGGGACCCTGATCTCTATATGTATCTGACCCTGTTTCAGTGACCTGTTGTGTGATGGCCTGCAACCACACATCCTGGCCCTGTTCGGTCCATTCACCTCTCACAAATAGCTTATGCAAGAGGTGCTCTCTGGCTATTTTCATGTCTACTAAGGTCGTCATTCTAGAGATTGGTCTCTGTCCTGACTTACAGAAGTTTGTATTTTATTTTTGCAGAACAGAACTTTTCTTGGAGTGTCCCTTTTGAGGAATGCTTCACAGCGTAATGCAGCGTGGTGATCCGACCGGATGTATGTATCCCGTCAGTTAGCACACTGTATTAAGCTGCACAAGTGGTAAATCTAACCCAACGTCTCGGCTCGAGCCCCCAATTTGTAAGAGGATTCAATTCAGCACTACAGCTAAGTTAACGCCTAGTCTAGAATACTGAATGAAAACCCTTATTGATATATCTTTAGGTCCAGTTCATGCGTTCTGGATGACTACCCCTATATAACACCCCCCTCTTGGAATCCCCCTGACCCCACTGAGCCAAGAAGTAGTTCTGTTTTGCAAGTTTAAAAGGTTTATTTGATAATTTAAAATATATATATATCACACTTTATAATAAGTTAATAATTGAATAGCACACTTAATCTGATATGATAAAGATCAACAACGGAGAATCTGGCACTAGCACACTTCTTTATAATTACTAAGGAGTTGAGATGAAATGGATAAGGTAGCACACTGGTAAATAGGTACAGAAGTATAATGTGGTAGAAAATGCTTTATAGGGTTCAAGGAAATGCAAGGTTGAATGAATGAAATGCAGTATAGAAAATACTCAATATGATTTCAACAAAACAATGTAATCACTTTTCTCTGGCAATCCACTCCCCCCCTCTTTATGCAATGCAAGGGAATGGGAGGAAAGCACGCAGTTCTCAGAAATGCAATCAATGTAATCAGTTCAATCCCCCCCAAGCTTAGACAACAGAAGTTTAAAACACAGATAGGAGTTTTGAAAACACAGGCCCAAATGCTTTGATATGTGCTAGCAATGGATGAGAAATATGCTGGAAATGCTTTTTAATTCCCTTTCAGAGGTTCAGGGTGAGTGGTATCTAGTTAATATTAGTCCAGGCTCACACTGGCAATGATGCAGGGATAGTTAGCAGGTTAAACGAATTTCTGGCAAATGGAAGGCAAGCAGCAGCAGTTTTTACATGTGAAGAAATTTGCAAATCGCGGCAAAATTCGTGGATGCGCCGAGCGCTATTACAGAGGAACCACAAGGACTATCTCTATCGTTTTGGGGTCCTAGGAAAGCCTAGGATCTCAGCTTCCAAATGAAAGTTACTGCAAGTCTCTAGCCCAAACGGTTACAGAGTTATGACCGATTTAATAGAGGTCGTTTTTGGTTTTGCAAATTTTAACCGCAGCACTTTTTCAGTTTTAAAATGATGGCAGGATAACACAATTTCTAAGCTACAGTTCTACTTAGGTTAAATAGATTGAATTATATTATTTTAACTAGGAGATTGGTTCTGCACAGTTTTCTAGGTACTCACACTATATTCTTGAGTGAAATGGGCCTCATCACGGATCTGGTCATGGTTTTAAATTCGCCTCTGGTCTCTGCACTTCACAGTGATCTGGGTCAGCTCTCTCTGGTTCTCTGGTCTGGGTCTCTAGTTCTGGATAGATTGAAGTCTCTAGTTTGGCTCTCTGGAGGTTTGATGGAGGTAAAGCATGGATTTTTCCGGCAGAGCGTCCCGCTGCAGATGGAATTGAAAAGTCCCTATCTGTCCTGTCTGTCTGCTTTTATGTGTTTAGAATGTGGGTGTGTTCTAGCATCACTGACCCTACCTCTCTCTCAGCTTCTAATTGGTCAAACTTCCATTTATCATTTGATTGGGGAATGAACGGTGAGTCAGAGTGATGTCATTTTACAGCCTGCAGAAAGTCCACTCCTCCTGTCAACTTACACACAAATCTAGATTTGAAACAAATACATATTTGCAGAGGTACATATTGTTTTGAAATCATATGCACCCATCATGCATTACAGGAGGTATCCCCTGTTCAAACTCTGCTCTTCCTGGGAGCTTGCATTCAGAAATGGCACATATTTCACTTTTTAACTGATTTTGCAATTTCTGACATTGACCCAACTTTACATACATGTGCGAAGGGAGTACGGACATTAACTGATGAAGTTTCAGATTTTTAACATGCATACATTTAGAGTAATATCCACTTTTCCGCTAAAACCCCCCTGAACATGCCACCGGGTCGAAAAACCTCTTAAAATGTGGGCAGAAAAATCACAAGAATTATGGTATCATTTATAAAATTTTCACATGTCCGCTCTATGAGTTATTCATCTTTTTAAAGTTATGTTCTGGCTCCAAAGGGGTGTGGTTTACCCTCAGCACAAGGTTGAATTTCTGGTTTTTCCAGTTCTGCCAAGCCAGCTTGCTCTCACAGGCAGTGCCCCTCCCCTTTCCTCAGGAGGAAGCCACTTTTTACGACCATTTACGACTCCTGCCAATAAAACCTTTGCCTGAGCCAGGACAGGGCTTTGTTCACTTTCCTGCAGAGCACAGGTAATTCAATTATCAGATAGATGGCATATCCTTAGTGTGAGCAGCAAAAGGGCAGCTAGGCCTGGGAACACAGCTGTGACTCAAGTTTCACTCCTGATGGGGGTAGTTGCCAGGCAGAATTCAGTTCCTTAAGCCAGGTTTCAGATAAAATGTCACTTTTTGTTCCCCAGTTCCTGCATTCAAATAAAACTAAACATTTTCACATATGCAGCTAGAAGGCTGATTCTAAGTTTAAAACTATGACATTTAAACAGTTACAAAGGCATGTGACACCAAACATAGGTCACTCATTTAATCTAACATTTTCGATTTTAGTGTCTTTAAATCCAGTGCAACTTAAACTGCTGCAATCCACAGCTCAGCCAGTCTTGTTATAAACCTTGTCTTATGATCTTCATTTCCCAGATTTTGTAGGCACACAAAACTCCATTCTGCCAAATGTCTGCTGGTGTTCAGTAAATATTTTGCACATATTGCAATGTTTGAAAATAGGCATTTTGACTTGCCTTCAGGGAAACAGAGTGGTTTTAAAACGCCGGCTTTTGGATAGTGGTGAGTACTGGTACTGCACCCATTTTTGGGATTTAAGAAATGAATTCCACACAATTCTAGGTTGCATTTGGCAATCAGCATTTCCATTCCCAATGGTTTCAGACTACTGTGCGGGTAGTCCAATGGTGGTTTTAAAGCGCTTTGAAGCTAACCGGCGCTACTGTTTTTCCTTTGGCAACCCATTTCCCTCATGGCAACCCGGCCTTTCGTTCTCGCACTGGTGGGTGGCAAGTGAGGCAACCATTTCGGTGTGCGCACAAACTGCGCAGCTTTCCTGGATTTCGGCGCACATGTGGGTTTTCCGCCATCTTGAATTTTCTAAGCCCACAGCACCAAATGTTGTGGCATGATAGCTTAAACGTGGGTCAGGACACCCAACACACACCCTCATTAGTGGTGAAGAAGGCTATTGATCATGCTAGTGTTAGATATTAGGTGTGCCTTTCTGATAGGGAGAAGGTGGATGGTGGCACATCTGCATTAGAGCAGAGAGTTGCGTAGTAAGTGGTGGACCTTGTTAGACAAGAGTTGCATGTAGAGCAGGCAACTGGTATAGTTGTGTCATTTCTTTTTCCTTGGGGAAGATTTTATTTGGGTATATGCGTGTACGCATTTGTTAGTAGCAACAGTTTGTTTTTCAGTGTTGTGAAAAGTGATCAGAGTGTTCGTTCTATGTGGCTGTCTAAGGGCGGAAGAGCCAGAGCCAAATGATATGTACATATCGCAAAGCCATGTAGTGCGAGTTGCTGGTACAGTTGAGCAAGGAGAAGAGTAACAACTTTTTCTAACTCACAATAAAGGGCTTTATTGTTAAGGTGTTGGGTCTGAGGAGAAGGCCACTTCTATACTAATACGATTTAGCAAGGTGGGCCTGTGGAGAAGGCCACTGTGTGTAAGCACTGAGTGTGAGGTGTGAAAGGGTGGGGCCTGTGGAGAAGACTGGAGTGGACGAGAATAGGGCGATCAAGCAAAGTGGTAAGTTTAAACATTGAGTGAGTCGGGTTGTTTGAAGAAAGGGTGAAAGTTTGTTTCACATTTTTTGAAGGGAAGGAAGAAGGTAGGAAAGAAGAATATTCTAATAAGATAAAGGCTAGGTGGAGGCAATGACGTCCTACTGGATGGATGCACCATTTAATCATATGTGTAGGAAATTTCCCCAATAACACAATAAAGCATCAAAGTATCATTTGAGTAGGTACACAACACCGTGGGCAAGTGTTATAAAGAGCGGCCTGAGAGGGAACGTTCGATAAAGATAATATAGAAAGTATGTATTTGTATTCATACCTAGCAGCTACATATAAAAGGGTTACACTTAGAAACAGACAGGACATTCTGGGGTTTTGGAAATTATACGAGGAGAAAGAGAAAGAAACAGAGAAGGGGGAAGAGGAGGAGGAGCAGGGAAGTGAGTCACTGCCCTACACAATATACATGTTATTAAACCAGCACAGGTATACAAATCCTAAACAAGAGTGTCAAGACAAGGAAGGAACACATAAAAAGCAAGATGGGGCAGTACAAGCGTCAGCCGCAAAGACAAAAAAGGGAAGAAGAAGTATTTAAATGACATCAAAAAGAGTGCAGTGTGTTCAACGAGGCAGGCCAAGCTATGGAAAGGGAAATAGAGGAGAAAGAAAAGGAACTCGAGAAGGGAACAAATTAACAGGGGTGGACAGCAGGGCACATCAAATTTAAGATAGACAAGTGGGGACAGGACTCGGACCATAGTGAAACTGACACGACAGACGAAGGGCGAACCATATCAGACTGGGAAGACAGCGCTAACTGTGATCATGGGGATGACGAAACAGACACCCACCCTTTGATAGATATGAGACGCGAAAGGAGAAGGGATAGAAGAGAAGAGTAGGAAAGGGAAAAACCATTGGGTGACTGGGCAAACAGTCTCCACAGCAGGAAAACCAGAATAGTGTTAGCAAAGAGACCACAATGCCATAATAAACGCAGGGTGCACACACAAATGCCACTTTTATAGAAAGCAAGGAGCAAGGTCCATTACATACCATGGCAGACAATGGACAGGGATAATCCAATTTACGGTTTACCTTCATTGATGGCAGGGGCGAGCAAGTGGATTTATGTTTTTGAGAAAGAGACAGCGGGAATCCCATTGGCCATAGGAGATATAAAATGTTTATTGGCAGTATTGGTCGGGGAAAGAATTGACAAAAGATGGCAGCAGGCCGGATATTCTGGGGTAAAAATAAGCTTTGAGATACATGATGGAGCACCCTTCAACAATTATTGAGCACATATTTGAAAGGCTCTGAGGGAGCTCTATCCAGACATATCAGACATGGGATCTATACTGGCAAGCAAAATGAAGCCTGACGAGGACCCAGCGGAATACATACGATCCATACAGGCAATGTGGACACAGCAAAATAAGCAGTCATGTGACAAAAAATACATTTGTTTTACCTTATACCAGTGAGGGGGCTCCCCGCGGATGTGTAGGTCTCTTTAGAAAAAATAGTGGGAATTGAGGCAAAGGGGTGGCCTAAGATACAGGTGACAATCATTCACTTTTGCAAGAAAAAACAGGAGAAGGATAAGGAAATAGAGGATAGTGCACCAAATGCAGAAAACAAATTGGTTCAGAAAAAAATGGCAAAAATGCACACATTTTGGAGTACAATGTTAGTTACGCTTGTGGGAATTTTGGACATGTCATATGAACATGCCCACTAGTTGGCCAGGGAGGGCTACTACAGCAGACATACATGGAGTAGACACCTCAACAGATGCAGGTCCTACCGCAACAACAGCAGACATACATGCAGCTGAAACCTCAACAGATGCAGGTCATACCGCAACAACAGCAGACATACATGCCACAGTCTACACAGCAAGTACAGGTAATACCACAGCAGCAGCAAGTGCAGATACATCCTGTACAGACACAGGGAATTACTACCCAAGGACAAGTGCAGGTATAAAATGGGGAAATGACAGCATCTCAAGGTACAGTGAGCATACTTCAGACACCAGCGCAGATACAGATACCAAAAGGGGTGACAATATTGGGGTAGAACACTGTACTCCAATATACTGGAGTGACAATGGTGGGTGTTAACCCATTTGCATCATCCGCAAACACTTTTTCCCAATAAGGTTACCCACAGAGGGTGCAAGTGTGTCCTGTTCTAGCAGACCCTGAGGAGGAACTGGAGGTGGCAGTTCAGATAGGACAGAAGGGATTTTCCTTCCTTATAGATATTGGGGCAAGCAGATCATGCATCAAGGAAGAAGGATTTCCATTATCTAACAAAAGTTTGGACATACAAGACTTTTCAGGGCAATTTTGAAAGTTCCTGTAACAAATGATTTGCCCTTAATGATTAGGACGCAGTGTATTGTAGCACCTTTGCTGTATTCAAAAGACAGTCCCATCAATATTCTGGGGAGGGAGTTACTTAGCAAATCGAATGCCACAATTTCATTTTCAGAAAAAAGGATGGTGTGCTCCACACCGGGAATGTACCCAGCCCGGGTAGCAGTACTGATTCAGGCATACTATGCACAGAGCTCAATGAGAGGGATAACTACACACATAGAGGTGTTTAGATATGGAGTGCACGTGTTGTTGGAATGGTTGCCATGAATTGAGGGGAAGGTGTCCCGGCTGTCCAATGAGTTTTTGTCAGGCCTCAGTGTCCCTCCTCAGTTAGCTCAGGCACACACACTCTACTGTACATACAGGATGTAATAGTACGGAAAGACATAATTATGCTGGTTTCTACTGATGAGAACAACATGGAATGGCGATCAATATTATGTATTGATTCTACACTAACATTGACAGGAGTAAGTGACAAAGAGCTGTTTTCAACAAAAGGGAATTAAGAAGGAGAGGTAGTGTTTGAGCTTAGCCCACCATGCCCAGTTCGTATAACAGAAAGAGCATTGCCCCAAATGATGCAAATAGCAAAACCAAAAGCCCACTATTTAGAGAAAGATTTAGAAAAAGTTCTCAAGAGCTTGTGGACAACAGGACCCATATAGGAATACTTAATGGGTGGAGCAGTACACATTAAGTTAAAAGAAGGAGCACTATTCCCACAAGTAAAACAATACCCCTTATCAAGTGAAGCAGATGAGGGCATATATGAGACACTGCATGCCGTATGGCAGCAAGGCATAAAGCAGGTGAGCACATCACCTTGCAACACTGCCATCTATCTGATTAAAAAGGGAGAGCCTTCAAATTTTATACAGGATTTACGCCCTTTGAATTACATTATTGAAGCAGAATATCCATTTGTTCCAAACCCTGCAACAATTATTTGCAGCGTTTCTGCCGAGGCACATTTTTTCACAGTGGTTCACTCAAAGAATGCTTTTTTCTCCATCAGACTACACCCAGACTCTAGGTATCTCACCGCCTTTACGAATCACAGTATGCAGTTCGAACATACTAGAATGCCCGAGGGGTAGTGCGAAGGGCCAAGTATCTTTAACAGAGGGATACAAATGTACCTGAGCAACTTGCAAGTTGTGAGCAGGGTGATTCAATACAATGGTGACTTATTAGTGTTCAGCACAATAGAAGAACAGTATAGAAAGGACTCAGTGACACTACTGACACTGCTAGTTTACAAAGCATGCAAGGTGGGCAGGGAGAAATTGCAATAATGTGAAAAAGAAGTGGTGTACTTGGGTCAGATTGTGTCAGCAGACAGGAGAAAAATAACATCAGAATGAGTAGATGCCATACACAAGACTCCACGACCAAAAACAGTGAAAGAAATGCAGCAATTTCTGGGCTTGTGTAACTATTGCAGAGCATGGGTTTCTGATTACTCCTCATACACCACATCATTGTTGCAAGCACTAAAAGAAGCACAGAAAAACCAAACACACATAAAATGGATGGTGGAAATGGGCGAGTATTTTGATGAGTTGAAAAATGAACTAACCCATGCACCAGTGTTAGCAACTCCAAATTATAAGGAACAATGGGCCTCATTACGACTCAGGCGGTAAGGGGTTTACGGTGGCGTAAACAGCGCCGACCCTTACCGCCTGATTCCGAGGTCCCTTAGCGCCATTGAGGTTTTAACACCTGCTTTTAGCAGGTGTTAAAATCCATGGCGCTAAGGGACCATGTTGTTAATTACGCCACCGTAATTTACGGTGCCGTAATTAACGCCTTCCCCACTCCCATTATGCCCTATGGGGCAAAAATGGGAATGGGGAAGGGTAAATGGGGATTGGGGACTTACCGCCCCGCCAACCTCGGAATGGGGCGGTAAGTCCGCCAACCACCATGGCGTAAACGTAGTTTACGCCATGGTAGTAAAGGTACGACCCAGGTGGTAACTTACCGCCTGGGTCGTAATGAGGCCCAATGTCACCTCTTTCCACATACAGATGGAAAAGTAATGACAGCAGTACTGATGCCGAAAGAAGGTCAGGGACATAAGTCACTCGCATATTACAGTGGGTCATTGGATGCAGGGACAATTCCCATGTGAACAGGCACTTGACGCTGTTGCATTTGCTATTGAAAAGGCTTCCACAATAAACATGGGGTGTCCAGTTGTTCTGTACCTGGATCATGCGTTTTTCGCAATACTAGAGAAAACAAAATCAACACTGAATACCCAGAGGTCTTCAGGGTATGAGGTAACACTAAGCAACCCAGCAATAGAAGTGGTTAGGTGTAGAACAATAAACCCAGCAGAGTTCATTGCAGACAAAATAGAAGAAAGAGTCTATGTGCCTGACTGTTTAGCATGGATTGACAGGAGCGTAGGTAACCCCCTAATTAAGGAAGAAGTGATTGAAGGGGGGACATGATAGTTCCAGCATTGATCAAACCATGGGACAGAGGCATTCAGACTATGCAGTAGTGGGGTATGGAAGTGGAGTACAAAAGGAGGCGGAGTGGATAGTGTACTCACAAACACGATTGGCAAATCATTACTCTGCACAAGCAGCTGAATTAGTGGCTCTAGTTGAAGCACTAAATATATCTGAAGGCTAAGCAGTAAACATCGTCTCAGACTCAGCTTATATCATCTCCATAGTACACCCAGGACCAGAAAGATGGGAAAGGAGAAGTTTTAAAAAATGTTATGGTACTCCTGTTACAATGCAGCATTGTCGAGAGAACCATTGGAAATGCTACCATTCCCAGTAGAATTAGCATTAATAAAGTGCAAGGCCCATACAGGAGAGCAGATTTCTATCTCACTAGGAAATGAAAGAGCAGACAGAGCAGCAAAATAAGCAGCATATCTGCCAGAGGGATGACATTTGCTGTACCCTGGGGAGGAAGAACAAATACCCGTAGCAGCAGTATTGAAAATGACATAAGAAAAAGATGCATTGCCAGAAAGTTTTTAGCAGGCGTTAAAAACCAACCCGCTAAGGGACCTTGGTGCTAATTACGGCACCGCAAATTTGCAGTACCATAATTAGCACCTTCCCCATTCCCATTATGCCCTATGGGGCAAAAATGGGAATGGGGAAGGGCAATGGTGGAAGGGGGAATTACCGCCCTGCCAACCTTGGAAGTATTGCAGTAATTCCCCTTTCCACCAAGGCGGTGCCGGTATTTTACCAGCATGGACCAAGGTGCTATTAGCACCTTGGTCCACCGCCTACCGTGTAATGAGGCCCTATGTGAGCAATTGTATGGTATACCAGAAGTACCTACCAGCTCATACATTAAGTGTTACACAGGGAAGCTTTCTGCGATCGGAGGGCCCTTTCAGTCACTTGCATATTGATTACCTAGATATGCAAGAGAGGTGTACTTCATACAAGTACCTGCTAGTAGTGATGTGTCCATTCTCACGTTGGATTGAGGCAGTTTCCTGTGCTCATAATGATGCCCGCTCTGTGGCAAAAATGTTTGGTGATGGAGGTGTTGCTGAAGTGGGGGATTCCAGATAACATTGGGTGCACTGCTTCTTGCTCACTTTATTCGCTTTAAGAAACACGACCTGTAGGAGATCATCACGTGGCTCCTCATGAGATTGTTACAGGGCGGAGAATACATGCACCAAATCTGCCATCATGTACAATCTATGATGCTCATTCTACTTTTTTTGTCTTGAGAGGGGAATTTGATGAGTATCTTAAAGAACTTACCAAGTCCCTTAAGTCTTTACAGAAAAGACCTAAAAATCAATGTGAACAAGCAAGTGATGCGAACGGACACTTTCGCAGAGCGGAACCTCTTTTTCCAGGAGATAAAGGGCCTCATTACACGGACGGCGGTGGACCAAGGTGCTATTAGTACCTTGGTCCATGCCGGTAAAATACCGGCACCGCCTTGGTGGAAAGGGGAATTACTGCCCTATTCCAAGGTTGGTGGGGCGGTAATTCCCCCTTCCCCCATTGCCCTTCCCTATTCCCATTTTTGCCCCATAGGGCATAATGGGAATGTGGAAGGTGCTAATTACGGCACCGCAAATTGCGGTACCGTAATTAGCTCCCTGGTCCCTTTGCGGGTTGGTTGCTAACGCCTGCAAAAAGCAGGCGTTAAATTCTCCAACCCGCAAAGGGACCTCGTAGTAAGGCGGTAAGGGTTTACCGGTACCAGTAAAATACCGGTACCGGTAAACCCTTACCACCTACCGTGTAATGAGGCCCAAAGTCTTTGTCAGAAACCATATAAGGAAGTGGAAAGAGGAGCTTTTCACTGGCCCACATACCGTGATCTACTGGACACCTACTGCAGTTAGGCTAGAGGGACGCCATTCTTGGTCTATTTAACTGACGTTCACAGAGACAAAAGTACAGTATGATGGGAAGTATTACAGAATTTTCCATTCATTTTCTAACTGCATTGTGATTTTTTCAGAAACCAGCAAAACAGGGAGCAGAAGAGGGTTGGACTTTAAAAAAGAGGACCTAGAAAAGGACATTTTCAAGTTTTTGGAGTGTTATGATGTCAATATGTTTTAGTATAGCATTGTTGTTTTTATTTTACATGGTCTTGAAAGAAAAAAGCAAAAATCAATTGAATGCAAAAAGAAAAATGGGAAGGAGTAGTGTGATAAATGGGTAGGGTATCAACCACGACACTGAGGAAGATCATAGTTCATTAAATGGTAAAGTCTGGTACAATGAGATGATGCACGTGGGAAGGGAGAGAGTAAATGGCACATGCTTCATGTGCTCTCTCATTCCCCTTGTGGTGGGAATGCCCAAGGTTCTTCTGCCCCAGGCTATGTCCTGTGAAGAGGCCTGTTGCACCTGTCTCTTTGTAAAACTCAAACTTTGTTCCACGGAAACAAAGTAGGCGTACAGTCGGTGGATGAAGGGGAAAATATGTATGAAGACAATTAAGTAAAATTAAAGCGATTTCTCCAAAATCAGGATACCAAGCACAAAGTGATGAAATATAAAGAGGGAGAATTAGAAATAGAGGATCATAGAAGAATCCAATGCACAATTAAGAAAGGAAAAAGTGTCTCTTGGTGTCATACTAGACCGCTGATGCGGATAGAGGTAGCAGTGTGGTATGGAGACAAAAGAAAGGGGGGAATAATGCATTGTCGTGCTGAAGGACTGGTCGGTTTTGAACAAAATGTTGTAGCCAAGGATAATGGAAACTGCCTTGGTATTTGGGGAAAGTATGTTCATGCCTTAACTTGGTTACATGAAAAACGTCAACCACTTGAAATAAGGAGACTTACACGATTCCCTTTGTGTTTCAGATCAAATGGGTCAATTTTCCCAGGAGCCAATTCAGGCTGCACCAAGGTTTTGCAGAATGCGACGCTAGCATCGGAGACAGCAGTTCCTATGGACCTCTGGTGGGCCTGCGGATTCAGAGCATATGCCCAGCTTCCGTCAGACGGGAGTGCAGTGTGTGCCCTCGTCGCTTTGCACAGGCCTGCACTTGTGGTGCCTTGAAATAGCACTGTCATGAAGATCGCACTGCATGGGAATATGACACATCAAAATGAGCCCAAAAACATTTAGTTATGAATAAATTAATAAAAGATGGGAATAATGTAATAAAAATACAAGTCCAACTTGGTATGAAGCAATGCATTAATCAGCTGAGAGAGTAGCACTCTAAAAGGGGAGGAGGCATAAATAAAAGCTTAATAACACTAATCCATAAATCCTGGGGCACAGGTAAGTATAATCAAACTTAGTGGTAGAATAAAGCACAGTAAATAGGGCCCAAAAGCCTACTCTGTTTTAACCGTGTGAGAGCATTTAATCTGCGGCAAAGGCCACTGCAGACGGTTCATTAGCACAGAGCATGTGATCCCTGGTCAAGTGTACAGATAAGAATCCAGAGGTTGTTATTTTTCGAGGTCAACTGATTAGAGCACTCAGGGTCTGCCAGTGAAAGAATATATGACCATTTTATAATTCAAAATCATTTATGAAATGTGATTTTCTAGTGAAGACTACAAGACCTGCAGCAGTTTCAAATCTCCAGCAGACCATTTTCCCTCTGAAGAATGTGTCAATGTTCCCAATATGCAACAATCATTTTAAAGTATGTCTGTGGGCCAAGGCTCTGATGGTGTCAGGGTGGGTAGCTGTTCCCATTGTACGGGAGGATAGGTCCATGAGACCCCCTCCCCGACATGCCCCACCTACGTGAGGTTCGTGGCTCGTCAGAAGCCCCCCTGTCACCTGTGCTCAGGTGACGGGGTGGCTGCTCACCGACACATAGGGCCAATCGAGTTGTACTGTAACAGACCATGGACTCCATTTTGGGAGCGTTAGGACTCCATTTTAGATAATAGTGACCTAAACCCCAACGAGACAGCCTGCCTGTGGATGCTGCAGCTTGGCCCCCACTCACTGCACACAGGGAGTCATGACCTCCCCCGGCGCCTCCACTCCATGGCAGATCCGCTGAAGGCCCGTTCTCACGAGCAACCAGACACGAACAAGTATCAGAACAAATACTGTATCATTTACCTTCCGCAGTACATCACTGTCCCCGAAGTGACCTGACTCGTGGTTCAAGTCTGGGAAATAACAAAAGACCATCCTAATAGAACAGGCCTCGACCCCGCATCCAACCCCTAACATGTAAAATATATGGTGTTAATACCCTCCTCGTATGAACCCCTGTCGACGTTCCCCAAATGAAGTATCAACCACACACGAAAGCCTAAGGATTCATAGGGTTGCTATGTTAATTATAAACACCTGTGTTAGGGAAGGGATGAAAAAGTTCATGAGTATTGGTAAAGTAAGAAAGACCTCAGCCCGTGCAAGATACCATGTGCCTAGAAGCCGCAATGAAAGAGCTTGATACAGCCCACCTAGTGCCAACTAACGAATGCTGCTAAGTACAAAGGAAGGCGGTAAAAGCATTACCGAGAATATCTGTGTGTCGTGCAGTGGGACACGTTTAATGCATGAACAAGAATGTAAAGGTACTATCACCTTTGGACGTATTGCTTTTATGCTCCTGAGTACACCACCAAACCTAATGCTACCTCATGTTTTATCCAACTGCTACCGTGTGTGATTGCTAAAATGTAGTCTTCCAATGTTCAGTGACGTATGAAACACTGTCACACTTTCATAGTAGTATATGAAATAGTACATGAATGTATAGACATTAGAAATGTGTAACCACTAACTTTATTAACCGTCTCCTCATTCTTCATAGTGTGCAGCCCAGGCACAGAGAATTGCTCACACACACAAGGCCATCTCCCCCTCCTCCGCCAAGGTCCGCCAGGACTAGCTGGTGCGCGGGCAGCACAGCCTCACCTCCCCTCATTCCGTTGGACCCACTTCAAGTGTTCACCTCCCCCATATCTGAGGCCGCCATGGTCGGCCAAGTGAAGAATTTACAACCTGGTCCTAAACCCCACCATTTCAAGGGGCCAAAGGTGCACCTTCAATGATCCAGTTGTACTCCGGCTCACCCCAAGTTAATGGGCCTTGGAGAGCAGATATGCAACCCTGTACTAACATATCATAAAGTAATTCTTCACTACATCTAACAAGACCAGAATGACAGGGCAGTTCACCTCATGCCCTTAGACCAGACACCCAAGTTTATGACACCCGGTCAACAGGTCAGAAGTAACAGTGCCCTGATGTATTGGTAAAGCTTCACATTGCACGTGTTTCTCCAGTATCCTATTATCCCTTAGAGTAACATATTGCAGGATTTGCAGGACAACTAGAATCGTCTAAACGGATGAGTGTTTGTGTGTGTGGCCACAAGGGCAGAATGTTAGGGCAACCATCTATCATCGACACTGACCACGCCTGGCCTGGCAGCCCCACCCCGACGAGCCCAGCTGAACTATCCGCCCCACGTTGGCACCACGCTGATGTCCACCAATCCTGGAGCTGCTCATCACTGCTGCGCCTATAGTTAGTCATCGCCACCCAATCCCCAAGACTATGTGCCTCCTATAGTGTGTAGGACACATGACATGGTTGTGTAATAGATAAGACTGTCTTTGCTACTGTCAGACAGAGCGCTCTCGGATCTTACAGAGTCCTTTGCATGCCCTATTTGACTAGATAAAAAGCCTTTTACTTTTACCCGCACTTGATCTTGGTCTCATTCCCTCCTGGGGTGTGTCCTTTACTGCCTCTCTTTGTGGGGAGGGTAATGCCTTTTGGGGACGCTTGCTTTCAGTGGTGACCCCGACCTGATTACATTTTTTATTTTTTTTTCATCGTCCCCTATGGCACGAGAAATTCCGGGCGGCAGTGGAGACGCACGGTGCACCCGCTCAAGAGAGCTGCCCGCCTACGGCAACTGGTACGCTCAGACGTGCGCACGAAAGAGGAAAAAGGGTACGGGGTCCCGCTCCAAAAAAAAACCTTTAGCACTGCTCGCCGGAGCCGGGGGGCGGACATTGAGTGTGAGGCAGCGCCGCCTGGACGGACCCAGTCCGGAGAATCTCAAATCAAGACGGGCACGTGAGTATTAAGTGCGACTGATTATAAAAGAAGAAGGGGAAGGGAGCCAGATTACACAAGGTCATTTAAGGGGTACTTTCAACTATTAATGCTACTTGTATTTATTTTACTTTCTCTGCATATGGCCATTAGGACAAAAAAGGTGAAATAAGAGAAGATAAAGACGGGAACCGAGCTCTGCAAGGGGGTAGATGGAGGCGCTGCATAGTGCTATCTTAACGAGTGCTGGGAATAAATGAAAGTGGAGAATAAAATAAAGTTGTCTGAGAATTGGGAGACACAGTGTATACATTAGAAACTGCTATTTTTCTTTCGTCTTCTACTTCAGTCGGGGTACCTCAGTGGTGAACAAAAGATAAAAACTTTTAAAAGGTTCGGGGCAAGTGATGATCTAGGGTAAGGGGACATTATCAGGGAGAAAGGTACAGGGCAAGGAAAAAGGGGAGAGGTAAATGTTATGGTTGTATGTTAAACGTCTGTCCCATACTGCACATGCTAAGTTAACAATGTTTCAGTGAGTTGTAAAGAGATAATGTTGAATTGATGACATTGCACAGTTCTGTGATATGGTCATTGTAAGTGTGACCTGATAAAATCTGAAGGTAATACTATTGTGAGCAAGTGCTTTTGTATATGTTCATGAATTGTTTAAGATAAGGGTCGCACACACACACATACAAACCTATAATCCACAGTGTTAGACACAAAATAGTACAGAAAGATAAACACTGAGAGTGTAATATGGGGGCGGAGACACCCCTGGCCCACATTTGTAAAAATCTACCTGGTTATGCAGAACGTATAAAAAAGTACCACGATCAGTGGGTAACAGAATTAAAAGGAGAAGGATTACCCCAGGTATGGCCAGAAGGCAGATCATTCGATAAAAGTGTCCTGGATATGGTAGCCACATGTATATTCATGAAATACAAGGGGATGCAGTTTCAAAATAGAAGAGAAATATTAGATTTGTGGAGGCTATTCGAAGAAGTGCCTCCACTAAAAAAGAAAGAATTAGTACCGAACCTGTCCTCCACTGTTGACACTGCCCTAACAGTACATGAAAATGAAAGGGAGGATACAGGAAAAGAGGGATCAATAGAGGTAACACGATTGTACCCCCTCCTAAACAAACCAGTGCCAGCAGAAGGATATAGTGATCCCACATATGTGCCCAACGCAGCCCCCACGACCACCCCTCAACCAACTGCACCACCACCATATGAGTGCCCCAGTCAGCGTGGACAGGTAATCACCCCAGCAGTCGATATTGAGAAGTTAACAGAGGACCTAGATTCTAGGCTCTCAATGGCAAGAAATTAGTTATCTAGAATAAGAAATATATGTGAGCAGAGTGGAACAAGTGTTGCTAGAACTGAGCAAACATTTAGAGCACAGGCACTCAACAGGTCATCTGAAGAAGGATGGAAGAAAGGGGAAATACTGTTCCGGATTCAGAAAGAGCCAACTCGAATAATAGAACTGGGGCCACAGGAGATGGAAGAAAACACAGGTGAGGAGGGAATGGCTACCGGGGGAATGGAAGAACTGTGGTGCGATATTGAGGACAAAGAACAGGAAAGTGGAAGGTTGGGTGTGGCGATGGGAGGGAGATCAGGTAGAGGAGAGGAAACACCTCTGGGAAGGACAATGGAAGAGGAATGGACAGGAAGGTTAAGGAATAGAATGGGGAGAATGGCACTGTTGGGAAAGAAAGGATTGAAGGTGAGTACTGGTAGAACGACAAAGAGCAAACTACAACTCCCATTGATACAAGGGGAGGTGGGAGACGAAATTACATACCCTGGGTCCAGATGGATAAAGCCAATTTGTTAAAATCATTGCCCCCGCTATCAGGGGGGGGCAAGTAAGTGGGTATATGCATTTGAGAAACATAGCGCAGGATTGCCATTGGCGGCAGGGGATGTTAAAAGCTTGCTAGTATCGGCAGTAGGTGATCAGGGAGATAGAGTGTGGGCAAAAGCTGGCTTCCCAGGAGTAACACTGAACTGTGATCGCCATGATGGAGCATCTTTCAACACAGTGCGCGCAAGGGTATGGGATGCACTAAGGGAAACCTTTCCAGACACACCAGATTTACAGTCAGTAATGCAGTGCATATTGAATGATGGGGAGGATGCTATGGATTACAGTTTTCGTGTGCAGGAGATGTGGAGAGCCGAAACAGGCATGCCCTGGTATCAGTCAACATCCCTATTTTACTTTATAATAAAGAGAGGGCTCCCAAAAGAGGTACAGAAAGCACTCGACAAAATAGCAGGGATCGAAGCAAAACGGTGTCCAGAAATACAAAGCATTATAGTGCACCACTGCAAAAGGATAAAAGAAAGGGAGAAAGAAATTGCCCAAAAAAGGTTGGCTAGGTTAGTTCAAACGAAACTGGTGAAGGTCGCTGCAGCTGTAGCAGCACTCCCCCAAGACAGGGAGGAGGAAGAGGAGGAAGGGCTGGTAGCGATACAAGGGAGGATGGCAGCAAATTGGACAGGCAACGGGTAGCCACAGTGGAATGGACAGGAGCAATGCGGAGGTCCGCAGTGGCAAGTGTGGGCCCCCCTTGGAGGACGAGGTGGGTACAGGGGCCGCAGAGGGGGTGGTCAAGGATACGGGGGAAATGACAGGTATGGAGGACAAGGTCCTGGGGGGGACAAGGGAACTGTTGGAATTGTTGGAGGTGGGGACATTTCTCATGAGAATGCAGAAGCAGACCAAATAATGTGTATCAAGACGATCAACCATGTCGACATCCTCACCCGGGGAGCCCCTATGGATTACCCATGGGAGGGGCACAAGAGCAGCCAGATCAGGGGTATGTAGAGCAACGAAGAGAACCTCCTCACAATGTACAACAGCATCCACAAAGCCGCAATCATATGCAATAAACACAAGGTAACCCCTTCGCCACGATTGCTAACGGTGCACCTGCCTCGTATGGCGGAGTGGCAGTGGTATCAGGGAATGTCTTCAGTCAAGGGGGGAACATGAAACATCCAGCATAGGACAGCCCAGAGGGAGCACTTGCGTGTCCTGTTCTATCTATGACCTACAATGCAGCAGAGGAACTATTGATAGGGGCGCACATAGGGAATAAACAGTTCATATTTATGGTGGACTCGGGAGCTGAAAAATCATGTTTACGTGAAGGTAGGTTTCCGCTATCTAATCGTAAATTGGAGACGCAGGGGTTCTCTGGGGCTGTTGTCGAAGTTCCTTACATAGAATATTTAGATGTCACCGTTGGGGGTAAGACAGTGAGGGCACCCCTACTGTATTACGAACAGTCCCCAATTAACTTGCTTGGAAGGGACCTTCTCAGTAAGCTTAATATGACTATCTCTTTCACAGAGAGAGGGATAGTTTGTTGAACCCCAGGGATTTGTCCCATGTTCATAATGCTAGTGGTGCATGCACGAACAACAGCACCAGAAGTGCGCGGCATACCGGTAGATCCCGATGTGTTTATTCAAGGACTGAAAACATTGGCACGGGTAGTCCCCGAGTTGAAAAAGCTAGAATGTCGGGTACCCGCAGAGTTCATCTTCCGACCAATAGCATGCCCAGAGATTGTGCCAGGGAGGACAGTGATGGCCTTAGATTTGCATGCAGTTCAAATCTCAACTAAATGAATAGCCGTCATTGCAATAGATATACATGGCTGCGAGTGGCGCCCAGTGTTGTGCATCAATGCCAACATTGCATTGTGAGACCTGTCACATGAAGATCTTTTCTCAGATTCAGAAAGTGATGGTGAGATAATAATGGAGATAGCAATACCCTGTGAAATCATGATACAAGAGAGGCAGGTGCCAGTACAGCTGATGGCAGTGGTGGGGGCCTCTTTGATGATGATATGAAATTAGAGCCCAGTAATTTGTGGACCACACCCCATGACGTGGGATTATTACATGGAGTCACCCCAGTTAAAATAAAACTCAAACCTGGAGCTATTTTGCCAAGGGTAAAACAGTAGCCCCTGTCCCGAGAAGCAGAAGAAGGTATAAAAGAGAAAATAAGCACATTGCTGACACAAGGAATAATAGTACCTTCAAATTCCCCATGTACCACTTGAATTTACCCAATCAAAAAAGCAAAAGGAGGGGCATGGAGGATGATCCAAGACCTACGCCCCCTTAATGACATCATTCAAAAAGAGTTCCCTTTGGTCCCTAATCCAGCATCCATATTTTGCAGCATCCCCAAGAATGCATCACACTTCACAGTAGTTGATTTGAAAAACGCCTTCTTCTCCATCCCATTGGCAGAAGAGTGCAGGTATCTAACAGCATTTACACTGGGAGGAAAGAGATACGAACATTGCAGGTTACCCCAGGGGTACTGTGAGAGCCCCAGCATATTCAACCGCATACTCCATGAAGATCTAGGGAACATGACAGCAGAGAGCACAATTATTCAATACGTAGATGATTTACTCATCTGCGCAAAGAATTAGGAAGAATGTAGAAAAGACTCTATTGCTCTCTTGACATTGCTGGGCCACAAAGGCTACAAGGTCGACAGGGGAAAACTACAGTACTGCCAACGAGAAGTGTTGTACCTCGGAATCTCACAAGATGGCAAGAAGATAATACCAGACAGGGTAGCTGCCATTACAGCAGTAAGACGGCCAAACACAGTGAAAGATATGCAAAAATTCCTAGGAATGTGTAACTACTGCCTAACATGGATATTAGATTATGCAGCATACACAAGACCGTTATTGCAGGCGCTCAAAGAGGCCCAACGGGAGAACACAGAAATTCAATGGTCAGCAGAAATGGGTGATGCATTTACCTCCCTCAAGGAATTGATCTTGAGCGCGCCAGTGCTCGCGAAACCTGATTATGAATGTGAGTTTTACCTGTTCTCCCACTGCAAGGGGATCCTCATGACAGCAGTACTGACACAAAAAACATCCCTGGGGCACAAGCCACTTGCTTACTACAGTGGCACATTAGACGCAGTAATGCAAGGACATTTCGCTTGCGAGCAATCTCTCTCAGACGCAGCATTCACCATTGAGAAAAGTGCAACAATAGTGATGGGCTGCTCCGTGACACTTTGTGGAACACTCCCTTTTCGCTATATTAGAAAGATCAAAGAGCACACTGACAACTCAAAGAGCAACTGCTTATGAAATAATCTTGTCCAGTACAAACTTACAGATCGTCCGATGTAAAACAGTAAATCCAGCAAGATTCATTACAGAACCATGCACATTAGAAGACATGCAGGAACACGACTGTACTACTTACAAGGGGGAGGAAGGGGAAGGCCCGGTGGTAAACAAAAATGCCCTAAACAAAGGAGAAGTCTTCTTCATAGATGGTTTCTTAGAGGTACTTGGCTATGCTGGTCAGGTCTAACATGGCGTCATCTTTTTCAGAAATAAGTAAGAGATGTTCTTTTCTCTATAACAAATTCAATGCGGTCGCGTCCCCTTGGGGAGTGGTTTAGCCAAGTGAGAACCACATCTGAATGGTTTAAATAAAAGGAAAAATCCCAAGTTGAGACTGCGCCCAGTTTGTTTAACAAGTGTTTTATTATATTGATGCCCTTTGCAATGACACGTGTTTCGGTCCCTCTTGGACCTTTTTCAAATCAGGGCTTGTTTTCATATATACTACCCCTTGGGGTTAAAGCAAATAGTAGTCTCTCTTCAAGTCTCGGGTTAGATCCCTGTCAGCCTGGTTCTCGCATCTAATCGCGTGCCGTGGATTCTCCTGAGGGGCTTTTGGATTCATTGGATCTTGTACCCCCCCTCCTTCTTCTCCTCCTGGTGTAGTAATAGTTGTCCCTGTATTCACAGGTAACTGAAAACTGACTTGTTTGGGTGGGAAGTTCCTATTACCTTTCTTATATCTTTTTATTTGGTTCATGGAGCCTGAGGTTGTTCTCCCACTTGTATTCGCCTTCTCTGTTGTATTTTCCAAATTGAGTGCTTCTCCTAGACTACTATTTGCTTTAACCCCAAGGGGTAGTATATATGAAAACAAACCCTGATTTGAAAAAGGTCCAAGAGGGACCGAAACACGTGTCATCGCAAAGGGCATCAATATAATAAAACACTTGTTGAACAAACTGGGCGCAGCCTCAACTTGGGATTTGTCCTTTTATTTAAAAAATTCTCCATAGATGGGTCAGCATCAATAAACCCAGACACGGGGGAAAACATGTGGGGGTGGCAGTTGTGAGACTGGAAGAAGGTGAGTATGAAGTGATAGTACATCATCGCCTGCCATCCTATTACTCAGCCCAAGCAGCAGAGCTTATAGTGCTCATTGAAGCATTACGTGCAGCAAAAGCAGGTGCAGTCACTATTTACACAGACTCAGCGTACATGACCAGTACAGTACACAGTGGGTTGGCAAGGTGGGGACGGAGAGGGTTCAACAGAGCATATGGGTCACCAGTACAACATGCAGAGCTCTTGAAAGAACTTATTGTGGCATTGAAAGAACCTACCATGGTAGCCATAGTGAAGTGCCAAGCCCATACGTGCACTACGGACGTTATCTCTTTGGGAAACGCATCAGCGGATGCTGCAGCCAAGGAAGCCTCCTACTTAGTGAAAGAACTAACAGGTGAGTACCTAATGCAGCAAAATGTAGGGGAAGAGCCCCCAGACGGATACACCACCATGCCCGTGTCACAAATACTGGAGTTACAAGAAGGGGCAAGTGAGGAAGAAAAAGGGCTGTGGGAAAGGAGAGGTTGCAGCCAATCAGCAACAGATCTTTTGTGGCGTCAAAACAACACTGGGAAGGTGGTAATGCCACTCAAACTCTTAGAAACAGCATTCCAGCAACTACACTTCCCTGCCCACAATGCTAAACAACACATAGTGATTCAAGAGGACTGGTTTGTACCAGGCCTCCAGGAACATATACCAAAACTAGCAATGGAATGCACGACATGCCAAATATACAATTCAGGAATGACCCTAAGGACACTGTGAGGAACAATACCCAAACCAGTAGGGCCCTTCAGAGAACTGCATATTGATTATGCAGATATGGGAGAAAGGTGTAATGGTGCACGTTACATGATAGTGGTCGTTTGTCCATTCTCCAGATGGGTTGAAGCAGGGCCATGTGCATGACCTGATGCCAAATGCGCTGCAAAATTCTTAGTGAGGGAAGTATTCCCGCTCTGGGGAATTTGCGACATGATTCGCTCAGATAATGGCACACATTTTGTTAATGAACTTTTTAAACAAGTAACAGCTCTGTTAGGAATTAAGCATAAGCTTTGCTCAATGTATCACCCGCAAAGCAATGGCGTGGTTGAGAAGATCAACGTCCTTCTGAAGGGTAGGCTGTCAAAATTGTGTTTTTCCCACAAAAAGAAGTGGGTGCATTGTCTGCCTCTGGCCTTATTCGATATCAGAAATCAGCCTAGCAAGGATCACCATTTGTCACCGCACGAAATCGTGACGCATGGGAAGACGCATGCACACAGCACACTCCCCATTCTGCAGACATTCAGATGCGCACAAAAGCGCCACGATACTAGGAGAAGAATTTAATGAATATCTGACAAAACTCACCAGAGCAGCCCACATGATATCAAGGCAGCTAGCACCACCATTTACTCGAGAAGAAGGGAATGAGGCAGTAACATTTGTTGAGGAAAACCCACAAGGGCAGTTCTTACCAGGAGATATGATTTTTGTACGAAGTTTCGTACGGAGGTGGAATGCCCCAAGATTTCATGGCCCCTATGAGGAGATATTTTGCACACCGACTGCGGTGAAGGTAAAGGGCTTGAGATATTGGATACATTTGACCGATGTACGCAAAGCATATGACAGTGTCAGAGTGGAACGAAAAGGAGAAGCACAGACAACAGCAGATATCTCACAGTAAAATAGAAAGCTAAATGATTAACATTAAAACGGGTACAGAGTAAAAGAATGATACCAAGAAAATATACATTGACGAAAATAGTTTTGTGCCAAATGAAAAGTAAAAATGAAAATGTAAATAAGGTTGAATTGCAATTATGAAATCTCTCTCTCTCTTTCTCGCTTTCCCTCTCTCTCTATCATATAATAAAATGAAGAATTCAACTGTTTTAGTATGCTTAATGCACTTTTATGTTTTAACATATAGGAGTAACCATGGCAACGAACGGGCAGCCTGCAACGAATAACATTAAGCAGTTAGAAATGTATTTGACTTACGTAGATATTCGTATTAATGTGTCCTGTTTGTGTTTACTGTTTTATTCTTGGCAATGATGTTTGGACTTATTACTTATTGGTTTATTTCATTCATCTCTATCGAGATGAATGAGGGGGGAGGGAATGGAACTAACATGGGAAATGAAACAAAGGTGGTCAAAGAGGGTGATTACTTAATATGGAATGGATTCCAGCTTGTATGGGGCTATGGTGCAGTCCCGCCCAACGCACAGCCCTCAAATAACATCAATAGCAGCACGAGTATAAATTTAACTCCACTCTCAAATGTCTCAGAATATAATGTTTACAGTCTAAACGATCGTAACCTTTTCTGTCATATCATGGTTATATGATACTACTGCCACACTGCCCTCACCAGAAGTTACCCAAACAGCGGAGACTAGACCACCTATAGGCAGAAAGGAAGAGAATAAAGAAATGGCAGAGAGCTTTCTGTCTCTATATGATGAATGGGAAAAGGGGGCACAGGGAAAGGTGGGCCAATATCACATAAAGCCCGAGAAGCAATGAGCTACCTTAGAAGTAGTAGGAGGAAGAGGGAGGTGGGGAAGAGAAAATATGATGAATATTCTGGCCTGGGTCTAGACACAATATAAGATCCCAGACATCCACACCAGTCAAACAAATGCTATGCAGACATGAGTTCCACCGCAAAACAGCCAACTAACGAGAGTTGTTATGTCTGTTCCCTGATCCCCCACGCCTCGGGTACACCTAAAGTTCTGTTGCCTAAAGAATTGCCTCTTGCAGATGCTCAATGTCTCCTTCATCTCACTTTGTGCAGAATTAAGAACACCTTTCAGGCACACAAAGGGCCTCATTACACGGATGGCGGAGGACCATGGCGCTATTAGCGTTATGGTTCATTCCTGTAAAATACCGGCACTGCCTTGGCGGAAAGGGGAATTACCGCCCCATTCCAAGGTTGGCAGGGCGGTAATTCCCCCTTCCACCATTGCCCTTCCCCATTCCCATTTGTGCCCCATAGGGCTCAATGGGAATTGGGAAGGCGCTAATTACGGTACCGCAAATTGCGGTACCGTAATTAGCTCCCTGGGTGCCTTTGCGGGTTGGTTTTTAACGCCTGCAAAAAGCAGGCATTAAATCCCCCAACCCGCAAATGGACCTCGTAGTAAGGCGGTAAGGATTTACCGGTACCGGTATTTTACCGGTACCGGTAAATCCTTACCGCCATCCGTGTAATGAGGCCCAAAGTATCTTTTGAAATGCTGAAAAATGAGAAAACCTGTTACTCGAGAGCCAAAGGAGTGATATGTTTGAAAGAACCTTTTTTCGTGATCAAAGGGACATTGTTTTTGGACAATAAATGGAAAGATGAAGAAATATCATGCAAAGCTGAAGCGCTGCGACGGCTGGCGGCTGAAAAACTACAGTGGATCGAAAAAACGTACACACCAGTTTGGAAGGAGCACATCATGAAACTGACCTGGGTGACCGCCATAGAAAAGCCGTTCAAGCTGCAGAAGGAAATATCATATGATCTGTGTTTCCAGGGCGAAGGGAAAAACTCAATGGGTGTAAATTAGAAGTGTAACCGGACACTCACTATCCCAGACATGAAGAAAGGAACAGCGGCACTTATGGACACTTACTGGGTCTGCGGCAAACAGGCGTATTTGCACCTCCTGCAATCCTGGAGGGGCATATGCTCCTTGGTAACGTTGCATTCAGCATTGATGGTGATTCCGGAGAGCCATATCAATGGGGGAAAAAGAGTGCCAGATGCCCCCTGTGAGCAAAACACCCAGCCAAAACAAGAGCCACAACTGTATGCCCTGTCCCCCAGAAATATGCAAGAGGTGTTATCAAGGTGGCGAAGATCATCCAACTACATATCCAAAGCCTCCTCAGAATTATTGGTGCAGTATCGATTATTCAATTCTGCAGAAACATTCTTTGCCTCACTTGTTCCAAGCATCCAGGCGCGGGCAAATGCAAAATGGCTCCAAATCACACACTGGGAGCTGATCCAGCTAGCTAATGACAGTGAAGAAGGGTTTAACGTGATCAAGGTGGAGCTAAGAGCCCTGCGGTTAATGACCATGCAGAACAGGTATGTCCTGGACCTGTTAACGGCGATGGACGGCGGCGTTTGCTGAAAAATCGGAGTGCATGTTGCACATTTGTACCTTCTGAAGACGCAGATAATGGTACACTGGCACATGTTATCGCAACAGTGCACAACCTGGGGACCAAATGAAAAACGAAGGTGGAACAGACGCCAGCTCCTGGTTCGACAACCTCTTCTCCTGGGTACCATCATGGCTTGGATTGACGTTCAAAATGCTGATGCCTGTCGTGGTATTTTTACTTGTGATTTTTTGCGTGTGCCAGCTAAGTCTTCGATGTTTCGCAAATGCAGTGCCTAATGGCGCAATGATGATGGTGACAGTGGGCAACACTAGAGGAGTGGCACAGATCATGTAAGAAGCTCATGTATAAACAGGTGAGGAACCTGAACCAAAGTATAGAATGGTGCCTATATATTATGATGGAGATATAGCAGACAGGTTATATCACACCACAATAAAGGAGCACCATGAACGGGAGTGGTATACGGAAGTATGGGTGGACTTGGAAGGAGATGGGGGATGTATATACATGACCTGCACACCAGATGAATATGCTAGGAGGGGGGAGAGCCTGCGGGGGGTTTGTAGAGCTTGGATGCCAATAAAAGGCACCCCAGCATGGGATGAGGCTGTTGCAAACGAGAAAGAAGGCCAGAGGTTGGGCAAGTTACAGTATTCATTACTTAAGTAACAAAAGGGGGGAAATGTACAGGAGAATAGGTCCATGAGACCCCCTCCCCGACATGCCCCACCTACGTGAGGTTCGTGGCTCGTCAGAGGCACCCCTGTCACCTGTGCTCAGGTGACGGGGTGGCTGCTGATCGACACATAGGGCCAATCGAGTTGTACTGTAACAGACCATGGACTCCATTTTGGGAGCATCAGGACTCCATTTTAGATAATAGCGACCTAAACCCCAACGAGACAGCCTCCCTGCGGATGCTGCAGCTTGGCCCCCACTCACTGCACACAGGGAGCCATGCCCTCCCCCGGCGCCTCCACTCCATGGCAGATCCGCTGAAGGCCCGTTCTCACGAGCAACCAGACACGAACAAGTATCAGAACAAACACTGTATCATTTACCTTCCGTTGTACATCACTGTCCCCAAAGTGACCTGACTCGCGGTTCAAGTCTGGGAAATAACAAAAAACCATCACCAAACCTAATGCTACCTCATGTTTTATCCAACTACTACCGTGTGTGATTGCTAAAATGTAGTCTTCCAATGTTCAGTGACGTATGAAACAATGTCAAACTTTCATAGTCGTATATGAAATAGTACATGAATGTATAGACATTAGAAATGTGTAACCACTAACTTTATTAACCGTCTCCTCATTCTGCATAGTGTGCAGCCCAGGCACAGAGAATTGCTCACACACACAAGGCCATCTCCCTCTCCTCCCACCAAGGTCCGCCAGGACTAGCTTGCGCGCAGGCAGCACAGCCTCACCTCCCCTCATTCTGTTGGACACGCTTCAAGTATTCACCTCCCCCATATCCGAGGTCGCCATGGTCGGCCAAGTGAAGAATTTACAACCTGGTCCTAAACCCCACCACCTCAAGGGGCCAAAGGTGCACCTTCACTGATCCAGTTGTACTCTGGCTCACCCCAAGTTAATGGGCCTTGGAGAGCAGATATGCAACCCTGTACTAACATATCATAAAGTAAGTCTTCATTACATCTAACAAGACCAGAATGACAGGGCAGTTCACCTCATGCCCTTAGACCAGTCACCCAAGTTTATGACACCCGGTCAACAGGTCAGAAGTAACCGTGCCCTGATGTATTGGTAAAGCTTCACATTGCATGTGTTTCTCCAGTATCCTATTATCCCTTAGAGTAACATATTGCAAGATTTGCAGGACAACTGGAATCGTCTAAACGTATGAGTGTTTGTGTGTGTGGCCACAAGGGCAGAATGTTAGGGCAACCATCTATCAATGACACTGACTGCGCCTGGCCTGGCAGCTCCACCCCGACAAGCCCAGCTGACCCATCCGCCCCACGTTGGCACCACGCTGATGTCCACCAATCCTGGAGCTGCTCATCACTGCTGCGCCTATAGTTAGTCATCGCCACCCAATCCCCAAGACTATGTGCCCCCTATAGTGTGTAGGACTCATGACATGGTTTTGTAATAAATAAGACTGTCTTTGCTATTGTCAGACAGAGCGCTCTCGTAGCTTGCAGAGTCCTTTGCATGCCCTATTTGACTAGATAAAAAGCCTTTTACTTTTACCCGCAATTGGTCTTGGTCTCATTCCCTCCTGGAATGTGTCCTTTACTGCCTCTCTTTGTGGGGAGGGTAATGCCTTTTGGGGACGCTTGCTTTCACCATGGGTGAGAGAAAGAGGCGACCAGGGCAGAATAATAAAGTTCTGCTGGTCGTCCCAAATGATTCAATCATATAATTGTGTGTTGTGGGAATTGAGGGTGGATTGTGACATCACATTATTGTACTTGTGGGCAGTGTGGAAAGGTTCATGGACCCAATGATCCAGCATAATGTATAGGGTTCTATATGAGTCCAAAGTGCAAAGTGCATGAACCAATAATTTCTGTGTGGGGAGATTTTTTCGATGTTGCACCATCTCAAACACAAATTCTTTTTCTGTCTATAAAGGTTTTCACTCCGAGGACGTTTCTTTGACAGCACGTTTTTTCATGCAGTTCTGCTCTGCCTTCTGTTTAAATTTGCTGTCCCAGCTGTGTCTGGGGCCCTGAATAAAATTGCATATCTTCTTGCACTGGCGTAGACTCCTTATTGACTACATTTGTACATTTTTGGTGAGTGCTAAGAGGCGACATCCAACACATAGTATTAAGCAGACGTAGAGACAAGGGATTGAGAACTAAACGTTGCAAATGCAAATTTTGATAAAAGGAAGCTGAATTCCTGGGATATGTAGTGGGTGGCAAAGGGTACAGGCCCAAACATGATGCTATGATGGCTATCAGCATGGATCCAACATCTCTGAACCAAGGTGAAGTTAGGTCATTTTAGGGTAAGCCAAATATTGTAACAAATTCATCAGGAATCAGGAATTTGGTGAGGATCACTCAGCCTCTAAGAATATTAAAAAGGATGCTAAGTTTCCATGGGACAAGGGGTGCAAAGAAGCAATGAAGGATATAAAAGACAGGACATGCAGATTTAAGAGCAGTATTCACCCAATTAGTGAATGTTGTGTGGAAAATTGTGTGTCACGTGTCCAGGGATATTTCTGAAACGGAGTGTACATACACATTTATTTCAAGAATTATTAGCGTGCACGTGGGGCGGGGGGGAGTGTGATTTATTTTCATAAATATTTGTGGAGTAGCCCTTTCACAAAATGCACTGACCACCGCTGGTCATGCCAATAACCATAGTAGCAATGAGTAGTGTGACTCCACATTTAGCAATACTCAGTCTCAAACTACAGATCATGATTTCTGAGTGTGTTGTGTTCACGGTGTGAAGAAAAGGATAATGTATTGTCTCTTGTAGCTTCCACTGGGAGAGATGTGAGGAGAAAATGGGGAGGAGGAAGAGGATGTAGTGTGATTGCGAGAGGAGGTGTTATGAGAACATTGGGAAAGGAAATTAAGCTTAGTGTGTTACAATGAGTAATAAATCCACTCTTTTAAAAAAAAAATCTCTTTATCAGAAATTAAAGGGTGGGCATTGAAACAAAAACTGGAAGAGGCCCTGCTACAATTTTGGAAAGTGAAGGAGGAATCATCATGGTATTAAGACAACAGTTGATACCTCCAGCCTGCCTGACGGAGAAAAGAGTCACATAACCCATGAAGCCCATCTGGGAATAACAGAAACTGAATGTAAAGTTATCGAATATCCTTGGTGGTTGGGTGTTGATGTGTTTGTGGAACGGGTGGCCAGGAATTGCTGGTCTTTTCATAACCCTAACAAGAGTTTTCAACCAAAGAGGCAAGAGGTAAATCGCATTGTGCCTCCATAGGGAGTCTGGAGAAGGAATAGACATTTTAGGGCCAAACCACAGCTCGAAGTCAGGTGCAGGGTTTGTATTGGGGATGGTTTACCAAGTGGTCAGAGGTAAAACTGATGAAGAAGGAAAGCACTTATGATATAATAGAGTTTGTGGGCTAAGAATCAGGAAGGAGGGTCTCCCTGAGAGCACTTATGTGCCAATGAAACCTAGTTTAAAGGGAAGCCTATGATGGATTATGCAAAGAAGATAGAGATTAGGTGGACGTTTTCAGAAAATTATCAGCCTGAAATGAATGGATTAGTAGAGTGTTTAAACTACATTATGCTAGAGATTATTACACTGTATTCAGATATCGATAATGACCATGTGCCACTACGTTGTCCAGTACATGACCCTTTCAAAGTATTTGTAGTTTGAGATATACAGTATGTAAGAAATATTACTTTTTCGTTAACCAGTTGACAGACATAGAATCGTAGTGGTCTACTTATGACTGTTAACATACGCACATGTGTATGGAGTTCTAGTGCTGGTTACCATTTACTTGCACTGCTTGCAGAATGTTTCCCTGTAATGGAAGTTTATAACAAGTTAATCTTGTAAATGTCTTGTGTCCATTACTGCAACAGTAGTATTACATTCAACCTTTGATTTTCCCGTTACTACAATTGCGCATGTGTAGACCTGTTTCACATAAATTGTTTTTGCATTGTTTAGACTAGGTTCTAGGACACGTATTTGCACTGTATGTATACCTTGTTAATATCGTTTTTTCGCCATTTTATTGGAAAATCTTGTCTGATAGAGCAGGTGCAATGGAATAATTATGATTGTTTTCAGAATCTGCAGTGCTTTGTTCCACGTTTAAGTGCTCCATTAGATATAGTGACTTGAATTGTATTAGACCAGAGAAAACATATATTGTTTCTATTTTCTACCAGATTTCGAAACGGCTCATGACTTCATCGCACCTGCCACGCGTGTGATTAGACTCATTTTGAATATATATGCAGGAGGTTAACTGGCCTCTTGTTGCATTTCTCATTATGATCTATTTGACTGCAGTTCTACGTTGATAATAGAAAGTGAGAGGCATGCTATTTGTTACAGTTTATACATAGTGTTGAGTTTATATTTTTTGTCTAGTACAGGCAACATTTTGTGCTTTTAATTGTTTACAGCACCAAGACACACTGTGGCTGTGTCAGAACTTGCACAGATGACTCAGTGAGTGGTTGGTCCTTGTTACATTTTGTGAAACATGAGGTATGTTACAGTGGCATTTTTTTATTAGAAGCAGTGACATTGTAGGTTAAGAGTGTTGTTTGAGACCAGATGTTTACACATGAGCACAGTTTTCTTATTTGAGTTCTGTTATATTACTTTAGATTCATCCATCCACCTAAACCTCAGCAGGCACAGGGATATTTCTTTTTGTGGTAACTATGATTGTTTATTTGCATTTGAGAATTGAGTGGGGTTTGTCTGACTTTATTTTCTGTGTATACTGTCTACAGTTTTCCCTGAAGAAGGACCTGTGGTCCGAAACGCATTTGCCAAGTTCACGCCTGTCTCTAAGTAGCTGTCTAGATCATGTTATATAAAAGAGGACCACCAAAAAAGAAATGTTGGTTTGTGTATTGATACAATTTGACAAACAAACGCATGTAGAATATTCTTTTCTGCATTATGTGTGGACTAGTGTGTGCAGTCAGACCTGAGGAAGTGTTCCCCAGTGCGTCTCTGAAAGTAATTCTACCACATGTGTTTTGCGGTTGCTGATCTGCACATTAAGCTATTCGATATAGATGATATACCAGTAAGGTGGTGCCCACTTCTCCTACTTATTAGAGATTATTATTATTAAACAAACCCATTGAACAGAGATTGGGAAGGCAGTGGGTGGAGGAATGGTTATGGAGTATTAGGACATCATTGAATACAGGGTTTTCTCCTTTCCACCTCATAAGAGGTAGGGAACAAAATACCTAGGTATATTTCTTAATGAAGAATGAGGAGGTTCCCTCATGGGATGGTAAACAGTGTATTATAGCAGGACAATCGAAATATACAAAATTGGTGGGAGTTAAGAGATTACCGCTTTACTGGGTGATCCAATCCGGGGATTGAGTAAGGATAAAAAGGGAATGCAGTACAGGGTTTATCAATTTTTGTGGGCCCCATGATTGAAAGGGAGGTGTTAACGAACACTGTAAAAGTCAAAGAGGGCTCAATATGGAATTTTAGCAGGATAGTCAAGTGGAAGTGTTTTAATCCCATTTCAGAAGTTAACTTTGGAAGCGGCTCAGTGGACATTAATATTGATATCAGCAACACATTACCTATGTGGGAAGGTGGAATGGAATGTTCTCAACATGAGATTACAGGATGTCCAAGGAAGGAGCATTCGGAAGAAACAAGAGTAGAGTAAGATGCGCAAGTTAGAGGTTCAGCATATAGTGATTTTGTATATGCCTGGAATTAAATCATGTCAGCAGGGTGTGGTGACCACCTGTGCTGGTAAAGGTCAATGAAACGGGACAAAGTGCATTTTTCATGATCTACTGTGTGCGCCAAGGAGTGCTAATACTCCATAACCATTTTCCTAGTTAAGTTTGTTATTCCTTAATTGTTCACAGCAAATTGCTGTTTTTGGGAAGGAGGATGTGATGTATGCATAGCTGCATGTTTCACATGCCAGGATCTGGAATGCAGAAGATGTGGATTGTTAGATGGGGTGTTCAGAAGCAATGGTGAGAGAGTGGACTGCAGGGTGGGGATTTAGGGGAACGAACAAATATGCCTACAATTGAGTTGTGCTAAAATGAATTACTTACCTTGTGCTTTCATGGAATTACTATCACATCATGAACAGCTCAAGATGTTACTTTTGAATGTCCACACAGATTCTGGCAGTAACACTGTCTCACTCTGATCACACGAATGTTTCACACGTAAAATAAGTTGAAATTTGACAGTCGGTCCATACTAGACCTTCTCATCCATATCCGCTCCAGCTGAATTTGCCTATCATATAGTCTATTCTTGACTGAGCAGCACGTGACCTGTAGGATTTACAGCCCAGAATTACAGTGTGAGTGTTTTCCCCACTAGAAAAGCGTAAAGATAGTCCCAGGTGAAAAAGCCACCAAACTTCAAGCATCCACTTGAACAGATTTTGAGCCCATCACTCAGCCAACCTCCATTACATATTGGTCCTTTTGTACTGCTCCAAATAGCCAGTCCATTGGACACCACTGCCGATTCAGATTCATTGCCCACTGTAACTGGAGCTATACGCCCCCAAGGAAACAACAATCATTTATTTCGCCCACTTCATCTGCCCTTCACACACTCTGGCACTTGGGCCCTTTTCCCCCTGTCATCTCCTCCTCGCTCCTTTTCCTTGGTAGACTAAGGTTTGGATGCCACAGTCAGAGGCACACTACTCTCACTTCCAGACAAGCCTGGGTGCTCCTAGGCCACAATGTTGGTGAATTGGCACAGTAAAAAAAGAGCCCTGTAACACAGCATAATATTGGGATTCAGATAAATAAAGCATAACTTGTACTTTGGATCTGTGTTCTAACAGGTTTTGTGATCATTTGATAATCTAGAACAGGTTATCATGCCATGTTCTTTCTGGAGAGGAGCGCCTGCTACCTTTTTTGAATCATTTGATAATTTGTAATACTTCAACAAACAGCAAATGCCTAAAACAAAGACACTAAATTGCATATAACCATGTCAAACCCAGGAAACAATCGGCTAGTGATGAGTTTTTCCTAGGTCCATTACTTCTAATGAATCACTCAAGGTAAACAGTAACAATCATTATTTATTGTTTTGAAGAAATGTATTCACTATCGTGATGGATATTATACATAGAAAAGGGAATAAGAACTTCAATTGACTAATAATGCGTTTATGTAGAGCCTGATTTGGTTTCACCATATATATAAATTCAATGGTTATTTATTTTTTCTTCATACTTGTCATTTCAAAGTCAAACTCGTTAACGTAATTGTGTATGGCAACAGTTATCAGGCTAAAAGAATGAAACAAAGTGAAACTCTTTATTAAAGTCTTTTCATGAGGATGCGCGTGATTCGCACAAAACGTGTTGGCGTTTTGAGATTCTAATTATTCTGGATACACGTCGAGAATTGAGCATTTGTGATAATAAACGACTCTGCATGTCTATGCCCATTAATCACTCTGACACAACAAATAGAAATATATGATATTTGTGGATGCAAGCTGTGGCATTTTGTCTGATTAGAAATTACACTGGCTATGCATCGACAACTGGCAATTCATGATTATGAATTACTTTGCATGCTCTTGGCCATAAATAATTCTGAATGCACTCTAATATGGCATTTCTTCATGCCTGACGAGTAAAGGCACCTGTGGAAAATAAAGGTTCTGGATGAACATTAATGGGCCATTGCCAGTTTGCAGGTAGTGGTAACACATGCAGTATTTGGCATATTTGATACCAAGACTATTATTTTCAGCTGCCTCTGTGTGGAGGACAATGTCTCCACACAAAACCATTACCACATGTGGTATTCCCAATGTGATCTTATCGCAGGCAGTAATACCACATGTCCCCAACCATCCTAGGGACACCAAAAGCAGCACTAAGAAAAGGGTCCACGTGACTGTAAATCAAAGAGATTCTTCCCATTGCCGTATCCTTACCACATGTGATAACAGTAACTCCGTCTGGCAGCAGTACCATGGGTAATACTGACAACTCTTCCCTAATGACCATAGAAGCGTAACATACATTTGAGAATTGTGCTATAAACTACTCAAATCAAAAGAGGATCACTTGATTAAGGAGCACGACCAGTAGAAGTGCTTTGTATTTCTTTTCATAACCACTGAGAGTTGTGCATCAAATATAGAATTATAGATGGGTAGCTATCAACTATGGGGTTATATTTCGCTTAGAGGATAAGTGATATCTGATAGACAACGAGAGCCAAAGTACAACGTTGGTAGAGCTTCATTTGTTGCATTTTCATTTTCGTAAACTTTAAATGGGCCTGTTTGATGGGTTATATTTTTCTTTTGGTGTTCCTTATCTGCATTTTCAGGTCATTTGTGGGTGTTACAATTCATGTTTAGAAAAGTAGGAATGGAAGGCAAGTGGCCCTCTTGAGATGCTCTTGTTTTCCTTTCACCCAAGAAGATGGGTGAAAATACATTAATCTGCAAGAGGTGAGGTTTGAGAATAGACTGCACCATGCACTTGTGTGAGACTAGCATGTGGCTATGGTGAGATGTCTGGCCAGGGGCTAAGGTGTGCCCGCTAGAAGCCAAAGATATTTAAGGAGGAGAAGGGGGTTCTGGTCATGTGCAAGACAAGCACTGTACTTTTTCAAGATGTTCCAGGAAGGCAGCGACAAGATCATTCCATTAAATCAACGTCATGGGCATAGGACTACTGAAGGTGCCTCAAGAAATGTTAGCTTACAAATCTGACCTATGGAATGGACAATGAGAAGAAATAATGAGGCCGTGACATGTTTTCATCATTCACATATTCGGCACAAGGGATGTCCTTAAAAACCTGTGGAACAAGCAGCAACAAATATATATATCGATAGAATACAGTAGGGTCCTCTATACTCTATGGTAGGGTTTCGGTACTGACCAAATGATGGAAATAGGACTCTAGCTTTCACCTATAGTTAGTTGTTGTTTAGTTTTTCACGGGGGCCCTAAGAAAAATTGTTGCGCAGAGTAATGGTTTTGGGGAAGAAAGCACAATTTGCAAAGAACATGAACAGCACTTTGAATATGTACCTAGTAGTTAGGGATCTTCAGACATTGTTTTATAGGCTTTGGCACAGTTACAGTGGCCTCACTGGCAGTGGGCATCACCTCAGTGAGTGCCCTTTGATGTCAGTGTCATTGTGTAGACAGTGGGCGGGTCCTGGGGGGCACTACATGAATACTGTTTCCAGTACAGGTGTGTTAGGCAGACCTTCTGATGCAGTGATTCCAATGGTAATTGGATTAAAGTATCGGGGCAGGTAGGGACAGCTGAAAGTTATGAAAATCATGTAGGATGGTGGTACTCTCCAAAACGAATACCCAAGGGTAGGGACACCCTTATTTAAATACAGTGCTGAGTTGCAATAGAGAGTAGGGCTCCTCATGCTCGTGTCTTTGGTGTTCTATATTATACTTGTTATAAAACTGCAGGTTAGTAGCTCGATAAACTGTGGAGCAGTCCCATTCACAACTGGTTCTTTATCCTTGGAGCTGGATCACATCCGTGACCAGGCTGACGAACATAGGAGGGCATGACCGTTGAGACTAACCTGATAGGTCCTGTTCAGTCAAGGGGAGTAACCAGTGGTCCTTCTCTGTTTCTGTAGGGTTGAATAACTTGTTACCAAATCTACACTTGAGTGATTTTCCATCAAAAAGTCTTGAATGGTCGTACAGCATCTTGAGCAGGATTCGACACTTCAAGGTTCTGTTCAGCTTCCTCTTCAACACCCTATACATTATCTTCAATATACCCTCCATTTCTGTAGACAATTGCAGCTAGGGAAAAAGTCCCAGCACCCAATCACAGGTTTGAATCAATTAAACATTCCGGTGATCACCCAATCAGTGGTGGTTTCTACATAAAACATTTGCAGGCCATTCCAACAATGAAAGGGCCAAGAGGTGGATTTACCTAGACCTCCAAATAGGACTTCCATACAGGCTATAACTTCTCCTGTCTCACATAGCAACTATAACTGAAGCTCCGATGACCATGAACATATATGCCACATCCATGTTGCACTCATGCTTCCTTAGGGATAATGCCCAACTGCAGGTCCGGCTAACAGGTATTTGTTAATGGAGGAATTCATTGATACATCTCTAGCAGTGATGTCGTTTCTAAAAACAACTATCAGTCAGGCCTACTACTCACCTTTGAAACCTATATCATACATAATGTAACCCTCTACCTTTGGGAAGCTAGCATGCCCAGGGGCCTAGATGGCCACATTAATAGTTACAATTCAGGCCCATCTCAACTATCACATTCTCCACCATCCTCTCATTACTCAGACCCACCAAATAAGAGGACGTTGTTCTCTCTTCCTCTACATCCTCTATCATCAGATAATTCCAGGGCCAAGTAATCATGCCCCACCTCAAGCTAGTCAATGTGTCTCTCTCACAAAGCAACATCTCTGCATCCATCAAAACAGTATTAACCTTTCCTTTTGTAATACTAGCAAACCTTGGCCTAGATGACCTCACAAACCCCTGTCTCAATACCAGACTCTTCTTCTTGAGGTATATTATTGAAAGGACAGTGGCCTTGTGTAGAGGAGGTCCCGAATAAAGCCTGCACTCCAATCATCCATTTTGAAGTTCTGGAACGTTCACACCGAGATATGTGTTGTATGATGAGCAATTAAAACAGCAGAGAGCCGCAGTAGGGCTCTGCCCAGTACCTATCAGAAGAACAGCACCTATCGAAGAACAAGTACCAATGAAACCATGGACAGTAAGGTACCCATTGAGAAAACCTTATCAACAAATGAAACTAAATGAAGATCGTCTGAGTACAGTTCCTCAATAAACCAAAAAGGTCTTGATGGAAGATGAATGGTGATGTCACGAGGACCCGGACTGACTTGCAGATAAAAGAAATGACACCGCGAGAATGACGCAAAGAGACGAAACGCCTTGAATAAGGACATGGTGAACTTAAAGTAAAAGAACGATGGAAAAATGGAAGAAGTTTAAAGCTGTGAGCAAGATGAAGATATTCGACCAGTTTACACCTTTAAATATGCTTGGACCTGCAAGAAAACAGTGCGACTTGCTATGCTTAGTAGAAAAATAGTGCGGCAAGCGCCATAATCTACCTCAAACGAACCACATTATTATAAGTATATTTCTACTTTGCACAAGAAGCAGAATCAACCTAGATTACTAAAGGCCATATGAGAATAGCTTCATATTTAACAAAACAAGAAGAGACGGCTGAAACGAAACTCAGCAGAGGCAACTCGTGCCAGGAAAGCCAAGGTCATACCAATAGAAGAGGCAAACAGTAGCTACATCTAATTGAAACTAAGAACAGCATATCCTGCCTCTGAAAGATTGAGGTAAGAAGGCGAAGGCAGGTGGTGGGTGAAAAGGAAAATCAAATACACAAATCGAGAGGAAAGAGACAAATTCACGCTGTTGGAATCACGTGACCAGCCGAGCAAGAAGAAGCGAGGGCTCACACCTACGCTTGGCACCTGACCAGGCAGAGATATCAGAAACTTTTCCAGACAGAAGATGCAGTCTCGAGGCCAACCACAGTGAAATAATTGACACATGGATACTAAAGTGATGATGGTTACATAATCGGAGGAAGGCCAGGTAACTAAGGGGCACCCCGCACCTGGCCGACCATTCTGCATGCTGCTAAGCAAAGTGGAAAAGTAGGCATGGGGTTGGTGCCATCCCAATCACAATGGACCAAATAATCTAGGGTCCTATAGTTAGTAGAACCAATGAGAGTCGTACTTTTAGTGACGTCTACAGTAGTCATTTTTGAAGGAAGGGCTTAGACGCCACCCTGACAGTGTTTATTCGATCCCCTCACTCCGTTACCATATACAGATATAGTGCCTATATTTAAGTTACCTTTTCCTAACCAATAGATTTGCATGTTAACTTTTGAGTGTTACACATCAAAGATGATGATTTTTGAGTATAAATGTTACAACTTGTATGAAGTTCGTTGGAGTTGAAGCGAGAAGGAAGATCCCATCATTGCTGATATTCATAACTCCCTGTTTTTTGTACTTGTCATTAAATGGGCTCCCTTTGCCAAACCATTTTGTCCTTATTGATTAGCGTTGGAGTAATAAATCTGCACCCCATCCATCTCATGGGTGCAGCTATCTTGTCTTAAAGTACTTCTGAGAAAACCTCGGCTCTATGGGCAGGCCGGGGGTCTCGGAGTACACTTACATTTGCATGAACAAATAGACAAACACATAGTACTTTAGGAGTACACATTTTGATTAAATCCGAATGCAGTACTGAAATAGGAATGAGATTACCCAGGCTTAAAGCCCAGATAGTCATGATTCTACTAAAGACACAGACACACGCATTATGCTTTAAACTCTTTAATGCCACTCTCTAGCAGCTTCTTTACAAATATAAACGTTCCTGTTTTATCATATATATGTATATATATTTTGTTAAACAGTAAACAACCAACTTCAACAAAACTTCCACCACAAGGGAATACAGATCCCAGAAGTCCACTGTGTCTCTATAGTTGTGTGTCTTTTTTCAGTAACCAATCCTGCACCAGTAAACTCCCAATGTCATGTCCTACCTTCGACTCCTCCTCTTTCTTTAGCGAACCAACAATTAACAAGTCCAACCGACAAACCATGATCTCACAATGTCCCAACACAAACTCCACATAAAATCGAGAACCAGCTCTAGTCCAGCCAATGGCCATCCTCCAGATTGACCTGCTACACTTCCAGCCACGTCCCTGCCTCAGCTGTTCTTATGATCATCACCTGGGAACAAAATGGATCAACAATCAGGGAGGTACTATGTAGCCACATATCAGCATATCATTTTATCATAACACGTACAGCAAAACAAGCACACTCAAAAAAGCTGATCCCATACTATGCGTATTCTGCGCAGGATAATGCTTGCCTCTGTGTCTTTTACACTCAAGACTCCCTGCACTGTAACCCTGGGTAATCTTCATCTTATGCCAACCAAAGCCACTGAAGAAAAGTCTTAAAGGTTGCTTCTGTGGACCAATCCAGGGACCTCAAAATATCATGCAGGGATGCTCCTGAAGCAAGATCCTTGGGCGCCATTGCCCCTCTGACTAAATGGGCCCCATGAAATTCCCAAATCAACAGCATGACTTCCCTGACCCACCTGCCTATGATGGCGGTAGCCACTGCATGAAAACGTTTCCTACACGCGATCAATAACTGATACACTCTGAGAGGCCTCATGCTCTCAGTGGCTTTCTCATAATCTTTAATACAGGCTCATCACAAAAATATGGGTATGAGATGATGGATGACCCACTCTTGGTCCTTTTAGTGAGGTGAAAAGCTACGCCTTCTGGTTGAGAAACATTCCTGTAAACCTTGAGTGCTTTAACATCCGAAACTCTTCTACACAACACCAAACATAACAAGATGGCTAGTTTACTAGATAGTCGGTGGATTGAAAACTGCTATTGGCTGCCCACAGCTTGAATAGGCGGTAAACCACCTCCATGTCCCAGAGCACGGAATACTTGGCCATTGGAGGCTTGCACAACTACACTCCGTGCAATAGTCTAACCACGGACTGCTGTTCTCCAATCGGTAAACCGTCCGACTTCTAATGACCCGCAGAAATGGCCGACCTATACACCCCTATGGTTTGTAATGCCGGCCATCTTGGGACAATTCCGCCCGGAAAATCAGGACGTGACCTAAAGCACCAGAAATGGGATGATCATGCTACTGTGTGCACCATTCCTCCCATTTGGCCCATGCAGCGTCATAGCTCCCAAGGGGAAGGTGCCCACAAGTTTCTGAAACAGACTACAGTGACCTGCGAAAGACATGGCAAATCACATTGTTGCATGAAATTCTGCACCCTAGCAGTGGCAGGTTCCCTGCCAGCACTATTGGATGCTCGTAACCACCTGGGTTGCTCAACAGGTTCCGCTGAAAAGGAATCATCCTCGGGAAATTGGAAGAAAGTTCCATCAGAACCGGACACCAAGCTTGTGATTTTCTTAGCAGCACTACAATTACTATCTCTACCTTCTCCCTGTGGACCTTCGCCTCGTCCTCACCAGCCTGATGAACAGGGAAAAGGCATGATGTAGTGCGCCTGTCTAGATGTTTAGGAAGGCGTCTGTCCCCAGCACTCCCAGATTCAACCTCCAACTATAGTATTTCAGTATCTGAGCGTTCAACCTGGAGGAAAACAGATTGATGCCCAGAGGCCACCAGAGATCCTGCTACTGTAAGAACACTGCTCTGTCTAACCTCCAGTCACTGGCATCCTCCAGATACCTGGAGTTCCAGTCTGCCATCACGTTCTGCCTCCCGGTAAGGCACTCCGCTGCTATTTCTATCTTTCTCTCCAGGCAATAATGCCAGAAGTCTTTTGCCAGTTCTACTAACATCTTCGACTGGGTTCTCCCCTAAACAACTTATGTATCACAACACTAAGATGTTTTCCATCTTCAGCAGAATGCAACAATTCACTCTTACTCTGGAAAATGCCTTCACTTAGAATAAACCTGCCAGCACCTCTATACAATTTATGCAGCTGCAACTCTTCTGCAGAGAATTTGCCTCCTGTTTGCAACTGCCCGCATCTTGCACCCCAACCAGAACTGCTTGTGTCCGTTTCTATCACCAACTCTGGCACATCTCCGAAAATGGCTCTGCTGTTCCATGCTTCCATATTCTCAACCACTAATCCAATTCTATCTGGTGATATCTGACTCCTCCCTGTTAGTGCATGATCTTCAGTCTTTGTAGTGCCCTGTAATGCAAGGGGCCAGGGAATATGGCGTGGATCAATTATGTCAGCAGCTCCACTAATATGGCTAGATTCCAAAGTGAAATGTGCATCTTCTGTCAAGGCAACTCCAACATGGCTTTTCTGGTGTCTAGAACCATTACATCTCCCTCTGTTGCCTTGGATCTAACTGACTCTTCCCGATAGATCAGGAAACCTAGGGATGTCAGCAGGGAACTCACCAATTGCACCTGTTCCACTAACGTTGCTTTGTCATGAGCTAGAATCAGAATATTATCCAGGTAGACTATAATCCTAATTCCCCTGTCTCTGATTGCTGCCGCCACTGGCCTCATAACTTTGGTGAATGCTTAGAGGGCTGAGGCCAGCATGAAGGGTAGGCAGGTGAACTGCCAACTCTGCCCCTTCCAGAGGAACTAGACGAACCGCCTGTGTTCCGGCGCCACCGGATTAGTCAGATAGGCATCTTTCAAATCTGGTCTTGCTAGCCAATCTGCTTTGCAGAATATGTCTCTGAGGAGGTGAATCCCCTCCACCTTGAAGTGCCTGTAGACTAACCAGCCATTCAACTCCTTCAAGTTGATCACAGGCCTCGAATTTCCTTTCCTGTGGACCAGAAACATATTGCTGTAGAATCCTGACTGCCCCTGCGGGAACTTATCTATCACATCTCTATAAGACTGCTCAACTCAGTATTTAAGAGCTCCTCCTCCCCCTTGTCAATGTGATCTTGGTGCAAGTGCAAACTTGTTGCAGATAGTTCACAAACTCTAGCTTGAAACCTGCCACTTTCTGCAAGACCCAAGCATCGCCTGATAGCTCCTGCCACTTGACTAAAATTCCCAATGTTCTCCCCTCTACCTTGGGATATTGTTCGTCTGGCACACATACTGCTGACTGTGCTCTGCTGTCTATAGCCTTGGTGTTCTCTCCAACTATGCTGGCCTCTTCTTATGGTGGGGAAAAAGGCATCATGTTGCCTAGCTTCCTAGTATTGGGCCCTGGTTACCTGTGGTCTTCTCGATGATCTGAAGCCCCCGGTCAAGCAACCCTGTGTCAGCTGGTCCCTGCAAAAATAATGGATTTAGCAGAGAGAGTGAAGGATACAGGCTAGCCCATGAATGCTCTCATCCTAGCCAGCTGGGCAAGGAGAGCAGTATACCTTCTTGGCAACGCCAAATGTGTCTTTTCCTTGGAAAGGAGGTGCAGCCTTTTGGGTTGTTTGGTACCTTCACCAGGGTTGAACTATCTCCTTCTCTTCTTTGGAGCTATTGTGCCTTTAGCTGCTATGAGTGTCTCCAACGCATGCAGACGGTCTTGGATCAGTTGAACACCCTTTGAGACTGCTATGGCTAGTGAATCTCCCCAGACTCTCTTGAAGCTTAGTGACATGTCCCTGTCCCTGTCCAGCTCACACACTTCCACTTTACTGTACTCAGGAGTTGACCTTTCTGGCTCCATTATCAATGCACTGTAAGACCCAATGCAAGTTAGAATATAGGTGATTTCCTTTTCAGGCCTGTGATAATTGTGCCACTTGTGCTTCTTGTGCATATGCCTGAACGTTCCAGGTTGAAAACACAGAGAGCTAACACCTCCTAATCACACTGCCTACTATGACCAATAACCCCTGTGTACTGCGGCTTTGTTATTAATGAAGCGCTTGTTCGCCTGAGAACAAAAGGTCCTTTCCTTTCTAATGCATGTGTTGAGCATCTGCGCAAGCACGGATGGACTCCCTTTCTCCCAAAATGTGAGACGTGTCTAACTGTGTGAGAAGGGGGGTCCTTTCCTTTAAAACAGTGTGCTTCAAAGCAGTGGCTAATGCTGGAAACTGCTAGCTTGTCACAATAGCGGTTCACTGGGAGCGATCAGTCGTGGTTCCAGTGCGCTCCTTGGTGACTGCCAAGCACTGCCAGCAGTGCGTTCTGGTTCCAAAAGTCACGACCGCCCGTAATAAAATGCCTCAATCTCTATTGCTGCACCTCACGTCTAATGGGCAGTGTGAGAAAGCTAGCCTGCGCATTCGCACCCACTCAACAAGTACAATAAAGCTTAATAGACCATAATAACACTCATGATTAAGAGAAACAAAAAGTGTAACTTATCTGCTTGGGAGAGCAGCAAATAAAGAGGAGTCACAGGCAGGACATGGCATGGGGAGTTTACTGGAGCAGGATTGGTTACTATGGATAGACACAAATCTACTGAGCCACAGTGAAATTCTGGGGATTTGTAGTCCCTTGTGGTGGATGTTTTGTTGAAGTTGGTTGTTTACCGTTTAAAAAAGAAAAAAAAATGATAAAACTGGAAAGTTGATATTTGAAAAGAAGCTGCTCAGAGTGGCATTAAGGAGTTGAAGCATAATGCTCACCTCCATTCTTGACATGGAATCATGCAGCTTGTCAACAATGCAGTGCCCACTATAAATAGGTACATGTGTCGTGGTCTTACTCAACATCTCTGCAGCATTCATAACACCTGATCCGACAATTCTACCCATGTTTCTTTAAACATGGATTGGGTTTACAGACTGGGCAACTGGTTTCACTTGCATCTTGTAAAGAGGGTGCCAACCCATCCCCCCTGAACGGATATATAGATAAAATGGTAGGCAGGTCAAATAGTTCACTCTCCTGTGCATCATTGTAGGAAACAGGATTAGATTGCCTTTAGTAAAAAGTACATTAGAAATAGGGATCACTGCAAAGACTTGGTTTGGGGTGGCACGGCAAATGAAGGGTGCATTTATATTACACACATTTCATAGGCGCTACAGGGATATTTTATTAATAACGTGGCTACAAAATGATAGCTCCCTGATAGAAGAAAAGCACAGTGTCAGATAAATATGTATTTTAAAATGGATACTCAAATGCAAATGGTTTCCAGTCCTAAGACAGGTGTGGGGAACTATAAACCATGCCAAGCGTTTTGAGATAAGCAAGAAGGACTGACACACAGATTTTGGCTGCATCTTGTAAACAAGATATGAGGTTTGGTAGGTTAAAAATGAAATTGCCACAGAAATCTGACAAGAATGATTATTAAAGACACATTTTGACTCGCAGGCGTCTGTTTTGTCCCCGTCCTTGACTGATGGATGGGAGCATGAGAATCCATGGATGTCTGATGGAGGCATGGGGTGTATGGGGTAAGGGCCGCCTGTACATGTTTGTGCCCAACTTGCGGATCCCTAAGTCTTTCATAGAATTACAGGGACAACAGCTCAAGACCCCATTTTCTTTATGTGCAGAGTGCTAGCAAGCAGGGCGAGATTCTAGGAGAAGTGATAGGTAAGTGATAACCTGCAGTATGATCTCATTTTGTCAGAGTATGTTCTCATGCCCGCCACCATAACGCACGTGGAGACTTGAAGGCCAGCTCCATGGATTCTGGTAAATATATGCATCATGTGGAAGACAGAGATAGGAAAAAAATAAACAAATATAAATAATAATATATATGTATATAGGGGATGAATAATGTATAAGTAAAAGGATTTTGTGTGGCTTAAAGGAACGCTTAGCTAATCCTATTTCAAGGGAGACAGAAGAAGACGTCTCAAATTCCATTCAGAATATTATGAGAGAGGACACACACAGTCAGGACCGTGGAAGGTGACGTCTTAAACTCTGCATGGGATAAAATCATTGGAGGTGTAGGAAGAATACGTCTTACTATAAATATTATAGGGAAAAAAGAATGTGATCACAGGGGTTTTTAATGTGTATTGTGTTTTTAATTATAAGTGCTATTTGTTGAAAAGGCTTTGAAACATGATAAACTGTGATTATAAAATGTAAATTGTTTAAGTAGATTGCTGTAAACGCTTGGCATCAGTTATAAGTTATTGTTGTGTCCATGTATATGTTTGTATAAAGCTTTTGTGTGTTTAGATTAATAACATCTTTTAAACAAAGGATTGATATCAATCCAGCGGTTAAATTTAGATGAAATTAATATAGAAATGAAGATAAAGCTCTAAAGATACTAGAAAACTAAGAACGATATGAATCTGACTGATAGAACATACAAACGAAGGGAAGAAAAAAGAATGGATGGGAGTGAAACATTCTGCAAGTGGGTATTTCTATTTGTGAGCATTTTTTTGTCAAAAAAAGCATGCAGTTCTGTGTTTTGTGCCACATAGAAGATAAAGCACTCCCCAGGCTAGGTCATGAGTTACATTTGAAGAAATAATAGTGATTTTACCTTTCTTTGAATAAATTAAGACAGTTAGTTTAAACATGACGTGCCCAAAAGTGAAAGAAAAATAGAGCTATGAATTATATCTATTTTCGGTCAACGTTTGCACATTTGAGAAAAATACATATATATTGCAGTGCGAGATTTATGTTCCAAAAGATACAGCATTCCTTTGCCTTGAAGCTGACTAAACTCTTTAAAGGAAAGATAGGACCTGGCAAAGGTGAGGGAGTGATGAGCCCTTGCAGAAAGCAGAGCAGCTTGCATTCCTTGTGAAATTGCAAGAGACAAACAACGGATGAGTTAGTTAGCTCCATTGTCAGAACAGTTGCAGCTTAGTTGTTTGTACATGAGCCATGAAGTACATGATATTATGTTGTTTTTAAATGTTTTAAGAGATCCCAGAAAAAAACATGGGATGCTTAGAGAAATGATAAGTGTCCTTGAATTAAGAAGCTTGTGGTGTTAAGGTTCAGGGGGAAAATGCAGTTTGTGATGAAAATTATATGTACAAGTAGATATTGGATTCTTAAAAAATAGGAGGTGATTGGTGGAGATATATATATATATATATATATATATATATATATATATATATATATATATATATATATATGCATTAAATATACTTTGTGAAGAATAGGGAAGAAAAAATGGTTCACATTGAAGGAAAAATAATTATGATAAATCTCTTTTTTTTAAAGATGTGATCTGAGAGATATATTTGAAACTATGCATAGAATGAATATGGATTGAGAATAAAGGCAGATTTTAGTCTTTTTTAGAATACAATAATATGTTTTATATAGTGGTAGAGTGATCTTTTATCAACATTATTAATAGAGAGAGCATTGTAATGATTGGATGGTATATATAAAAATTGCATATTTTGTATACACTTTTTTTTTTAAGTGAGCCAGGACTGACTACCACCCTTACGGAAAGAGTAGCCTTGAACTAGAACTAATTGAACTGACTTTCGTTTCTTGAGCAGGGAAGCTCAGCTTTAGGTCCATATAGCAAACACCAATTGAAGAAATTCAAAACTCAAAATAGATTTGGAGGAGAATTAAAAAATATATATTGTTGCATGTTGTGTTGAAGTAATATGCTGCAGGAACACTTGATTGGAATATATGGGATTATGGGGTGGCTAAACCCTTGATTGTTTATTTAGAAAAGATATACATTTTTTAATCATATTTTTGTTTTTGCAAAAAAGGAGACATTTATGACTAACCATATTGTGAGCCCACTGTTTTACACGAGAAATTGTCCCCAGCCTCTACACATATATGAATTAGATGGGTCCCATTTGATCATTTTTTTATATAAGCCACTTCCCATCTTAAAAAGGTTTGTTAGTTATCTTGGATTTATGCTAGATACTTTCTTTTTTAAAGGATGTGATTATAGCACATTATATAAGCACACACTAGAGCACCTCTGATTTATTTATTCATTTATTTTAGCATGTATTACAGTGTACAAAACCCAAAGGCATCTAGGTGCTAGTTACAGAAAGTGATATACAGACTGGGAAAGCTTCTCCTCATGTTAGAGGGAGCTACATCAGATTGCATACAAGGACATAATAGGTACAGATATACGGACTGAGAAAACTACTCCTCATGTTAGAGGGAGCTACATCAGATTGCATACAAAGGACATAATAGGTACAGATATATAGACTGGGAAAGCTACTTCTCATGTTACAAGGTGCTACATCAAGTTGCATACAAGGGGCATGGTGTGTACAGGTAACAATACAGTAGACGTGGTTAGAGCATATGCAGAATAAGTAGCTACAATATGGAGCAATTAGGTACAGCACGAGGCTGGGTCTGTCATAATGTTGGGTGTCTTGACCCACGTTTGAATTATTATGCTACAACATTTGGTGCTGTGGGCTTAGAAAATCCCAGATGGTGGAAAAGCCCACAATTGCGCCAGAATCCAGGAGAACCGCGGAGTTTTGCACACACCAAAATGGTCGCCCGACCTGCCACCCACCAGTGCAAAGAAAGATGGTTCTGTTCAAAATCTGTTTTTATTAATGTCAGAAATTGCTAAGGTCATGGGCCCGAAACCACCAAACAAAAATCCAACTCTGGTTGAGTGTTTCACTTTACTCTACTGCAGATCCACATCAATGCCATGTCAAGCAAGGATCATATACTATCAAGTAAAATCCTTTCTTTTTGAAATGTATTAATTCAAGACAGCTGTCAAAAATAGGTGCAGTACCGGCATTGGACACTAACCGGCGCTAGCGATCTAAACTCTGATAGGAGAACTGTATTTCAGGAGTTGCAAAAGGATCCTGAGCTAGCTGGGACTTCAAAGGCTTGCTGATTAATGAAAATTCTTCACACCTGCTTTCCCAGAAGGCAGTCTGATTCAATTAACAGTTCAGAGACCCACACAACAGCCCAGGATATGACATGGTCCTGTTGATTGAGAGGGAGGAGTTTCCCCTGCAGCCTGCAGGACACAACACAATAGACCTTTTAAATTGAATAGAAATGCAGATTAGGGTGTAACTGTCAACAGCTGCCCTGCCAGGAAGGAGAGGCCTGTGATCTCTGACTCACCAAGTTCTGGGGGGGGGTGGGCCAGACTGGTATGTGAATTCAATTAAGGGCAAACGTATGTTTCATTAAATGTGCTTATAAAGTCTTGTATTAAGCTCACAGAAATGTACAATTTGTGGGTCCTTAATATGGAAAATGCCCTCGCGATTTGAGACCAAACTCCACTTTGTGTGGTGTTCTGGGACCAAACCCCGCTATTTATTAATATTGCAGACACTGTGTTCAGGATAGAGACATAGTAATTTCCAGTAATATGCTCAGGGAAGGGGTGCAGGTCTGTGTAAATTTTGAGGAAAAACCAATATGGCGAAAGTCACTAAAAAGCACAAAATGTTGCCATTTCTGAACCCAGGCTCTTAGGGGGATCAGAGTTGGGTAAGAGTGTATCTTAAATTAATCTGTGATATGTGTATGTAATTTCAACGACGTGTGTATCTGGGAAACCTGTTAGTTATGAAAAATTCATTTTCTAAGTAAAAGCAAAGGGGCGTTTCTTCAATAGATTGTAAAATGATGACTCACTCTGACACACTCTTCCTTCACAAATCAGGTCACAGAGAATCCTTGACCAATCAAATCAAGAGAGGGTTGGGCATGCAGAATGAGCCGACCCACCCACTTTCAAAAGACATAAAAAGAGCAACTGAAAGCCAGACAGGGACACTCACTTTCCACTTTCTTGCGGAGCATTTTGCCGGACGACTTCAAAATCCAGAACTCAACTCCAGCTAGATCCAGAACCAAGACAGAACTTAATGCAGGGGCCCATCCACAAGCTGAACCCTCTTCAGCAGGCCTCCAAATCTTTTGCAACCAAACTATTCAACAGCCGAGCGAGCTGTTTGATTCTGGCTAGAACCTGGGGCCAGAACCATATCCAGACCCAGAAAGCAGAGCTGTGTCCAGAACCGGTAGCAGACCCAGAAAGCAGTGCTGTATCCAGAGAGACCAGAACCAGAGAGACCAGACCACTGTGAAGTGCCGCTAGCAGACCCAGACCAGACTGCTGTGAGCAGAACCAGTACCAGAAGCCGCCGGAGTCCAGTCCAAACCTGACCAGACCTTGATGGCCTATTTCAAATTTATAGTGTGAGTACTCAGCTAGAACAGTGCCAGAACCATCTCTTAGTTTAAAATAATCGGATCCAAAACATTTGAACCTTTCCAGAACTGTATCATAGGAATCGTGTGTTTATTCTGTAATTTCAAAGCTGTAAAAGTGTAATTTTGTCATTCTGAAGTTTACTTTCATTTCGAGAAACCATCTCCACAAAATCGTCTGTACCTCTGGAACCACGTGCACTAGGAACGAGATTTAACTTTCATTTAAAAGCTAAGATTCTAAGCTTTCCAACAAGCCTAAACAGACTTTCTAATCCTTACAGTTTTTCAGTAATCACGCTTGACGCACTCGGAAAAAGTGCCGCGATTTGCGATTTGGTCCAATTAGCTCCTGTCAAAATAGCCGCTTTTGCTTGAACTGCTAAAATTTGTTTTCAACCTGCTAATCCCTCATTGAGCATTGCGAGTGTGACTTGAACTAAGCTTAAATAGCTACCACCTACCCTGCATCTCCTACAGGGAATTCAAATCATTTTTAGCATATTTTTCCCTTCTTTGCATACCACATTTAAAAGGATTTGCCTGCTTTAAAATCATACCTGTTTTCCTCTAAACTCGCTGGTGGGAACTGGAACTTTGTATTGCTTTTGTTTGTATTCCTGAAAATTGTGTGCTCTACTTCCATCTCCTTATATTGCATCGGGGGGAGTGAATTGCCAGAAGGGGAAAAGTGAACATATTATCTCTTGTGAAACCCTACCAGTTTATTTTTGTACTGAATTCTTTCCATCATTGTTTTTCCTTGAAACCCTAAAAGCATTCTCAGTTACCTTTTCCTTCCTATACCAACTCCTAAGTAATTAAATGAGCGTACAATTGTAATATTATCCATTGTTGATCACTGTCATATTCTTAAGTGTTGTTTAATTTTTCCAATACATCTTTTAAATTGCAAAACACACCTACTTCTTGGCTCAGTGAGGTCAGGGGGATTCAAAGAGAGGGGCGTTATATAAGGGTTTATCATCCAGAGTATAACTTGTCATACAAATATATAAATAAGGGCTTCTCTTGGGCGTCCCAGACGAGGCACTGACTTAGTGGGATTGCTGAATTCAAGTCACTTAACAATAAGAATTGGCTCCAGGTAGGAGCAATCGGGCACAGTGCGAGGCTGAGTAGGTCTTAGTTACTCGCATGTGAGTGCAATTAGTCATAGCGCAGGCTCGGTCGGTGGGTGTTTTTGGATTAGGCAACAGGAGTGGTTGGGCAAGTTGACACCATCTCACACCTGTTACAGGGCTGCAGTTGAACGGCGAGGTGGGTAAACGTAAGCATAGGCACAATCTAGGCTCTGGATTAGCAGCATGTTATTGGTAGGGGTGATCGAAGGCAGGATCGGAGAGGTGACTAAAATGCATTTTGAGGTAAAGTGCAAAGGCCGGGTTAAGACATGACATACTGCAAACATGCACTGATGGTCGGCCTACCTCTAACTAGTGTAGTGCAAACAGAGAGCCAAGAATGAAATGCGCATAGGCAGGATTACCATGGGGGGAATATCAGAAGTGGAGTGCGGGTGCAGGAGAGGTTAGGTGGTTACGAGGTGAAGAGACAGATAAATGGTAAGCGTACTGGCCAGTCCACAGGGTGCAGATATTGCCTCAATATGCCCTCATCCAGCAGGCCGGCAAGACAGGTAAAGACAGGTCGAATTGGCCTTGGAGCTGGGCCTTGAAGCTGGGGCCGGCTTAACCTCCCGGCCTGAAGCCGAGTTTCTATATGCCAAGGTGCTTAGCCAATCGGAAAACAGAGGACTGCTAAGTGCCTCAGATCAGGGGGACAGAGGCAGGTAAGGTGGTGCGTCACTCCGGCTGCCATCTTGGTGTTGCTCACGGTCCGAAATGTGGAATGCAGGTTGATGTGTAGGTGAGGGTGCCATGGTGGATAAGGCACATCCTACTCTTGCCCTCTCCCAGGTATTAATCTCATTTTAAGCAATATAGGCATTTTATATTACTAAAAGATGGGACATTCTGAAAGAGTAAATATCATAAGCATGCATAGGGCAATTACATGGAGGAGAAAAAGGCAATGGAAAGAAACCGTTTTAAAGAAAAGTCTAGACACATTGATGAAAAGTTATTGAGACACAGGAAAGGTGCCTTGGTCAAATAGAGGTGAATCGCACCCTTGTGATAAGCAGTATAGAAATGCTTGCATCAGCTGAAAAAGCTCTCAGAGGTTTCAGTGCACTACTAAAAGGAAGAGCAGATGCACAAAGTTTCATTTCATAGAATCTGTAACAAGGAGAAGGCTAGGAAGTATTTCAGAAGGGGTAAATGGGAAAGTGAGTGAAGAAGGAGATTGAAAGATGGTGGTGAGAAAAGGAACAAACAGGGGAAAGGGAACACAGAGAGATTGCAATAAAAGGCATGATTGAGAGTGCGACAAGTAATTAGACAGTGAGAATATCAGTAATTGAGGACAGAAAGGAGAAGAATGGCATATGCACTACAATACAGCACAGAGTCATAGGGATATTTTGCCCCAGGACACACGCAGACTCAAGCATGTGCAACAAAGCCACAGTACATTTGCCAATCTCCAAGAGGGGGACAGCATCTCCCCCATTGCACAGCATAGAAGCATTCCAAAAAAATGTTTCCCCAGATCACACAATTTGTGAGACATGCATTGAGAATAACAATGTAATTATGAATGCGCATTACATAAAAAGTAGGTTAACATAATAGCAAATGATGCTAGATTAAGCACAGCAAATATTTATGGGGAACGGCAAGAATTAATAAGATAAAGTACTTTTTTCAGTAGCACTATTAAAAGTGTATGCATTGATGCAAATATTTGTATGTATCAAAAAAGGTAGCAGGCGCTCCACTCCAGGAAAAAGACTGATATGCAAATGGATATTTCCCATCTGTGAAAGGTACAGTGAGCAAAAAGTGTGTGCTACAAACTCTCATCTCAGAACAGGTTATCATGCCATGTTCTTTCTGGAGAGGAGCGCCTGCTACCTTCTTTGAAATGTTTGCAAGGAACTTGGGGTGGTCACCCTGAGTTACCTGGGGGCAACCAGACGTGGACTCCCTGCTCACTGTGCTCAGAGAGACAAGGCTTCACCTCACTGATGATGCCCAACAAGGCTGAAACACGTGTATGGGGTTGCTTTTGGTACTCTTGTTCAGAGAGGAATTGCCATAGCATTTTGGTGCTGGACTGCCCATGTGGGCGGGACAAAGACTGATATGCAAATGGTTATTTCCCATCTGTGAAAGGTACAGTGAGCAAAAAGTGTGTGCTGCAAACTCTCATCTCAGAACAGGTTATCATGCCATGTTCTTTCTGGAGAGGAGCTCCTGCTACCTTCTTTGAAATGTTTGCAAGGAACTTGGTGTTGGTCACCCTGAGTTACCTGGGGGCAACCAGACGTGGACTCCCTGCTCACTGTGCTCAGAGAGACAAAGCTTCACCTCACTGATGATGCCCAACAAGGCTGAAACACGTGTATGGGGTTGCTTTTAGTACTCTTGTTCAGAGAGGAATTGCCATAGCGTTTCGGTGCTGGACTGCCCATGTGGGCGGCACAAAGACTGATATGCAAATAGATATTTCCCATCTGTGAAAGGTACAGTGAGCACAAAGTGTGTGCTGCAAACTGTCATCTCAGAACAGGTTATCATGCCATGTTCTTTCTGGAGAGGAGCGCGTGCTACCTTCTTTGAAATATTTGTATGTAGAATGAGGAAGCAACAGTATTGAGAGGAAGTATGCTCAATAGCACCAAGACTAAAGTTACACATCCTATAGATAAGAGATCATGCTATATTGATATATATATATATCAATATCAATATATCAATATCAATATCAATATCAATGTGTTGTTTTGCACAAAAAACTTTTTGTATAATTATGAAATTGTGGATGAATTGTTATATTTGTTATATGCTTTTATCTTGTACTTATTGATGAGTTGTATGAGTTGTATGAGTATTTGGATGGATGTTGTATGGATGTGGTTAAATGTTTGAATGATTTAATAGGATGATTTTTATCAAATTGTGATGCTTTTAAAATATTCCTGCTATGTAAAATAAAAATTGCTACAGTGCAGATTAATTCGTGATTAAATTCACAGAGAAAAATGTATTGGGTACAATAAAATCCTTAATACGCTTTTTTGTAAATTGTAAGCACAGAATAGTACATATATGCGAGTATGGCCATATTTACGGAAGAGAATGAAGAAGACTTTTGAATGAAAGGTGGACTATCCTTTTCGGTATTATGGTAATAGAAAGTATTGAATATGCATACCTGGTAAATGCATGAAACTGTAGATATAGGCAAAACATTGTATTCCTATATGTCACTCTTGCATGTACTTAATAGGATCAGTGGTTCTTTGCAATATCATGGGCAGGTAGATTATTGTAGGTAGGGCGACACAAGTGTTAATTATGTCTTAACAGAATAAATATTGCAAAGAAAGAAGAGACTGCGGTCCCATTCCATTGGGAGGATGACTAAAAAAGTACAGAGAACATTTTCAGCATAGCACAGAAGATTAATTATAAACAGGCCTGCCGCTACATCATGTTAACATAGAAAATAATAATTGATTCAAGTGCACCATCGTTTCTATTTTTAAAGAAAGCAAGCTTGCATTCTATTTGGCCAAAGATACAAAGAGATGACCCCAGCAACATCGTGTTAAAGGAAAACATGAGCAATAAAGGCCTATTTTAGGAAAATACCATTTGCTTTGCTAGCTTATCATGACTTTGCCTCTATTTTGGTTTCTGTGGGGGGAAAAACAATGATAGTCATGGATGCACCAAGAAGAAAGAAGAAGGGCGTCTAAAGAAGACGACATCCTTTTAAAAAAAAAATATGTTTTTGGATTTGTTATGTTGTCTCTTTTGGCTTTTATTATTTTTATTATAAAGAAGGGGCTAATGTTATCCTAGTGGTGTGAAGAATGTCACAACCACAGAGAAAAGCGCTATCAAAAATATGAGAAAATGTATCCTTTGTCACTTAAAAAAGAACCGTTGGGTGATGACGGTTGGGTTTTTAACACAGCACTAAGAAGGATAGAATGGAGTTTGAGCCCATGAAAAGGTGGGGCAAGTGAAAGTAAAATAACTTTTGGTTTCATGTCACAGGCACACCCAGGTATACGCAGATATGAACGTCGTGGGGTGGGAGGAAAGAGAAATATGAATTAATAAAAGTGTCTAAAATGGAAGTAACAGTAACACATGGGCTGGTGGGTTCCCTCAAGGGATAGCACATGTTGTTCTAACGATATCTCCCGATTCTCAAGGTGGCTGAAATCACTTGCTGTGCTTGTTATTTAACATTTAATTGGGTAACAAGGGTGGGAAAAAGATGGGCACAAACTAAGTTACTGTTTGGGGATATGCACATACATACAAGGATTAAAAGAGGGCAAACATATGCAACAACTTTTGACAAAAAAGGGATACATATATGTATCTTAGATTAGGAGAATACAATATGGTTAGAGACACTATTGGTTCTTTAGAAGTGTCTTTCATGATACCTCCCATGTTGAGATTTGCATTGAGGGGGGTAACTGAGATGGGGATGCATAGGTACACTGCATATGGGGGAGGGTATACACTAGGTACAAGGTTGGGTAGTGATCGAATATTGAAAGCTGGTTGAATATTGACCAGAGGGGGGCATTTACAAGGGGTATCAACCCCTTCGCCCTCAACTGGTATATAGATCAAATGGTAGGTAGGTCAAATAGTTCACTATCCTGCCCATCATTGTAGAAATCAGGATTAGATAGATTTTAGTAAAAAGTACATTAGAAATATGGATCACTGCAAAGACTTAGTTTGGGGTACCACGGAAAATGAAGGGTGCTTTTATATTACACACACTTCATAGGCACTAAAGGGATATATTATGAATAATGTGTCTCCAAAATGATAGCTCCCTGATAGAAGAAAAGCACAGTGTCAGATAAATATATATTTTAAAATGGATACTCAAATGCAAATGCTTTCCAGTCCGAAACCAGGTGTGAGGAACTATATACCATGCCAAGGGTTTTGAGATAAGCAAGAAGGACTGACACACAGATTTTGGCAGCATCTTGAAACAAGATATGAGGTTTGGTAGGTTAAAAATGAAATGGAATTGACATAGAAATCAGACAAGAATGAGATAAGGCTAGGCAATTAATAGAAGCTTCTGACACTTTTATCAATGTTATTGGGTTTTTGTGGAGAAAGTGTATAAGGTGCGTCATCTAATTTAGTTTCAAAACTGTTAGGGAGAATTCTCCAGAACGGCTAATTTACCCTTACTTACTGAGTCCCTCAGCAGCTTTGCTGGATTGCTAGAATACATTTTTTCACCTGGTAAGAGTGTGAGCCTTTTTTTTCCCACTCTTACGTGTGTTTTGCTGTGTGTGTTTAACATTCTTGTGTTCATAGACTGTGGAGCCTCACCTACTCCATCGGCATCATCTTTTTACTGTGTGTTACACAGCACCTTCAGTGCAGTGACACAGGGTTGTCTTTTAGACTTCCCAACTCAGACTCCATTTTCCGGGACTGACTACTGTCTCCCAGAACATGTAAAGTTGCCATTGACTTTGTAATCTCTTTAAAAATCCACAGACCCAGTACAAGCTATCTTACATAGAGCACTGGAAAGGGTTAATACTCATCCCTTTTTGTCTGTTTCTCTTGGAGGATTGTTCCGCTCCCTTTTCATTAAGACTTGGCTGGTGGCAGTGGCAACTACCCTATTTTTCCTACCGCAGTTATCTTAAATACCCTTGGTATTGTTTTAGGCTATCTTGTCTTGGTAGCCTCAAACTTAAACCTGCTAGACCATATACATTTTTATACGGTTCTAGCTGGGTTTATTCACCATTTCTTTTTGAAAATGTCTTTCTCGTGTTTTACTCTGTGTGCCAAACCAGGTTTGGTTTCTTTGTTCACCGTCTTTTCGCGGGTTTCTCCGCAGAAGCGCTCCTTAGGTGCCTTAAAGTCTGGGTAGGCAGGATGTGAGGGAGGGGTTTAGGACCTCTGCCATGGGATCCCTTGGTAACCCTAGTCGCACTCCTGTTTGATTGGCTAGGTGACTGTCCTGCCAGGACAGCCACCCTGCTGTGTGATTGACATCCAGGCTGTGTGAATGGGGTAAAACTGTATAACAAGCAGGTCTCTGGGTCTGGAAAGGCAGAGTCACCACTTTAACGAAAGAACCAACGAGGAGCTGACAGAAGAGGACCCCTACAATGACTGAAACGCCCGGTGAAGCCCTGCTGCAGGTCTGAATCTTCAAACTCCAACGACAGAGAAGATCTACCAGGAATCTTCTTCCCCTTAGCTGGTGGGACCAACCAGTTCACCCAAACTGCAAGCCAGGACTCCCTCCTCTGGTCGAATTTGCTCTACAGAGCTACAGTAAACCGGATAGCCAGAAAGGTCAGACCCTGCTTGGGTTTTAAGGAGCGCACCTTTTATTCGTTCCTTTGCTCTGCTGCTGGTTTCTTCCCTGGGCAGTGCAGGACCCTCCAGTCTTCCTATTTTGTGTCAATCCGACAGTCGCTTCAGGAACCGTGAGCCTGCAGGACCTGCCAGGAACGTACACCTCAGCTACAACTTCTTCTCCATTTAAAGGTACTGTGCAAATCCAGTTGTTCGTTTCATCCAACCGCAGTGAATGTGTGTGAAACCTTTCGCCAATCCGAGGGCTTGTCCTTCTCTTCTCTTTAAACTAACTTTTCTGCCAACCAACTTCGTCCGGAACTCTTGGCAAAGACTTAACCATGAACTACCCTGAACTGTGTGATCTTGAGCAAAAGACCTTTGTCCTATTGACTTTGGCCCTAAGCCTTTTTGATTTGATTCCATCACTGTAGTTCTTCTTTCTAGATTGCCCTGCTTACTTACCTGTTGGTGCTGCTCAATTTGTATCTAACTTTGTCTTTCCCTCCCTCTTAAATTGTTGGAGTGCCATTTTGCTCACACTTCATTTTTGATCTTGACTTGTCCAGAACCTATTGGGAGTGGTGTGGTGTATTAAGAGTGTGATTTTTCAACTGCTTTACTTTAGTGAGATGCTATACAACTGATGTGTAAATGAATGTATAATCATTTACTCAGAAACCTTGAGTCAGTGTTTGTTTGAATCATAGTAATTGCTGTCCTTTGTGTAACTATTGATACTGCTCACTTGCTCTTGAGATAAGTCTGGCTGCTCAGCCATCACTACCACTTTACTGTGTAGTACAGGCTTGTACCAAAGGCGAATTTGTACTGTCACTTGTAGTTCTAATTGTGTGTGGTGTTACCAAAGGGTACTGAATATAATTCTGCCTAACAGAAACCCAGCTGTATTATTTGGCACCTTAAAATAAGTTGAAATATATTCTCCAACAGTGCTGTGTACCAGAAAACCTGGCATAACCTCAGGAAGTAGATAAGATGCAGACATTGGCACATGAAGAATGTTCTTGGCAGAAGATGAGTACTTTCAGAGTTGTGTCCAGCTAATTCTAGAATAGGCATATACATTTTGTGCATCCCATAAAAATTGTGGATGCCAGTTATGCTATTTTAAAATTGTTGTACACATGTGATAAAGATATCCAATGGTAGTAAAGGGATGTTTGCCCTTTAACTCACATCGCCTATCAAAGCCTACCATTTTACAAGGTGCTCATTTGCATACAAATGTTGCATAATCTTGGAAAATCTATAAAGATAGGTCGGATGCAGGCATGCACTGAGTGTGTTCTTTTTTTTGATGATTAAAGACACATTTTGACTCCCAGGCATTTGTTTTTCCTGTCTCTGCCTGATGGATGGGAGCATGAAAATCCATGAATGTCTGATGGAGGCGTGAGGTGTGTGGGCAAACAACCCCCTGTACAATCTGTTAGACACTAACTGGTTCCAATGGAAAATTGTAGATCACTTTGTTAGCAAGTGAAACATTGAGTCCCCAAGGATCCATTTTGTTGCTGGTTATCTTCAACTTATACAGGAAGCCTCTGTTGTCTCCCCTCATAGTTCCGGACATATAGGTTTTGACATAATGTGCTCATTCAATCTTGGATAATGGCACATATCTAAATCTCCAACTCACAAAAATTGAGCATGTGCTCCTTGGCATCAGTCATGGCCACTCAGGCAGGGACACAGTTGTTGCCCATCCACCCTCGTATGGGGCACTCCAGAGCTCCTTATGGGGCACAACATGGAGCCAGGTGGGTTTTGTCCAGGTGCCTCTGGGGCGCCAGGCTCATGAAGAAGACCCGATCATTGGGAACGTTGCAGGCCCACTCTGCACGTACATCTAGTATTAGGTGTGGCAGGGCTTGCCCAGCCAGGCTGCTCGAGGGCGTGGCTAAACAGCTCAGGGCTATATAAGCCCCGCCCTCACACTGATCTATGCTTCATGTTATTTTGCATCTTCATGCAACGTGACGCTCACCGCCGCTTGGACCAGCTTACTTACCTTCTGGAAGACAGCGTTCACCATCTCACCGCTTCTGCATACTCACCTTCTGGAAGCCAGCGATCACCATCCCATCGCATCTGCATACTCACCTTCTGGAAGCCAGCAATCACCATCTCATGGCATCTGCATACTCACCTTCTGGAAGCCAGCGTTCACCATTGCATCGCATCGCATTAACCTACTCACCTTCAGGAAACCTGCGACCCTGTTCCGGCGCTGCGCTCCTCATCCAATGCAGCGCCCATCGTCTATGGAGTCGGGCCCTATAAAGAAGCAGAAAGACAAGGTTAGGCAATTGAAACTCAGCAGCTGGGGTCACGCCGCATTGGGACCATGCGCGCATCCTCAGAAGTCACTCACCTGTTGCCCGGCCATCATGAACTTGTTTCCTGTTCGCTCCGGCTACCATCTTCATCTTCGCAGCTGCCGGGTCACGACATCACCTAAACGGGGAAAGAGCAAAAGAGAGACATTAAGGAAAGAACAAACAACATTGCCGGAACAGACAAAACAAACACCGTAAAGCAGGTTCAAAGCAAAACGGACTATACAAACAAAAACACTCACCTGGAGAGAAGTAAATTAGTCACAGCTGAACTGGACAGCCACACTGAGGGACCAGTGAAGGAACTCGGTACTAGTTAAGCAAGCGCCCCTGCCGGAAGTAGCAGGACAGAGAGCTCATCATTCAAGAAAAGTAGGTGAGCATTCTATGGGCAGCGCAACCTACGGGAACTACACCTTGGGTGGAAGGGGTCTGGAAAGGAACTCGGGTCACAGACTGGCATACTTACGCCTCCTTTACATTTACATAGGAGCAGTCTTGAGCAGCACTACCGCAGTAACCGTACAAGCGCAGAGGGAGAAGCCAGATGAGGGCGAACTAATCCCTGGAAGGGCTGCAACCAAGCCCCAACGCTCCCACAGATACCAGGTGAGCGTAACAGAACGCAAAGCCCTTTCGAATCTCTGCCTGGGCTTAATGCAAACTTCAGAGATGGACCAGTTGGCTCAATTACTGGGTGAATTACGAGCTGAGGTTCATGCCTCAAGACAGGAAACCAATGCCCTAAGAAGGGATCTCATAGTGAATCGTGAATGAACTGATGAACAAGCAAGACATATGCTTCAAGCACAAGCTGGCCAAACCCCACTACCAGGATTAACCCCTTCTGCTACACCTGCACAGTCAACGCCAGTACAGGTGGTTCTTCCAGGGGTGGTTCCCCTGGCCCCACCCAAATGTTTCACCTGCGACCCGAATAACTATGCCCTTTTTATGAACCAATGCTGCTTACATTTTCTGTGCAGACTTGAGGCATTCCCCAACGAGCAATCTAGAGTGGCAATTGAGCTTTCATATTTGGGAGGTAGTGCGGCAGACTGGTCAATACCTTTGGTCAACCAAGATGATCCTTTACTTTGGGATTTTGGGGGTTTTCAGCGCGAAATGGAGAAACTGTTTGCAAGACATGCCCAAGGACAAGCTTTGGACAACTAACTGTTATCACTCCGGCAAGGTAACCAAGACCTACATCTACACCTTCAATCGCTGTATAGCCCAGGCGAATTGGCTAGAGGAGAGGAGGACTATGATCTTTTATCAAGGGTTACGAGGGGAACTTAAGGACATTTTAGCCCAAGTAGTAAATCCCCCGGATGGTTGTGGAGAGTACATTGACCTGACAGTGCAGCTCAATCACAGATTACAGAACCAGAAAATGGACCGAGCAAAAGCAGAAGGGCGGTTGGTCTGCGTACGATCCCGTGAAAATCAAACCAGGCCACACGATCAGTCTGAACCTATGCAAATCGGGGGTTTGCGGAGTTCACTCACCAAGGCAGAAAGGGAGAAAAGGAGACAGCAACAACTTTGTTTATACTGTGGTAAAGCAGGCCATTTTCTCAGAGAATGCCTGGTGAAACCACCCAGGAAAACAGTAGGAGCAGCCGACAAAGGTGAAGAAGAAGAACAACGGGACTCGGGAAACTCCAACGCCCGACAAGCGTAGGGGTCCACTTGTCGAGCGGTAAAAAGGAACCAACACAGACCTCACACCTAGTCATCCCTGTGCTCTTGGTAAACCACAAACAACCGTCAGAAATACATGCATTGGAGGCATATATTGACAGTGGAGTACTGGGAAATTACATTGACCAAGATCTAGCTACCTGGATTGGCCTTCCTGTCCGACAGAAGCAAATCTCAGAAAACGTTACAGCAGTTGAAGGATCTCAGCTATCATCCGGCCCAGTGACACACTACACCGAGTTGGTTACGCTTCTGTGTCATGACGGTCACCAAGAAGACATCACCTTCGATCTCATCGGTGCTCCTCAGTTCCAGATGATATTGGGAATGCCTTGTCTGGAGACCCACAACCCTAAGATTGACTGGCGTAAAAGAGTTCTGGCCTTTCCAAAACACTGTGCTGACACCTGTTACAACAAAGGATTCCCATTGAAAGTTTCCAGGAGCAGGGAAAACAACTGTACTGGGCCTCACAAGTTCATTACCACCCAAATATCTGGATTACCAAGAAGATTTTCAAAAGGAGCAAGCAAATGTCCAACCACCGCACAGGCCGTGCGACTGTCAAATTGATCTCGTACCTGGGGCCCAAGTTCTGTGTAGCCGGATCTATGCCTTAACGGAACAGGGAAACCAGCATTTAAGAACATACATAGACCAGTATCTGGTAAATGGCTTAATCCGACGTACAAGTCCCCTGCTTCATTGCCCCTCTTTTTGGTGCCCAAAAGGAGGGAGACTTAAGAACTTGCATTAACTGTAGAGCACTTAACCAGATCATGGTAAAAAAACGGTATCTGTTGCCACTCATCCCCGAGCTACTGGATCAAGTCAAACACGCCCAGATTTACACAAAACTAGACTTGCGAGGGACCTATCATCTGGTAAGAGTCAAAAAAGGGGATGAGTGGAAGACTGCCTTTCATCCAAAATATGGTCTTTTTGAATACCAGGTCATGCCCGTCGGGCTATGTAATGCCCCAGCGGCATTCCAATTCTTCATGAACTACGTACTTCACGAACTATTGAACGTCTGTGCACTTGTCTACATTGAAGACATTCTCATCTACTCAACCAACAAGGAAGACCACGTTGGTCATGTTCGGGCAGTTTTAAAGTGGCTTTGACAACACCAGTTATATGCCAAACTGATGAAGTGCTTCTTTCATGTGACAGAGGTAGAATTCCTCTGCTTTGTTCTCACACCACGGGCCATACGCATGGACATGTGCAAAGTAGATGCCATTCTCTATTGGCCTTCACCGAAATCCACAAAGGGAGTAAAGAGTGTGCTTGGATTCGCCAACTTTTATTGTCGGTTTATTCCCGGATTCTCTCAGATTGTCCATCCAATTACCTCCTTGCTACGGAAGAATAAACATTTTCATTGGTCTGCAGAGGCAGAAGAAGCCTTCCTGAAACTAAAGCAAGCTTTTTCCATCGCACCAGTTTTACGACATCCTCGACCAGAACTACCATACGTGGTTGAAACCGATGCATCCAACATAGCAATGGGAGCAGTCCTGCCACAACGAGACCCCGAAACAGGACAGCTGCACCCTGTGGCATTCTGGTCTCGTAAGTTCTCCGCCCCCGAAGTAAACTATGCCATTACTGATAAAGAATTACTAGCTATCAAGGCAGCCTTCAAGGCATAGAGGCATTACCTTCTCGGAGCTAGACATACAGTTACCGTCATCACAGATCATCACAATTTACAATGCTTAAAAACCGCCAAAGCACAATCCTCACGCCAACTCCGCTGGGCCCTCTTCATCGCAGAATGCGATTTTGTAATTAAATACAGACCCGGAGTTCGCAATGGCAAAGCAGACGCCCTGTCACGTATGTGCGAGAAAGAGAAGGCCTTCATTACACCAGACCCTGTGGCCATCATCCCGGATGGACGGATCCTTAACACGATTGCAGCAACCACCTCTTTAGATGACTTAAAATTTAACCTACAACATTCTATGAATCACACCGCACAACAATACTGTTTATCGAAGGGAGATTGTCATACCATCGTGAACAATGTGCCATACTTTCAAGGACGGCTGTACGTAGATTGCTGTATGTAACAATCTACAGAACCAAATCATAGCCAACTATCAAGATTTTTTAGTAGAAGGACACCCAGGAATAACAAAAACCCTAGCTAAAATAAGAAAAAATTACTGGTGGCCGACTTGGCGAAAGGACTTGCCCAATTCATTGCAACCTGTTGTGTCCACGCACAACACAAATCTCAAAAACAAAGTCCTGCAGGTTTACTGCAACCTTTATCAGTGCCCCCAGTGCCATGGCATACGCTGCCAATGGATTTTATTACAGATCTTCCCCCTGCAATGGATACAACACCATTGTGGTCATCGTAGATCTGTTCTCTAAAATTGCCCATTTTATTTATCTGAAAGGTCTACCTACTGCATGCACTCTGGCTACCGTATTTCTGGAACAGATTTTTCAGCTTTGTAGATTTCCATCAATGTTAATATCCGAATGAGGGACTCAGTTTGTCTCCACATTTTGGAGAAACTGCTGAAAAATTGCCAAAATCGACCTTTGACTATCCACCAGTCATCATCCCCAAACCGATGGCCAGACCGAATGAACCAACCAGACTCTGGAGCAATACATAAGATGTATGCTGCAACAAACCAAGGATTCCAGGAAAGACATACTTTGGATAGAAGTCTATGCGTACAACAACTCCATCCACACCAGTACGGGGCAAACTCCATTTTATATTGTGTACAGACAACATCCGCGAACATCCATCTTGATCCACCTGAATCATTGGAAATGCCAGCTATAACAACTTTACATAAAACCATCACCCAGGATCTTAAGGAAGCAGCAGAACATCTGGCCAGAGCCAAAGAAAAACAAAAGCAGTTTGCAGATCGCCACAGAAAGGAAGCTCCAAACTATCAAGTCGGAGACAAGGTCTGGTTGGCATCTAAAAACATTCCTCTGAAAGGGACTCAAGCCTTCCGGCCTTGATACTTGGGACCCTACACTATCAGAGCTGTGATTAATCCTGCTGCCATGAAGTTAGAATTGCCACCTCACATGCAGATCCATCCTGTGTTTCACGTCTCCCTTATAAAACCAATGAAACTGGGTACACGGATTGATATTACACTGGACCCCGAAATAATAGAGGGGGAATCAGAATTTGAAGTCAAAATTATCATGGACTCCAAGATAGTTAATTCCAAATTGTATTATCTTATAGACTGGAAAGGCTATGGACCTCAAGACCGAACGTGCGAACCCAGGGAGCATATCCACGTTCTGCGACTGATCAGGCGGTTCCATCGTGACCATCCAACCAAACCGGGACCAGAGGAAAGGCCATCCTTGAGAGGGTCCTTGAGGGGGAGTGCTGTCATGGCCACTCTGGAAGGGACACAGTTGTTGCTGATTCGCCCTCGTATGGGGCACTCCAGAGCCCCTTATGGGCCAATCATGGGGCCAAGTGGGTTTTGTCCCGGCGCCTCTGGGGTGCCAGGCTCATGAAGAAGACCAGATCGTTGGGAACGTTCCAGACCCACTCTGCACGTGCATCTAGTATTAGGGGTGGCAGGGCATGCCCAGTCAGGCTGCTCGAGGGCATGGCTAAACAGCCCAGGGCTATATAAGCCCCACTCCCACACTGATCCATGCTTCACATTACTTTGCATCTTCATGCAATGTGATGCTCACCGCCGCTTAGACCAGCTTACTTATCTTCTGGAAACCAACGTTCACCATCTCACCGCTTCTGCATACTCACCTTCTGGAAGCCAGTGATCACCATCTCATCACATCTGCATACTCACCTCTGGAAGCCAGCAATCACCATCGCATCGCATCTGCATACTCACCTTCTGGAAGCCAGCGTTTATGTATTTATTTATTTATTTTGCATTTTTAAAGCGCTCACACAGCCCGCGGGCATCGAGGTGCTGTTACGGCAATTGTTTGTTTTTTAGATACGTAGTTGTGTTTTTTTTTGTCTTAGTTGCGTTTTTATAACATGCTTAAATACCCAGAGGTTTTTAATCGCTGCCCCCGCTGATCGTACCGGTGCTACTTTGTGTCGTCTCGCTTCCAAGGCGAGCACGTTGCCTGCTGAGCTATCCTGCTGAGCATTCACCATCTCATCGCATCAGCATACTCACCTACTGAAAGCCAGCATTCATCATTGCATCGCATTAACATACTCACCTTCAGGAAACCAGCGGCCCTGATTCCGGCGCTGTGCTCATCATCCAACACCGCGCCCATCGTCTACGGAGTCAGGCCCTGTAAAGAAGCAGAAAGACAAGGTTAGACAATTGAAACTCAGCAGCTGGGGGTCGCGCCGCATTGGGACCATGCGCGCATCCTCAGAAGTCACTCATCTGTTGCTGGTGCATCATGAACTTGTTCCCTGTTCGCTCCGGCTGCCATCTTTATCTTCGCAGCTGCCAGGTTGCGACGTCACCTACACAGGGAAAGAGCAAAAGAAGGACATTAAGGAAAGAACAAACATTGCCGGAACAGATGAAACAAACACCGTAAAGTAGGTTGAAAGCAAAACGGACTATACAAACAAAAACACTCACCTGGTGAGAAGTGGATTAGTCGCAGCTGGACTGGACAGCCACACTGAGGGACCAGTGAAGGAACTCAGTCCTAGTTAAGCAAGCTCCCCTGCCGGAAGTAGCAGGAAGGAGAGCTAATCATTCAAGATAAGCAGGTGAGCCTTCTATTGGCAGCGCAACCTACGGGAACTACACCTTGGGTGGAAGGGGTCTGGAAGGGAACTCGGGTCACAGACTGGCATACTTACGCCTCCTTTACATTTACATAGCAGCAGTCCTGAGCAGCACGACTGCAGTAACTGTACAAGCGCAGAGGGCGAAGCCAGCTGAGGGCAAACTAATCCCTGGGAGGGCTGCAACCATGCCCCAATGCCCCCGCGGAGATCAGCTGAGCGTAGCAGCATCCAGGCTAAAAAACAATCATCCATTTATGGCTTA